>NC_056486.1:5522225-5829583 GCF_008729295.1 Plectropomus leopardus
GGGTAAAGTGAGGGAAACTGGTTCAAAAGGTTAAATGACGAAATGCCTCTGAACATGGATGAAATGCTGGATAAAGGTTGATGATTTCCTGCCAAATGTGACCCAGTGGCTCACACATTTCAGTCATCATGTATTTCAAGTTTTCATATTTGGTGATGTGGCTCAAGAATCTCTCAATAGCTTATCCTCTTGTTGACTAGTAAAAATCCCATGTTTTAAAATCAACATGCTTATAGTTTATTCATGGGGAAATGGTGTCTTAATAACTAAAAAATATTGAACACAATCTGAATATTCTATATAAAAACACAGTTATCCAGCACTTCAAAGTTTTACTTGCCATCTAAAGTTGAGACGAACTGTTTTTACTTTCTGAACGCTTTAAAAATGGGTCTTTCCCACAGGACGTGAATTCCCATAATGCAAAGCTTCATAATTTTCATTCCCGGCCATCTGCCACTTCTTGGATTCATTTGTACCACGACTAGAATTAGCATCCAAAAAGGATTATTCTCCGTTTATGTGAAGTATTTCGGGGATGGAACTTCATGCTGGAAAGAGTTAAGCTGGGATAACTTTAAAATTTTGTGTTTATAAGTCGATAATTAATTGAATATCACACCAGAAGTGAGTGTAGCATATGTGGGCACACCTCAGCCCTCAATCTTTGTGATAATTTTTTGTTTTGTATGTAAATGATCAAAATAAGTTGGTGGTGATGATAAAGCAGAGCCTGTAATTGTGTTTAGTAGTCATCCAGCCTGCCACTCAGTTTCATAATTAACCCCCCAAGTCTTCACTGCAGACGTGATTCATCAAAGCATCTAATGTCGCTTTCTTTACTTCATTATTGTTGTGTGGATGCATTTAAAAGCAAAGTCGTGCTCGCAACAGGATACCCAGCAGTGATGAGCTCCCCAATTTTTTAATTTCCTCTCACACAGTGACTCATCAGCCTTCTTTATGTGTCATAATAGCAAGGAATAAAAAACAAAGCAGTAGTGGAAGCTGCTCTGGTAAGACTTGAATCTCACATATTACTGCCAAACAGTTTTCATTATCAGAGTAAAACAAGAGTGAAAGAGAGTTTGTTTGTTACCTGCACAGGCAAGTTGTTAACCTTTGTGAACACTCCTCTGGGTGTGTGTTCATGTAAACACAGTCACAAGTTTACAGCCTTATCTGGAGCGTCTGTTCAGTTAACTCTCAGTGACCCTGACAAGAGTTTGCTCAAGCCTTAACCAAGTTTAAGTGTAACCTGAAGCTTATTTCTTATGTGCAAGAACATAAAAAGAAAGCAGTGACTAGGTTCACATAAAATGACCCAAAATATTGGCAAGAAATTTCTAAAAAATTACATAGAAATCACCTAAAAAGTTGCAACAACAAAAAAAAGAAAAATCAGAAACTAACAAGGAAAAGACCTGAGAAAACATGCTTAAAAAATACATTTTTCCGACATTATAATTAGTAATACATGATTGTATTTATTATAAAAACTTTTCTAGATTTTTCTGTCTTTGTTGTCAGTTTAATATCTTTCGCTCTCTTTTCTTTCTTCATTTTGATGTCAAGTTGCTCATTGCCTTTTTTTCCACGTTCTCACAGTTAAATGCTTGAAAAACATCGCAACACAAGAAAACTGATTTCAATCTAGGTTTCAAAGGGTTAGCTCGACTTTGTGAGTCAACATTTTTAATAATTCTGTCACTCCACCTAATAAATACATGCATTCAGTGGTGTAATCTTGAATCTTTAACCTAGACTTTTTTTAACCCTCTAGATCCCTTTTGATGTTATTTTAGTTTTTACATACATGCAGTTCCATTTAAACGTGTCTGTTTTCAATCAGATGTCCCTCTCAGGTTCAGTTCCTTTATGTATACAGAGTTTTCCCCTGCTGAACTTCATCATGTCGGGGGATGGGCAGTGAAGAAGATAAAGCAACACTGGGAAACACATTTCTCACCTTAATTATGTCGTCATTCATTGCTTTTGCAGATTTTGCACCAAAATAAGCATTTTTCGTTTTTTTTTTTTAACTACATTATTGCAGTAAACAAGGTATTCCTCCACACAGCTGAGAAGGTGCCTTCAGTAAAATGGGGAGAAAATGCAAATGTGCTGCTGATTAGCCACCAAACTTTGTATGAGTAAAACCAAAGAAGAATAAAAAGTAATGGAAAAATTAATATAAAAGGAAAAAGCGTAAATAGAGAGAGTGAGAGTGAGAGTTTTCAGTTTATCTTTGGCATCCAACAATATTCAGTAGTCATTAATGTATTTCTAAAATTTTTGTTTTGTCTCTTTCCCCGTCAGTCATCCCAAACACCCTCAGGGTCTCCCCTGTGACCCCGCCCCCAGCCATCCCAGAAGGAAGTGACCTCACGCTTTCCTGCAACGTCACCCGGCAGCTCACCCACCCCACCTACCTGTCCGTCACCTGGTCGGTGAAGAGGGGAGCAACATCGGAGGAGATTTTGACATTTGGCCCTCAGGGAGACGTGATTACAGGGGCAAAGTTTTCCAGGCGCTATGCTGACGGAGGTATCCGATTGGTTCCCGGGAGGAATGGGGTGTTTGAATTGGTGATTTCCAAAGTGACGACATCTGACGAAGGGATTTATGAATGCAATGGAACTGAGTGGACGCATGAAAATGGAGGAAAATGGATAAAAATTGTAGAGAGCACAAAGGAGATGGGAACTGTTGCTGTTACTCCTACAGGTAAGAAAAAGAAACACAGTCATGACAGCAGCTTATACTTTAAGTATATATAAGTGATAACAGCAGAAAAAGTATTACTATCAGCATAAGAGAAGTAAATGCAGGTAATATTTTCAGCTCAACATATTCACTCTGCGTCTGCTGTCACATCTCTCCAAAACCATAGAATCATACTTTTTATGACTTTGTTTACGAAGCAGTTGTTGACTTGCAGTTCATTAAAGCTGGTCGCTGCAGTGTTTACACTGGAGATTTGACATGGAGGACGGCGCAGGCGAAGTGTTGTATTGGATTTCTTTTCATCATTTGGCGTCCTTAAAAAGTCATTGATGCTGCTACAGGCTGCAGTTGAAACAAGACGCCTGCAGCGAATTCTCTGTGTGTTAGTTGAAAGTTGTTCTCATGTTTGAAGTGTGCCTGTCAGTATATTATAGGCTACTAGAGATGGATGAAACTAACGTGAGGCCAGTTTCTGTAACTGGCAGCTCAGTCACCTGCACAGTTAGAAAGTGGCTTTGTAACTGAGGCTACATCAACTGCATTTGAGCTGCATTAACATAACAAAACCCATTTTTGATACTTTTATTTTTTGCTGTCCATCCTGAGTCCAATTATGTCATAGAAGCACAGACTTAAATGAATACTTCACCCCCCAAAGACCATTTGTGCATTGCTTAATAGCTCAATGTTACTTTCAAAATTATGAGAAAAAAACATTATTTTTCTTACATGCCCTGGGTAAATGAAGGATTAAAAAAAAAAAAAAAAATCCGAACACACAGACGTGAGCTAGTTCTGCCTAATACAGCATACTTTTATTGGTGCCCATTTTCAGACCCATTGGGTTACAGATGCTATGTAAAAGTGATCCTGTGCAACATAAACTTGGCATTAAGGGGTTCCCGGCTCATCCTTAACAGTAATTATGCCTGAAGTAGCAGCGCTGTAGTAATAAGATGTTGGTGATAATTACTCTAAAGGGAGCAATAGATAATCTTTGAATCTCAGTCTTGGTCCCTGATTAAAAATAAGGATACACCGTATGTTTCATCGCTTCCTTTGCTGCTGTTGGATGTGGAGCGATACTGGAAGAAAATGAAGGATGAGGAGAGAGGGAGGGACGTGGGAGAGTTCCCTCTCTGTTGTGCGGCTGTCTTCATTTTAATGGCATCCTCTCCTCTGTGAGCCTTTCTCTCTTCTATGCCTCACTCTGTCCCAGGACGCCCGTGACCCTCAGTGTCTGTCTCTCAGTCTTCTTCTGTCCTCGGAGAGGCCCCCTGCACTCACACACTCTCTCTCACTCATTCACTGCGGTTGCTGTGGTCACCGTATCTTATATCTTTCTGGGCTACCATATCCTCTTAAAGTGCTGGAAGACACCCAGTGGTTTGTAATGAAACCAGAGATGAGCTTCACACACACACACACACACACACACACACACACACACACACACACACTCACACACACACACATACGCATATCTCTCAGGTCCATTGTGTGCCAGTCAGTTCATATTGACTTACTGACTCAAGTAAAGAGGATGAGAAAAGTCAAACAGAGTGAGCTTTGTGTCTTTTGTCCTTTTCCAGACACCATACAGAGACTCTTCTACAAATAGTGGTGTCCAGGTTGTTACTGGAGACCGTGTCCAAACCCTTAATCCAACTGTTGAAGATACACAGACAGAAAAGACTGAATCACCACTGAGAGGAGGCTTTGGGAAACCAAAGCAGTCCGGTTCAGTTTAGTTGCATTTGGTACATATTGGAACGATTGTTGACAGACGTTTTGGATGGTACCAACACATCAGTTCTATACTTTCCCCATTTTTCATTACCCCTCTGTAGGGGTACTGAGCACTTAGGCTTTTCCCTGAATTGCTGACATTTATAGATTATCCAAAGAATTATAAGACCCTATACCTACATCTTGTCGAGTTTCAAACTTTGCTGCTGATGAATAGTATGACCTTTATAATTAACTAACAATGTAATGAAAACATCATTGATTGATTTGCAAAGTCTGAGTCTAATATTGTTGTCTTTGTGCAGAATAATAGTAATTCTTAAGAACATTTCATATTGTCAAACTTATTAAAGACCAAAGCATTGTTTGTTTGTTTGGCATGTCCGCATAAGGATGACTAATATTGTCTCTGTCTCCGTCTTCTCAAGGTCAGTCCCTCAGTGTGAAGGCTTCCTCCTCCTCCCCTCCCTCCTCTGCATCTCTGCTCCTCTCCCCCGGTGAGACGCTGACCCTCCTCTGCTCCGTTGCCGCCGACAACCTGCCCGCCCTCGCCCTGGAAGTAACCTGGCTGGCCGATGGCCGTGATATCGTCACCATGGAGCGTGGCGGGGTGGTGATCTCGAACACGTCCTCGAGCGGTGCGCAGGGGAAACGAGGGGAGGCGAGCCTGGAGCGGACAGGATCTGGAGAGTACAGGCTGGCGGTGAGGGGGGTGAGCGGGGAGGACGGAGGGGCGTACGCCTGCCGCATCCGAGCCTTCATCGAGAAGGGAGGAAGGAGCTCGGGAGGAGGAGGGAGGTGGCACATGGCAGCAGAGAAAACATCCAGCCCTGTGACGGTGAAGGTGGCACAGATCAGTGAGTTAAACAACTGCATGTTTTACATTTTTATATGTTTTTTTTTTATATTTCATTTTAAAATGTCCAGATGATCAATGAAACATAAAACATTAGTTGCAGAAATCAGATCAGTTGCATAAAGAGGCTTGACAGTCAAAATGAAAGCACTCTTGAGTATCACATAATAATAACTTTTTAAATATAAGAAAATACACAAATACCAGAAATACTAACTAAAAATGTCACCCTCATGAATTTCATTTCATAGTTTTGACTTCATGACAATCTACTCCATCAGTATGAAGTCAAGTTATGAATGAATATTTGATATTGTAGATGTTTTACTGTGCAGCCTGTTGATTTCTGTGATGATAGTGATAATGCTCTGAACTGTCTCTTGGTCACCTCAGATTGTAGCGAACATCATTTTTGGCTTACTGATGAATGACCAGCTTGTGTTTCTTATGACAGTTTCTCAAAAATGCATTTGAAAGGGAAACTTATGGAATTGATGTTGCTCAAATACCCCATAGTGGTTACTTTGCAGCCTGTTAAGTGCTGCAGGCTGCAGTGCTCTCAATACTGAACCAGTTTCAAATTTTTTTGTTCCCGTTGGTCATTTAGACTTAAAATCACGGGAAAATAGGATCCAGTTTACCCTTAAATAAAAGCGCCAGTGGTTATCCCTTAACTATTGCATCATCACTGTCAGTATTTTTGGTCCAAAATATTTGATTTTTCCTGTATGGATTCACATTTCTTGACAATAGAGTGGTTTGCCGCTTAAGACACCTTCATCAGAGACCTGCGTGTGTTCGTGGACAGTTCTGATGTCCAACGCAGTGAAGAACCTGATAAGAAAATGTGGGGAAAAGTAGATCTAACGGACAGTGTGCATGTAGTTTCTGTGTGATTTCATGATTTGAGGATGTGTAACAGTGCTGCGGTGCCACAGATGAATCTGGTGTCTCAAGGGGAAACTCTTTAATCCTGTAGTCAGCCTGTCGACTCCTGCTGTGAGAACGATTGATTAGTCATGCCTGTCCTGCACTCTGCTACCTCTGGGTATGCAGTATGTGTGTATGTGTGCGTGTGTGTATATGTGTGTGTGAGTGTGATACTCTGATCTTGCCTCTAAAGAGCAGTGGTGTCAAACACAGTCGACACAGCGATCAATTACTGGCATGGTGGGTGGTCCCTCTGTCTGTCTGTCGGTTTCCCTCCCTCTTGCACTGCGTTTTTGAATTTTACATCATGTTGGGGAATAGAGTTGGCTTGCAAGGTGAAATATTGGATACGCAATTAGATGTGGAATTAGTTTCTTTCGTTCCTCCTAAATAAACATAATTATCAAAATTAGGATGCTCATTCACACTGTCGTGCTTTATTTTCTCTTTGATTTCGACTTAAGAAGGATGATCCAATCAGACTTGAAGAAACAAAACCAGTATCTGATTTCATTTGGTTTTAACGAGCCGATCCAACACAATCCACAAATGTTTGAAACTTGGGTATTTTTCAATCTGGACCCATTTTCCCATG
The DNA here is from genome assembly GCF_008729295.1 of Plectropomus leopardus. NCBI lineage: Eukaryota > Metazoa > Chordata > Actinopteri > Perciformes > Serranidae > Plectropomus > Plectropomus leopardus. Next base: position 5,529,083 of record NC_056486.1, read on the forward strand.
TTCTTGTGTCTAAGTGACTAACAGGAACAGCTATTTTTGAATGTGTTGAGGGAAAAGACTGCAGCTGACAGTGGAACGTTATTGGGCAATAACTACTCACGTCAATGAACCTCCACTAAAGGTGCTTGTTTTTGCCACTAACAGGCTCTAATTATTATAAGTGTCTGACATTATGGAAAGGATCCCGTACAGAGATAGACCTTTTTCTTTAAGTGTAAGATCCTTTTTGTTTAACCAAAAACACCCCCCTAAATTTCTATCCGCACCACTCCATTTAAATAAACATTGTATATGTGCGTGTGTGTGTATATATTATATAACAATATATATATATAATTTATTTTATTTTTTTTTAAATCTAATCTAAAACATGACAGAAACAACAAAAAACTATCCCTTCACTTTAAGAAAAAGGTCTGTCTGTGTTTGGGTCCTTTTTATAATGTTGTCCCACATTTTGAGTAGCAATCTGGTAAAAACGCCTTTAGTAGGTGTACATGGATGGTGCGAACATGCCCACAGTGGTTAGATTGCAGCCTGGTTCAGCCCTCTCACTCAGCACTAGACTGCCTTTACATGGCAACTGTTCTTGCATGAAACAATGTTCTCAGCATGGCTGTCATTCATTCAACATCGGTGTTTTGGGGGCCTGAAAACGAAGACTTTTGAAACCAGTTCTCAAAACAAACATATCCCCTTCTGTTGGTGTGTAAACTGGCAATGCACAGATCCTGTGAGAAGGGAGACTTCACACAGCCGCACTATGCGCATGCACGTGGTGTTCTTCTATGGCGTGTCATTACGAAGTTACACCGCCATGTACTGGACCTGGGAGTACACTAGTATCATTCTCACAGTGTTATCATATGAACACACATCTTTTTTTAAAAACGCAAAGGAAAGACTTTTCCATTTTTAGTAGTCTGGTCTAAATGTGGACTTTGGTTTTAGGTGCACCCAATGAGTCAATAATCACTGCTGTATTGGCCTGCTATGATCTGATTCACTAATGTCAGCACATAAAGGTGTTCCACCCAGAAAGCTTTGGCAGTGAGACAATCATCTGTTATTGTGATCATAATAGTTGTTAGCCCCGAGATGTACAGATCATATGATAAAAGAGGAACTGTGGTTGAGGGAGTGTTTGATGTAGATCTATCATTTGTAGGCGATATGGTTTCTCAGTGAGTAATAGCCACAGTGGACAAAGAGTGGTGGATTGGAAAGAAACAGTGACCAGCATCACCTAAATGCTTCTATTACATTGCTGCAATTTAATGTGCATCCAGTCCGTCCATAGTGCCAACTGCCACTGCTGCAGGGCTGCAGAGAGCTACTTAACTGTGTCAAACTGGACCTAATGAGCATGAAGACTTGAACTGAATGTGAGGAGCTGAAACTTCACTGTTCACTTGAATGGTTGAACTTGGTCTTACAGAAATAGTTTCACATTTTGACAAGTGTGCTTGTATGCATTATATTGATATTTTGGGGTTTTTTTGCATTTGCATAATTTTCATAAAAGGCCAGTGTGTAGGAATTAGGAGTATCTGATGACAGAAATTTAATATAATATTCATATCTATATTTTCATTGGTGTTTTCCTTAACAATCTAGCTTTTTTTAGTCACAGATTTCTGCATATGAATGCAGAATACAAGTGATTCTTTCTATAAGTATGAATTTAATTATTGTCAGTCCAATAACTAATCGGTTCCAAAATTTGGGAAGGGCTATTCCATTGATTGCAGTCTGCAACCTAGAGTTGCAATGGTATGGTAACAATCTCAGAAAATATCATGGTTTCACAGTATGTATGTCACAGTATTCAGTATGACACAATTAGGATTAATATGGAAAGAAAACAGTGTTTTGGTTGAACAAACACTTTGTAATAGTTGAAACTTGAGAATATTTTTTATAGAAGTATGTGTAAAAACACAGTTGAGGGGAAAAGGAGATCCACATGCGCAGGAGGGAATCTCTGCCTGGCATGTTTGTCATTATTGTAGATAAGTGAATGTACACAGTATGATAACTGTCAATTTTAATACCACGGTATTCCTTAAAACAGGTATAACACTGCAACCCTACAGCAACCTCACTGCTCGTTGCCACTAAATCCTGCTAGCTGCTCCTTTAAATGCAGTGATCCCCCGTTTGACAAAAGTTTTTTTATCAATAGCATATCAAACCTTGACCCCAAAACCAAATCTTGAATATCGTTTTGGTGCTGTTACGCACCCGTATTAAAGCTTGTTTTAACACTGACAGAGAGCAACACTGTCGTGATGGTGATGGAGAGACGGGTGGATTGAAGGTGTGTACAGACTGATCTGAAAACCAGCTGCTGTTATGTCATAGCAGTTGGATTTCTGACAAACTCCCAGTTCCCCATGAAATGAATGAATTGGACTTAAATGAATAAATAAACACTTGTTACATAATCACTCTCGGTTCAGCTTCAGTACTATGGTTAATGCTTTTGGGGATTCCCAGGAAGTGTCGGACTGACTTGCTTAAAGTTTAATGTGCGCCTGAGTGTCATTTTAATTTAGAAAAGTGGCAATTAACTCGTCTTTGTCCCACTTTCTTTTTGGAGTAAGCCGTGGTTTGAAAAGAATAAAAGACTTTTAATGATATTTATGGAGTCCAGCTTGCTTTGGTGCTTCTTGGCATTGATATTAGCAGTTAAGTTCAAAAACACCTCAAAGTGCTTTATTCCCTCTCAAGAGTTTGGAGTGGATGCATGCCACACGATACTAACGTCAAAAGGAAATCAGACAAATATAAGTATTTATTAACATGCAATTTACCCCATGAAGCCCTGCACATTTTAGTTTTTGATCAGTCAAAACATGCTATCGTTTCATTTGTTTTACTAATCTTTCTTGAAAATTAGAAAGAAATTAGGAAATACTTCTTTTGATGGAAATATACAGCCAGTTTTTAGAGTTTCTTTTTTACTTTCATTTTGTAATCTAAATCTCCTATTTAATTTTATATCATTTTGTCATAATGTTACAGTGGCAATTTCTTTCCATTTAGGGAGTGGTCTTGGCAGACCTCCTACTTTTTTTCTGGTTTGGCTGCTCTGATTTGGGATAGTTAATAACAGTACTTTTTTGTTTCAAAAGTTGCTGTTTTTTTGCACACAGTTTGGAAAAGCATTTGGCACTAAATGTCTTCACTGAACTAACTAAATTAAGACTAACTAAATTAAAGTATGGACACTCACCACACCCATTTAATGCAGAGGGGAAACTCAATTCATTTAACAAATTAAATCAATTAAATTAAAATACCATTTAATACAGTACTTTAAATAAAATTGATTAAAATGTCATTGCAGCCTTGACAGACTATATTTGACCTGCGTGTTCAGGGACCACTTGACTGATATCAGATAATTCATAACTGACTGACAGACTAATCACTTCCACACATCTCTTGACTGCGCTCTCACTTCCTGTCTCGCATGTTTCCTCTTTTGTTCTTTGCTTTAACCTTCTCTCTCTACGACCAACAGCTTCCTCTCCTTTCAGTTATTTTAAAGTTCTGAACACAAAAATAGCATAAGCCTTTACTGAAGGTTCAAGGTTCAATAGTATTCATCATTTTACAACACAAAGTTGTAGTCTGACTCACAGGATGTAGACTGGATATTAACCTGCCGTTGGTCACCTATTTCAGATTTAATCTGATCCTCTGATGTCATCTGCGTGTAAGACGATTGCGATCAGCAAAATTAAACTTCTGTTTGTCCACCTGGGCCGGCTGGTGGATTCAAACAGCTACCACTCTCATCAGCTTGAGTCCTCTAACATGTTCTGGGTTGGTTGTGTTCTACTGGACTTTAATGCACAGTTTATTGTTTTCATATGGTTTCCTTTGTAAAGGTTCAGCAGCTATAGCATGCATAGGACTCTTGGGAGGTGCAGATCTCGTATACACACCCATAATACAGACGTTCTGCAGAATTTCAGAATAAGAAACATGCATGACAACAGGCATCTACATTGGTTATAAAATAGCAAAACACTGACGGTAGCCCCGTCCATAGGCAGGCTTTTTTATAACCCAAATCAGTCGTCCTCAGAGGATGGTGCAGAGTGTGTTTTCTGGCTGTAAAGAGTCCCACATCCTGTACTGTATGTCAACTGGAGCCTTTAGTTAAAATAACAACCCTCTCTTACACACACAGAAGATTCCTGAAGCCTCGAGGATCCATGTTACATTTAGAAATATCAACCAGGCTTCATACACACACACACACACACACACACACACACACTCAGTTAGAGCATAGCTGAAATATCAATGAGCGCAATCCAGAACATTTTGGTAATCTCTGCTGCGTGTGTGTGTGTGTTTACATGGATGGTAGTGTGCACATGTTTATCTGCATACTTAAGTGTGTGTCTGTCGGGCATTTTTCAAGTGTGTGAGAGTGAAACTAGGTTTGTTGAAGGCTTTCTCTGGAGAGTAAATGCTGCACACACATACACGCTTCAAACGCTGTCTTTATCTGTGTGTGTGTATGTGTGTGTGTCCCACATACTGAGGCTATGAGGCTGTTCTCGCTGGTGGAACTCCTACATTTTGGCCTGAGGGTATACATTCCTTCATACTTCATCTGTAGACACACACACACACACACTCACACACACCGTGAGAGCAACATTTCTAATTGACTGCAGCTCATATATTTCATCCTCCTTCTATGAGCTTAGACTTTGTGTATTTCTGTGTCTAAGCGTGTGTGTGTGTGTGTGTGTGTGTGTGTGTGTGTGTGCGTGTGTGTGTGTAGTGTGTGTGTTGTCAAGCAGTCCGTTCCGATTCTATTGATGTGTGGCCTTGAGGTTGCCCACTCTTCCCACGATGCTTTGCTGCAAGCATAGCCTACCAGGAAGCACAAATGGAGTTGGAGAACTTGTTTAGGAGCTCCCATGGCACACACACTCACACACACACACACACACACACACACACACATACACACACACAGAGCTAAAGAGGGTGTAATTCCTCTCACCCTTGGCTACACTTCCCCTGTGTGCGTGTTGTTGTGTCAGCTGGAATTGTTGTCAATGGAGCCACTTCACTCCAGAAATGAGTGCTTTTATTTCACGCGAGATTATATTTCTTATTTTTCATCACTTATCAGAATATTTATGAATATATACACTATGTATGAGAGCGTCTGTGTATTTTAATTATGTGTATAGATTTGGCTTTTTGCTCATATTTATTTAGTATCGATGGCAGATTTTGACTCTTCCAGCTGCTTCTTTCACACCAGCTAACTATGAATGTGGAATATTGAATAGAGATATTTTTGCACCCAGGCTGTTAAGTTTTGCACCCAGAAATTCAGCTGTCTTCTTTCACATGTACTTAGTACAGATGAATTTCTCCATGTTCACATGAAACTGGAACAAAACAAGACCAGTGTTGCATTGATTTTTCTTCTATAACTATAAATTACTGACCTTGCTAATACAAGACGAACAAAATCAGTAGCTTTTGCTGTCCGCTGGACACCTTTTGCTGAATTAAAAATAAAAATGATCTGCTGTGAAATAAACACACTTAAAATTTATCTTATTAGTTAAAACTTATGTTGACAAAGTTTTTTACAACATCATTAGTAGTTGAAAGTACAGAGTAAATCACAGTATATTGCAATATATGTTATTGCAGTAATCAGCGTATCACAAAGTGTTTTAAAGTTGCAGTAATATTGTATCGCCACTAAAGCATCATGATCATATCTAATCAAAGGGTCTCTGGTTGTGTTTGTTCCAGTCCTCCTGCTGTGTGTTTGCATTTATCCTTTCATACTGTATATTTCTTAAACAGTGTTTTTTACATTAAGTCCATTAAAGGATGGGTCCACCTGTGATCTTTTCTGTGTTTTTCATGTGGAAACTCCCACTCAGCAGTTGAGGGGCTTTCACACTGCGGCCCAGTAACTCGCCACCTCCAGTCATGTCAATGAGGGGATGCTGTTTTAAACAAGTGTTTGCTCTGCCCCATTGAGTTCACCGTGTTGAATTTTTGGCAGTTGCTCTGATGGCAGTGGGCAGAGGGCACACTCGCCTGTGCTCGGTCACCCTATGTTTCTAGTGTGCAAGCTTCATGGGCCTGTAATGCGTAAGATGCGGTACTTTCATACAGCGAAAATGAGTCTGTGAGTCTGTGTCACTGTGTCGCCCCGGTGTGTGATTTTAGATTGAATGGCCTTCAATAAACAAAAGAAGTGTGCTGGGCGAGACGTTTAATACAACATTAATGGCATCCAGTGTGATGTCTATCATAGAGTTGGGCAGTGCTTACGAAGCAGTAACAACGGCATAATATGGCAACAACAGTTATTTACTGTCCGTGTTATATTGGGGTTGAGGGGAAGTAGCTCCTGGACCTCATCGCCACCACAATTTGAAGACAGTTTTGCTGCTTTTAACAACCTACTTGTGTCTCGTGCCTGATGATACCACATTCCTAGTTCTCAGCTATTAACTTGGCGGATGTAATGTACCGATTACTCATAAAAATGATGGACAACACCATGAAATGTGCAGCATCTAAAGCTGTATGACTTTAATAGCATGTAGTTCTCCGCTGTGTGGTGATTCCTATAGTTATTAAAGATTAATGTACAGACTGTTTTTGAACTGTGGATGGGACAAGGAAGGATGCCATATGTTGATTCATTAAAAGTGGAAAAACAGGGTACAAAGGGACAGGTGGCTGCCTGTTTCTAGTACAGTGTCGCAGTTTGCTTTCAATTAGCCACCAACCATCAGCCAGTAGGTATATGAGGCAGAGGCGATTGATCCCAGGCCCAATGTGGATTGGCTCAAGGACTGGCTCAGTGTGTCCCAACACTCCCTTGAGCCTGAATTTCACTTCAGCTTCATCTTTCCATTGTATTCTCCATATTTAGCTGTCAGGCTGTGATGTATACTGGATATTATCCAGTGTTTCTGCAACCTTGTTGGTGCAGAAGAGAGTGCTTTAACCAGTCGATCTGTCTGCAGTCACTTGCTTTGAGCAGTGAGCAGAAAATTAACATTCAAAAATCAGATTTCTCTGCAGTCCGGCTGGGTCTTACGCTACGATCCGATGAGGAATTCAGAGATATGAGTGGATCTCTGTGTTCAGCTGCTCCCTCTCACTGAGTGAGGTCACACCCCCACTCGTTTGGAAGTGCTCCAGCTTGACTGATAGGAGACCCCGAAGACCTCGGCGCAGACACCCTGTAGGGATTGTGTCTCTCAGCTGACCTGCGAGGGCCAGGTGGAGCTCGAGGAAACTGTGGGAGGAAAAGATATTAAAAAACATGTCTTGGAAAATAACCAACACTGCTTCATATTAAAGCTGCTACTATCATGTTTAAAGGGGTAGGGTGGAGGAAGTATTCAGATCCTTTACATAAGTAAAAGTACCAATACCCCCTTTTAAAAGTCCTGAATTGAAAATTGTACTTAAGTTAAAGTAATTAAGTATAATCATATATATATATATATATATATATATATATATATATATATATATATATATATATAATAAAAAGTAGCAAAACACCCAAAACTTCATTAAAAAAGAAAAATAATTCCCTGAAAAGAAGCAAAAACATCCCAAAAAAACTAAAACACCTGAAAATAACACCCTCCAAAACAATTAAACAAAAATTCAAAAAAGTGTTTAATGTTTATCAAAATAGATAGCAATTAATTATCTGTCAATTGACAGAATTTACCAATTAATTCTTTAATGTCTTGATTAATCAACTAATCATTGTAACTGTACTTACAAACTTTGATAATTTAATTTATAACAAACATTTTATGAACTCCTCTTTTGTTCTGATGAAGAAATCTTGTATATTAACTCAGGATTTCAGATAAATATAGTAAAATAAAAAGTACAACATTCTCCTCTGTTATGTTGTGTAATAAAAATATACAGTAGCATGAAAATAAAATCCTCTAGTAAAGTACACGTACCTCAAATTCATACTTAAGAGGCCTACAGTACTTGAGTAAATATACTTGTTTGCATTCCACCACTGAAAGGGTTAATTGTAGTGACAAACCCACAGAGAAATATGACCTAACTCTTAAGTCCTCTGTATTTAAGTTTTTTGCTGCATATCAGAGAGTTGCATAAAGCAGCTTTATCACACAGCTTTTCATTCATCCTGCAGTGTGTGTGCAGGGATTACAGTGTGTTTATGGAGGTGTGTTATTGGACCCTCACCAGATGCTCTGACTGTTGGCGTGGGCGTGTCCCCTCAGGTACCGGCGAGACAGAGAAAAAAATTCAGGAATTCCAGTGTGAGTAATGAGTTTGAAGGCTCATCGTGTCAAAACGCTGCGCAGCAGTTGTTGTGAGACAAAATTTAACAACACTGGAAAGTTTTCAGGGTAGCAATTATTTTACTTTTACTTTTGTCTACATGATTGCAAGAACAGTAAAACTGAACAGTAAAATTAGCCCATTAATAAAACAAAGTGATTACCCAAGAATCTGCATGACACTGCAGTGAATGAGAGGAGTGTGTTTGTTTAAACACTCTCAGTTTGTAACTAGTCTTTTAAAATGTAAAATGTTTAAAACTGTATTTTTTATCAGTATTAGTCTGCCTGAACACGTTGGCCATTATTTCTAAAGGGTAATTTTGGTATTTTCTCAACTTGGACCTTATCTTGCACCACAGCCTCCAGACTTATTTTGACCCTTTGAAACCTGAGCATATTGGGTTGATTTATTTTTTCAAAAACATGGGATTAAGGCAATGAGCAGTAAAACAAGAAATGGCCCAAAAATTTGCTAGAAATTCTTAAAAAAAGTACAAGAAAATTACCCATAGTTAAAAAAAAAAAAAAGGAAATTAAAACAGGGCAAAAAACGTACTCAAAAATAATTTTAAATTTGTAATTATGATAATTATAAATGTAGTTTTCCAGTGGCTTTTATTTCAAACTTTTTTAAAAAAAACTTTTTATTCTACATCTACTGATTTCTTGCAATTTCTGGAACATTTGTTTTTTTTATTTTTTTGAAAGAAACCACACCAATTTGCTCAGGGTTAAAAAGTTTAAACACTTCTGAAAGGTGTCTGAATGCAGCCCAAGAAAAGTGATGTCATTTCAGGAGTCCTTAATCTAGAATTAGAACTAGAGCTGATGATCATTGGAGCAGTAGAAAGATCAACCAAGACAGCTTTTGTGCATTTTATTTTGTTTCTGTCAACTTTGAATGAAATTTTTACAGTGATAAAATAATTAATTTAATTGAAGTCTGGTGGGGTCGATGACAGCTGTTTTGGGGCTGTTTCTGGTTAAATAAAATGATCTTACTGTTGAACAAAGCGTCTCTGTTGGGATCCTATCTGTTGTCATACAGTTGGAATACAAATCTCAGCCTGTCAGTTACAAAAACAAGTACTTAGTTACCCTTTAAGGATGGCAGTTCGATTCCCGCCTCCTGCAACGTATTGAAGTCTTCGAGCATGAAACTGAATCCCAAATTGCTTCTGATGTGTGTTCATGCTGGGAAAAACTGTGAGCTGTTTCCTGTCAAATGAATGTAAAGCAGCGATCTTCAGTCATGCTAACTTTAATTCATACAGAATTGACTGATGAAAACCACTTAGCATTTTTCTTCCCCAAGGACACAGTTTAAGACGCTTCCTGCAGCTCTCCAGCAGTTTCCGAAACTCACTGAAAATCTGTCCTTCAGTGAAAACATAAAGCAGCAGAATTAAGGAGGCTGTGCATTGCCACAGGCTCTATAAAGCTCCAGTCTTTGGTTTAATGATGTTTAGCATCTATACTGCTCAGATGTTTGAGAGCTTCTACCTTAATTCACTTAACCAGTGCAGTTTGTCTGTGCAGAGCAAATGTTGGCATGATTTCCACACTTCTTCATCTATTATTTGCGGAGTATTTATTATTTAATCGTTATACATACTGTATACATCACACAGTATGTCAAGACAAGCTCTGCTTTGGTTTAATTTTTTAAATCCAGCATGAACATGTGCACTGTTTCATTGCGAAATCAAAAATTCATTTAGATGTTTAGTCTTGAGTATCAATTTTTATTTAATTTGGATGAGTGCAAATGAATGCTCTGTCTAGTAATCACATAAATTCATTGTGAAACCCAGCATGGATAGTAACAGATGACTGTGATCTGCCTGCACACACAGTAATCTGATTACATGTTGTTTTAGCTGTAATCTGTGATGTAAAATGTACATCTGTTCAGTGTGTGTCAGCCAGTACTTCCCCTCCGTCCTGGGAGACACGCAGAGTGTTGACAGAAAGAGAGAACAGCTCGAGTGCCTTGTTCATATCTGGTTTTCCGATCACACACACTGCACACACACACGCCTGCACAGTCCAGTGAAACCAGAGCGTCTCATGCCTTTGGTTGTTTTGGCAGAAACAGCATTTCTTCTGTTCCTGGAAACAGTAAACTCGCTGTGGTTGGGAGTTCAACTCTCTGCCTAGCTCAGTGGCACCGTCACTGCCAAGGTTAGCAAGTCACTTTCTTCTCTTCTGCTTGTTAGCAAACATATTATTATGGTGGCACACAGCCCACCTGTAAATGAGCCGAAGCAGAAAAGACACCGGCCAAATATGTTCAGTGAAAGCTCTGCTACAAGCTTTTTGGCTTGTATTTTTGCGTGTGTGCACGTGTTTTTTCAATCCAATTGCCAGGATACATTTTGGCATCGCTCCTTTCTGCAAAACAGGGATATATGTTACATTTGTATGTTTCATATGTCGTGAATATGTTGGAACCTTATCTTTAAATTTCGTGTTGTAACAATGCTGTGGTAAATGTGAGGTTAGGTTTAGGCACAAAAGCCACTTAGTTAGGGTAAGGAAAACATTTTTGGGATTAAAATACCTAGTTTGGTTGCTGCGAAAACGGCTGTAAATGTCTCAAACTGTCAATAAAAATACTCACTCTTGTTGCTACAGACACATCTGAAAATACACCAAACTCTTGTTTAAAAACAACAGCAATAACAGCAGCTTTTGTTGCTACAAACATGTCTGAAAATGCCAGGGACTATTGATAGAAACACCTGCTTTTGTTGCTTAAACACCGTTGGTAACAGCTTCAACTGTGTGTAAAAAAGACCTGCTTCTGTCTCTACAAATACAAATTTTTGTTAAAAAACACATGCTTCTGTTGCTACAACCATGGCTTGATATGTCCCTTTCTTCTGTTAAAAAGTCAAGTTTTGACACTGCTGGACATGTCCCAAACTTTTGATAAAAAACACCATTTTTGTTGTTAGAACCAAATGTCTAGAACTGTTTTTTAAAAACACATGCTCCTGTCTCTGCAAAAGCTGCAAACATAGCTGGACACGTCCCAAACTCTTGGTAAAAAGACTGTCTTTTGTTGCCACACACAATGCTGGAAATGTCCCAATTTAATGTTAAAAAGACTGGCTTTATTGCTGCAAACACAGACATGTCCCAAACTTTTATTAAAAACAGACCTTTTTGTTACTACAAATATGGCTGTAAATGTCCCAAACTCTCGTTAAGAAATACCAGTTTTTGTCACTACACACACTGCTGGAAATGTCCTGAACTGCTCTTAAAAAGTCCGCTTTTGTTGCTACAAACATGGAAGGACATGTCCCACACTCTCGTCAAAAAACATCTGTTTTTGTTCGTCTCAAACGGTGGTCTGCTGCTCTCTGCTGTTTGGCAGGCATTTGGTGTTATGACAAATGTAACATATCCGTGTTTTCCAGAAACGTACAATGCCAACACTTTAATGTGGCGACTGGGCTGCATTTTTATAATAATAAACTGAATACTTTGTGGTTTTAGATTGTAGGTAAAACAAACCAAGACACTGAAATAGGCACTATTAATTTTGGGAACGTTTGAGGACAGTTCGCAATTTTCTGAGATCTTTATCGTTCGGTAATTGAGAAAATAATTGGTAGATTAATCGACAATGAAAATGAAAACAGTAGTAGTGCTCTCACTCTCTGAACTGAACAGTCAGCATGTTGGCTAATGATTCGCTCAGTGAGGATCAGAAAAATAATGAATGAGATATCATAACATTTGAAAGCAGTCAGTGGCAAATGAAAGTCACCATTACATCCACTGCAAACTAACTAAGAGCCTCTAACCAAGAGCAGCTTCTTAAAATGAACACATGCAGCGCCGTGCAGATGAAAGCAGTTTGTTGTGTTATTGACATTGACCTATTTTTCCTCACTCTGCCTCCCCGAGCCACACACTAATAGAGCCTTTTCTTCTTTTTAAAGCTTGTTTTTACACAACTTCTGCTCTGCTAAACTCGACACAGCGCAGAATGGCCGGAAGAGCAGCGAAAGCTTCGAGTCAGACTCGGTTTGAGGACATGACATGAGGTCGACAGCATCACTGACACTTTAACATGGGGTTTGGGGTTTTCCACATTCGCAGGAAGTGCAGGGTGCTGAATGGCCGTTTCAGTCCACAGGGCTCTTAAGTGCACTTCCATATTTGCTGGATTGTTATTTTGCAGTCTGCTGAATATTGTAGTTGTGGTCAGTTAATGTCATGATATGGATCTTTCTATCTGTTCAAGACTTCCTGTTGTTTTGCATTTGTAGCTAATTTTCCAACCTTTTAGACACACAGATTTCTCATTATGAGATTTGTGAGTTCAACCAGCAAACCGCTAAGTAACTGTGTAGTTTGTGCTGTCAGACACTTAATCAAATGACTGCATCATACCCCAAAAAGAAAGCTATGTCAAAGGCAACATCCGTGTTGCATCATCATGTACAGAAACACTTAAGAAGTAATCACAATGAGCAGCAGACAGGAGAGAAGGATTGCTTTTTTTCCTGTCAGTTCAAGCAAAAGTATGTCAGCCATGTTTGTGAAGATTTATCTACAGTCACAACTCGAGCATACTTGTTTGTTATGCAAAAAGAAAGTCACCAAACTCCCTTTAAAATCTTGTGGTTAGATTTTGCCGTGCAAGAGGCAGTCATTGTAACCCCATTAAAACACAGTACACCGCCCTTTCTGCAACATTTATTTTAATTATTGATACATTTCTAATTTTATCCATCATTTCCAATCTGTAAAGTTGCACTAAGTCCAAAATATGTTATAATGTATGACATGACTTCCCATAATGGGAAAGGTTTTTAATTCATTGAATCATAAATTAGAGAAAAGGTGCAAATTATTGGGGGGGCCGATACAGCATAGCATTGCAATATCTTACATCAAGTGTCAATTTTTTACAATATAAATTATTAACATTGCAAAAAAATATTTGACTTTTGGTAGCCTACAAGAATCATAAAATAGATTGCTTTTCAGTCCACCAGACACATTTTGCTGCAATAAAAATGACTGAAGAGAGATAAAAAAATGCAGATTCAACAAAAATTGGTTATTTAACTAAATTTTAAGGCTTGTATTTTAAAAAGTTTTTCAAACTTGGCACAATGGGAATCAAAGCAGTGGAATACCACATGCAGAGTGAGAAACAAAAATCGCCAAGAAAACTGCCAACAAATGCCACTTCGGTTTTACCAGCTCTACTCCAGAAAGTGTTAGATTTTTAAACGTGAAGTAGATCATCTATCTTCTTCATTTGACCAAAAAAATCATGTTTTATGTCACAATTTAGCCAAAATTGTCCCATAAAGTAACTGAATTGTAAACATGATCTTAAATCCAAGTGGAATTTAAAAAGTCTCTAAAAATAAAAAAAAGCGTAAGTGTTTGCTTTCAAACCCCGTACTGGCCCGTACTGGTGCTGCACAGGACCAAAGCTCCTGAACTGGGGCCGAGTTGCTCGATTAAACCAGCAACATGTTAGTGTGGGAGAGAGGCGCGTGGCACATTGGCAAAGAAACTTCACACATTCTCATCGTTCAAAGTGTGTGTGCGCACACGTGTGTGTGTTTCACAGCAGATGGTGACAGTGCATGAGTCAGTGTGTGTTTGTATGACGTCCATGTGACATCACGCAAGCCCTCTCCTTGGTCAAACACACACTCGGGCACAGTCTTACGTATGTGCTTGTATTAATAATGTTTCTGCTCAGTGTGTGTGTGTGTGTGTGTGTGTGTCAGTGATGATTTTTACATATACAGTGTGTGTGCGTGTGTGCGAGTGTGCGTGTATCTCACAGTCAGGCAGGTGGAAATCTTTCTGTGTGTTTCCTGTTCATTGAGGCGTAAAGGTGCAATCTGGATGTCTGACTGAGAGGACCTGCCTTGCCACCTACACACACACACACACACAGGCACACACTCTATTAACACTGTGACACACACCTCATCACACAAAGGTCTATTTCTGTTGCCTGGCTCTTTCACTTAGCTCTATATTAAGGACCAAACCACACACACAAAAAACAACAGGATTTACTTTGCATTTGTCGAAAGATTCGGGGCTGTTGTAAAACCTGTCGGTGACTGATGAAAGAAACGCCCCACTGGGATGGAAATCATGTCTCTGGAGGCGGCGCAGCACTGTAACTGGATATATATTGCATTATTAGGTTTGAGTTGTTGTCCAATCATCAATGTGCTGATTCTTCCCCTGAAACTAGTATTAATTTCAGCCCCTGTGATATTTACAATCGGGATAATTAAATAAAAACTACTTGTGTAGCTGAACAGAAATGTTTGTGTTGTATCTTGGAGTAATTTCATGAGACTGATCACGCCTCAAATAAACTGACTAGATGTTTTTATTGGGAAATGAGCCTGAATGAAGCTTTTTCAGTTTGTAGGACAGTACAATACCTGCTTTTCAGCAGCTGTGGTTGGATCACACAAAGGTTTGGGTTGGGCTTTTGTTACATTCTTTACACTGTGTGTTTTTAGGTCTGTTTTAAAGAGCGTGTCAGGGTGTCACGTTTAGTCACAGTGGCTGCAGATTGGTTGTCCCTCCTCATCTCCACCTCCTTTTGAAATTAGGAATGTGTTGCTTCAATTATTGATTAAGATTGTGCCAATATCAAGCTTTGAAATGTGGCTGCCCTGTATGTGCAGCTGTAGTTTTAGTTGCTTAAGAGGATTGTTTAGATTTTTTTAAGTGTGGTTGTATGAGGTACTTATCCATAGTCAGTGTGTTACAAACATTAGCCCTCAGTTTGGAGTAGCGAGCTGTCTGACAGAAAAGTAAAGCAGCGAAAAAACCTTCAATATAGCGTCCACTTAAATAGATATTGATTTAATTTAAGGTGGCTAAAATACATTTTGTTGCTGCTCCTGTCTTCTGTCAGACTCCAGCCTGCTTCTCCTTGCAAGCACACTGTTACTGCTTCCAAATGTTTTTGTATTGTCAAATTTAGTTTAATATTGTCCATTTTTTCTCCACAGAGCCGAGCTTCACAGTGACCCTGGATGCTGTCCTGAACCCGCAGATGACGGCTGAACCCACAGAGCTGGCATGTCATGTGACCAACATAACCCATTTACCACTGGGAGGCCGACTGGGTGTCACCTGGGAGTACACCACACTTCCTGGTAATTTTACCGCCGCCTTTGTCAAAATCTGTAATATGTTTTATAATAGTATTTTTTTCAAGTGGACAAAAGTTGGCAAAATCTTCAATGTGTTTTTCAGTGGAATTATGGAAAGTGGAAATTGACCTATCATCATGGTTTAAATGTTGATTGCACAGTGTAATGGCTGTAGAATAATGGCACTATCTGCATTCAAACTGGTTCCCTATAAGCTTCACTTTTAGTCTGCAATTCTGTCTTTCACTGGCTACAGTCTCCGTGGAAAACAGAGACTCGATTTACAGCAAAATGGAGGTGCATCAAATTTGTGCAAAGAGGAAAAAGATCGCACTTTTTTCCACACTAGCTGTTTCCACTTACATGAAATCTGAAAAATTAATTAGAAATTAATACGAAACCTCTGTCACTGTTTTCTGCCCAATCACCTGCAGGTATCGGGGACGATCCTCAGACCTCACATCCCATTGGCTCCTTGGACAGCCATGGCAACCTGTTGCCAGGAGCAACGTATTCTGAGCGGCTGAAGACAGGCGTGATGTCTCTGTCCAGAGTCCAGCCCAACACTTTCAAACTGCGATTTCTACGCACTCAGGTAACTGCAGACAGAAGGACTGATGGGAAAAAATGGATTTTGCCCCAACAGTGTTAGAATTATGTGTCAGTATCATGATGAAAACAACTGTAGAACTTGTTGTTGTTCACTAACATCTGTCACAACAGCTTTAAGGTGTATCAATAAAGCATTTAAAGCTTTTGAATGGAAAACAAACAACATGCACGTGTACATTTAAATGCAGGTTTTCTCAAGTGACTTTGAAAATCCAAAAACATTTGTTTCTACGTAAAGTACACCAGAGGAAAAGTGATGGAAGTTAAAACTAAAGATTTAAATGATTAAATGATGATAAATGATTACATATGAAGATACTGTGTTACATCAGTTATTTTGTCCTGAGGCTGAGAAACATTGTTTAGATGAATCTGAACTGAACGTAGTAATGTCGATCGCAGACTCATTCTCACCCTTTTTGTAGGAGATCGACATGGGCCAGTATGTCTGCACTGTGTCTGCGTGGAGTGTGAACAGCCAGGGCGACGTGGTGAACACAGCTGAGTACCAGAGCTCGCCGCTGACTGTACGCTGGGATACAAAACGTAAGGAATATTTTATTTATCTACCCTCATCCACCCGCAGCAGCAGGGTGGCAGAACCAACATTACCCTAAAATAAATTTCTTTTACTTTTGTTTCTAACATAACTTTTTTCCATTAACTTAAATTTAAACAGACATTTCACCCCAAAATGAAAAAAAAACAGCATATTTCTCCTCTTGCCTGTAGCGCTATTTATCTTTCCAGATTGTTTCAATATCAAAAAAGTACATTTGAAAAACTCAACAGCAATGTCTGTTTCTAAATCATGACCTGGTCACTCAGTTTATTCCACAAACCTTGTTGTAAACAGTTTCATGCAGGAACTGTTTTCTGTCTTCCGAACCACACCCGCCAACTGTATCACAGCGCACAAGAAGACATGTTTCTCCCTACGGAGGAGAGGCATGCGCTCATGACAGCGACGATGGTGGTAAGATGGTTGGCGAGTGTTATTGGGTAGAAAGAAAATAAAGTATGGAAAAAAAACTGAATTACTTCGTGCAGTGGGGATATCAACTTCTACTCCAGATTGTATTTTGTGATTTATTGAGGCAATTTTGGGGGAAATTTAGAAAAACTGAACCATTAACTTGCAGAAAACTGCCAGGCAGTCACAGTAACCCTGCTGTTGTTGAGTGTTATGAATAAGCTCTAATGTCTACATGTCATATCCAGACTTCAGAGTAAAATCCTTCAGGATAACAACAGACCTCTTGTCTCAGCCTCTCTCACACACACACGCACGCACGCACGCACGCACGCACGCACGCACGCACGCACGCACGCACGCACGCACACACACACACACACACACACACACACACACACACACACACACACACGTCCTCTCTATTTCAGTCCCACTCTCTGAGGTTGGTGCCCTCAATCTTGCTAATTGAGCCACGATGTAACTGCAATTCTCTGTGTGTGTGTGTGTGTGTGTGTGCCTGCTTTGAATCAGAACAAGTTCATGATGTAATGTGGTCTCACTTCCTGGCGGCCACTGTTAGGGATTTCCCCTGTCGGACACTTTGGTGGGCTGGAGTTATAGGTCGTTGATTGATCAGTTGATTAACCGGTATTATTTTCAGGTCCCACTCTGAACATCGTCGCCAAACGCATCCGTGAAGCTGCAGTGGGCGGGGCTACCTTTGAGATGAGCTGCACCTTGTCCACTGAGAACCTTGGTGTGGCAGGTTACTCCGTGCTCATCCAGTCACAGGAGAACCTTGAGAGTAACGTGAAAACCATCATGACACTGAGCCCGGACAGCGTCATGCAGCACGGAGGAGCCACAGACCCCAACAGGAGGTACGTGTTTATAATAGCACATAAACTTTACAGTGATGCACTGGACTCTACTTTTATTTCAAATTTATTTATCTTTCTCTCCATGTCCACTCAGAGACAGTCTGGTTCTGACAAAGTTCGGTCCGGCAGAGTTTCGGTTTCGCCTGTCAGGCGTCCAGCTGTCTGACAGAGGTTTCTACTGGTGTGACATCACGGCGTGGACCAAACAGCAGCCAGGACAAGCCTGGACCAGAGCCACCAGGGCTGAGTCCAACAAAGTCAAGATCGACTTTCAGGAAAATGGTCTGTAGATGTGTTTGTTTTTTGTGCTTACAAAAGTTTAAATTTGAAAAAAATATTTTAAGTACTTTGCCAAAGCTGAAAACAATGATTTGCAGTGATATTTCTCACAGAAATGTTGTTTGTGGGGGGAAAACAATTGAAGGTACAAGACTGCGAAAAATCTTGTTAGAGAAGAGTCAAATAGTCCCACAGAACGACTTTCAGTCAGCATGCTTCAAATTACTTTTCCAGTGAGGGTTGCTGAAATGAGGAAAGATTCTGAACATGCTATGCTACATGTCATTTGTTGCACTTTCCTTCATACGTTACCTAGATACATTAAAATGGATTGCTCCTCATCTTGTACACTAAATAATAATAATGCTAACTTTTTTTATACAGCACATTTTCAAAGTTTCACAAAGTGCTTTCACAAACAAAGCAAAAGCAGAAATGGGCCATTTTGAAGGCAGAGCTGTCTGTCTGTCTGCAGCTTATCTCATAAATTACTGAATTAATCAGCCTAATATTTTGTGTGCATATTTATGACTATATGCTCATAACCCTCTTGAAGTTGCCTTGATTCATAAATGTTTAAAAAAGACCTGTATTATTGACAGTTTTATACCGACATTGACTATTGACTCCTCACTTCTCTTAACTGGCTGGTAAGGGCTGTCAATTTTCCAGATGCTCATAAAATTCTGAAAATCTGAATTGACATATATCACAATCCCAAAACAGAACTATCTAAAATATCCAAATAGTTAAATATTTGGGTCCAGCCCTTTCATTTCATAACATTTCCCACAGCCAGGCTGTGTACAAAGAGCATAACAGAGGACAAAATGTTGAGAAAATATTTGCCTACAGTCTCATGAATGTCATCATTAATTTAAAACCCTTTTCTAGTCATTCAATCATTTATTCACTTTGATAACAATTCGAACAAATACCAGAGAAAAGAATCAGTGTTACCTGTGATGAAGTCCTGGAGTAGCTGTCTGTAGGTAGAAAAATGTAAGCAGTTTTGTACATTATACACACATCCTCCACCCACACAGTGTTAATGATAACCAACATAAATTCTCTAATAATGTGCAAAAATAAAGATGCTCACACACACACCTTAAGCCCTTTGACGCCCACCACAGCCACTGGCCTACTTAACTTTCTTTGATCTGATAGGGAGGTGGGAGGCAAGGGGAGGAACAGGAGCGTCAGAGGGAGAGATGAGGAAGAGGAGGGAGGCGACAAGGAGGAAGACAAAGAGAGGGAGGTGGTGCAGTGGGCTGAGGAGGTGGAAAGGGAAGAGCAACAAGGACAATAGGTGAGGCAGACTGGGAGAAGTGAGGAAGAAAAAAATGAGGAGAGGGAGGAGGACACACAAGGGAGGCAGGGAGGGACTGACGGACAGATAGACGAGTAAGAAAATGTGAAGAAATGTGGCAAAAAGGTAGGAGAATAATGAGTCAGAGGAGGACGAGAGGGGGAGGGAGAAAGGGAAGAAGAGGAAGAGGAGGATCAGGTGATAAAAGGTTTTTCAAGAGTAGTTACAGAGTGCTTCACAATAAAGTATTTTGCACAAAATAATAAATAAGAGGGAGGATAGCACACACACAAATAATTAACATAATTATGCTAAAGTTACAATCCTTGAGAGCTCTGTTTTGTTTTTGTTTATGGCATTAAGCAGTTTTTGCAGGTGTGTTTTTAGATCTCGTTTTCCAGAAACCCAAAGTGTCGCCCCTGGTGCCTTTTTTTTGAACAGTGTACGATACATGTGTCTTGTTGCATGAGCTCCGCCCACCCTCTCTGGTGGACCAGCTTGTACTGGAAAACACGTCACTAACTGCGCGTCGCTTGCGATTTTCCTGATATCAATATCATAAATGCAGTTCTTCTGCAAACTATCTTTACAGTTAGATTTTTGATCATCAGTAATGTGGATATCGTAACCAAGTGGGTAAAGGCAAATAATAGAACAGTTACAACAGTCTGACAAGTTCAGATAATGACATTGCTTCGCATTAATGTCGCCTTTAAAACCAAGACAAAACAACACTTACGATACTACAATATCCAAAATCTACATCACAATATATACAATAACTATAATCCCCAGCTCTTTGTCATTATATGATTTTTTTCATCTCAAATATATATATTAGCCTGAAAAGTCCAGTACAGTTCAACTTCACTGGTTAGCTAAGTTACTATATGACTCTATACTATATCACTCTGCTCTTCATCGAGCTTCATGCCGTCTCTCTTCCCTACAAATTACTTTGCTATACATGTTTGACAGGAGACGGACTGCAGTGTTTTAAACCATCTGAATGAAAATTACAGGAAAAAAGCTTTAAGGAGCAAAGAGACGGTGCAGAAGGAAAGAAAGATGACAGCAGAGGAGAGAAAGATGGACTGAAGACTATCTTCCATCTCTCTCTGGGGAGGCCAGCAGCCCTTGAGCGTTACTTCCTCTTTCTCTTTCTATCACTCGTCGTTTTTCCTCCCCCGTTCTCTCTCCACCATCCTTCACTCTCTCTCACCCCCACTGTCTCCCTCTACCTCTCTCGCCCCTCCCTCCCTCTCTCTCTGGGACATCTTCAAAGTGAAGCCCTTTGGCCAATCAGCCAGCTGCAGAGATCTGCACCGCTGCTTCTCTTTGCCGCACGCGCACGCACACGCGCGCATGTGTGTGTGTGTGATCTTTCAATTGTTCAAGTGTGTGAATCCAAGTTGAACATTTTGAGTTGACCCCACACAGAGCAACACGCACACACAAACACACACACTGACAGCGTTCAACTTCAAGCTGAGCATTTTTCAAGAACCCCTTATACTCGCCTTAGGGGACGGAAGTTCTGTGCACTCAATCGTGTGTGTGCGTGTGTGTGTGTGTGTGTGTGTGTGTTACGAGCACATCCACAAACTGGCAAATCTCCCAAGGTTCCAGCTGTATCTTGAATGTTTCAGACATGTTGTGGTGTTTCTGCCTGTACGGGGATCTTTTACGATGCCGTATATGGAAATCCAAAGTCTCACCAGCACATTTTCTCTTAAATAATTCAGTGTTTAAGTGATTTTGTGGATGGGTGGTAACATAAATATGGAGTGGCCAGTGGAAAAACATGTCGTTTCCACTAGTGTAAGATCAGTGTAAAGATTTACCAACATCCTCCTTCATAAGTTGTAATAGCTTTCAAAGTAGTCCAAAATTCATGTATTTCTCTGCAAAATTCTTCATTTTTATGACCTGGGTCTGATTTCTATAGTTAATTCCTGTTGATTATTCTTTTTTCTTCAACTTAACCAGAGAGACAGACACTGACTCTACAAAGTTCATGTTGTGCAACTGTTGTAAAATCATGAGATTTTGCAGAGCTGCCCTTTGGTTTGACCCAAACTTCTTACTGTGATTGTTTAAGGCGTTTTCTCTCTTTGTTTTTGCTTCAACATAAGTGGTTTACATAATTTGGTTAGATTGTTTGCACGGAAATGTGTGCATGGACATCAGTGGGTAAATATTACAGCCAATAAGCAAACAATAAGACCCACAAAAAAGAAAATTCCTCACATGTCCTCAGTTTGGAAAAAAGCAATGAATTCCTCATTGCTGGTCTTGGAAGGTAGTGAGACATTATTGCTGTTGAGTGGTTTCAAATGCTTCGCAGCAGTGAAATTGAAGACAATACATCAACATTTAAGGCAGTATTCTGTAGTGTTGCCTGTAGGAGCAATTGGTTTAACTGACTAGGGATGCCAGATTCAGTTCATTTTGCTTTTGATAGCTCAGTGCTCATTAACTGGTAACTAACTTGTTAGTTTTTAAGAAAAAAAGGAAAGCCCGTCTCCTGTCAAATATCCTTTGGTTTTATTTCAGCGCTCCATCGACACTGTGAGCTTTAGCACTGCGTTCCAAAAACACGATTCACTCAGAGGTGGTGACATTTCATGTTGTGTGATGTAAATGTTCTGCCTTTTATTTTGTGTCGGCTTTGCTGACAGACAGCTGGCTAGCCGCAGTAACATGTGGAACATGTGAGCTCATGTTTACGACATGAGAAGTCGCGCTCACAAAGTCATGAACTCGGAGCATTTAAAAAAATTCAACTTGTGATGTCAAGAACACCACAAGAGGGGGGCGTTGAAACAGACTTTTTTGTGTACACTGTAACAAAACTCCGTTTGAAAGCAGTCTTAGTGCGCGCCGTCCACCATCCACTCCTCTAATCTCTAGCTCCCACCAGATCCAGTTGGTGTAAAGTGCAGCAAACTGGAGAGTAGCGAAATTAACCCATTGACTAACATGCGTAACCAGTCAAAAATATTCTCGGCGGTTAACTGTTTAACAGTTTTTCTAAAAGTTTTTGCGACATGACACGTTCACAGCAGTTTACAGTAAACACATTCCTCTCATGACAGCCCAAAAAACACTTTTAGTAATGTAGACCCTGTACTTTGGACAATCGCTGCAGTAAATTTGCTTTACTGCCTTAATACATGCACATGCATGCTCGATTGCTCGCCTCACCTCTGGAGAAGGGTCTTGCGAGCCATAGCAAGTTGGATTGGCGCCTTTTGGACCAGTCATTCAAGAGAAGAAATAACCTACCAAGAGACAAAGTGTCAGGACGACAGTTAACTTACAGTTACAAAAAGTGAAGGAAGAAATCAACACATAAATGAGTTACCTCTCATTTCCATGCTTTCTAACGTAATCAGCAGTTATGTGTTTTGGCACAGGGCACGTGTGTCTTGAACGCTCCTGTTAGACTTAAGAAAAGACTGATTTATACACTTCCAGCTCACCACTGCCAAGACCCAGGGAAGATGTTTAATATCATCCACATGGTGTTTATGCAGCCAGAGAGCATGTATTTTACAGGAGATTGTTTACGCGACAGCATGATTCATGCAGCATTCTTGGGGAAAACTGTCACAACATCTTAAATGTTATCAGAGATGACTTGAAAGTGAAAGT
Organism: Plectropomus leopardus; assembly: GCF_008729295.1. Taxonomy (NCBI): domain Eukaryota; kingdom Metazoa; phylum Chordata; class Actinopteri; order Perciformes; family Serranidae; genus Plectropomus; species Plectropomus leopardus. The sequence continues at coordinate 5,552,338 of NC_056486.1, forward strand.
AACAATGTGACACTGGAACGTGAATGGATTTAAACGTCAGAGTTAATATTTTGCAGGCACTCTCAAACATTAAGCCAGCAGTTATGTCCTCACAGAGCTGTGGCCAAATAACCAGATAACCGCAGTATCCAAGAACAGCAGTAGGTTTGTCTGCCCTTCTGTCCATCCGCCTATCCATCTGTCTCCAACGCTTGAGTCCAGAGCAAATTGACATTTGGTTGGATCAGGATAAGTCTGCTCAACGTTTCTTCCAAAGCCACATTCAAGTCAAAGTTTCCCTTTTTTTTAATGTGGTGAAATGTGAATTTTTCTCAAGCGGCGCCATCAGTCCAAACCTTTGGCAAGAAATATACATTTAAAAAAGTTTTTTTTTTTTGCTTGTTTTTCTTCGGTGAAGACGTGTCTTAGCTGAAAGCACAGGTGTAAATGATGACATTAATGTGTCTACTTAGTTTGCGTGCTGTCTCACTGTCACACTGTCGTGACTCACTTTGTTAATGTCATTAGTAACACCTGCTCTAACAAGTCAAGGTGTCTGCTGTGAAAAAGCCCTGTCTGTTAAGCACAATAGTTCAAGTCAGAATGTAACAGGCAGTTTCCCTAAAATGAGCTGAATTTTTACATTGTATTTCAGTGTTTTCAAAAATAGAATTTATTGACACATATTAATATGTACACAATATGATCATTGTCAATTTTAATACCACAGTATACCTTGAAACCAGTATAGGTGTGAGTAATCAATTTCTTGATTACTGGCTCTAATGACGGAACCGTATTTATTTATTTTTTTAAGCTTTAGCCTACATATTTAAAATGTTTTCACGTGTGTATAACACAACTATTTGCTTTCTCCATTAACATTACAAAGTGTGTCACAGTTGCTCTTAAGCTGCCAAACTCACACTGAGCTTTCACTCGCCTGACGTTGACGGAGTCGGCGGTCGGGTTCTTGGGCTCTCTCTCACCTGTTTTGAAAATAAGTATAATGAATCGCATGTAGTGCTGTGCATTTTTATTGCTGCTGCCATGCAGCAACGATAGATATAAGCCCCACGAGGATTTGATCCTCCCTCAAGTAATCCATGCGATCACTAGATCTGGGAAAACATTTCTTATGTTCATTTTTTATTGGGGCACAACTGCACATAAGGTGTGATCTAATATAACTACAATTTAACTTTATTTTATTAACATGTTTCCATAACTAAATTAACAAAAAAAATACTGTTTCAGCTCTGACTCACTGGCCCCTGAGTGTCAAATGCATGTGGTTTTACAAATGTCACATAAAATCAAAATCACTACACAGAACAGTTCTGTAGTTGCAGTGTAATACACTGACTATACATATATTGTGAGGATTCGAGAACCAAAAATCTTTATTTAGTCATGTTTGGGGCTTAGTCTTAACCACTGGCCCACACTGACTGTCCATTTCAATTATTCAGTCGGCCTGTTAAAGCAGCCATAACTTTGTTATTGGTCTGTCCAATATGCTAATGCAAGATATTGGCCGTCTCTGTCACTCGTCCCACTGGGACTGAGTATCCACTCGACATGCAAGCAGAGAAATTATGTTTTAATATTTGAAAATGAGCAAAACAGAACCTGAGCAAAGCCCAAAGCTCTCAGCAGCAAAAACCCTCCAGAGAACTAATACTTTGTTGGATAGCAGCAGAGAGGGAGGAAGTACTCTAATTTATACCTAAGCAAAAGTAGCAAGACCGAATGTAAAATACTCTGTCAGCATTTTTTAAATCCAGGTTTCCAAAACATTTCTTTTTTCATTTCTCTATGTCAGAACTGGAAAGGGTAGGGAGGGAAAATTACTTCAAAATAATAATAAAAATGTCCTGAAAACTGTATTTTATAAGTGAAAGTATGACATCATTGAAATGGGCGTGATCAGCTTTGCAGCAGTCAGTTCTACTTTCAACTCTCCAAAAAATGTGACGAGATTTTTTTTTTATCTGCATTGTTGACTGCATGTATGCTTTTTATAGAATTGCTGATAAATAGTGTATTTTTAATGTATTTGCACCGTAGAAGCTTTCTATTTTTCCTCCTCTCTTTTCATCTACACCACAACTGCTTGTTCTTGTTGATATCAGCATATCAGAGAAATCGCTCACTGTGGCTTTAAAGCAGTGTTTACCATCCAAACACCATTTTCTGCTCCCATCCTCAGAGACCTGCATGCAGAATTATAGTATCTGTAGGTTTAATAGCAGTCTGTGTTTAAATGAATCCTTTTGATCTCACTTGAGTTTCTGTGATGTTTGCCATCTGTGTCAAATGTTTGTTGTTGTGTTTTTTTAAATGAAGCTTATTCGAGGTGGTGTGTTTGCTGTTGCAGGCCCGTCCTTCTCCGTCGCCATCCAATCAGACACCACCAGTGTGTATCCGTGGGAAACCGCCAAGATGGAGTGCTCGCTCAGGGTCTCCGGATCCTCCCCGAAGACTGGCACAAACACAGGTAGATCACTCATATTTATATCTCTATCTGTTCTGTTTTTCTCTTGAGTTCTCTGCTGCTTTTTTTTTTTTTACACACTTCCATCAAGAAATGCAGCCGTAACACACACACTCACACACATACACACTTTGTACTTCTGCAGCGTTCTTCACCTGCCAACCTGTCAGCTGCACTACTAATAAGAATAATGTGACTCCTGTATTTCAAATGGTTGTAAAGATGAAATAGACCCTCTTTCTCTCACTCTTGTTAACACACACACACACACACACACACACACAAACTAGCCTGTTAATTCTTTCACTGTCTTTTGTGGGGGTGTGTTTGCAGCTTAAAATACTGGGTAGTTATTTTGCTGTAGATTATAATAACATTTCTATCTTGTGTGGGATTTAGGGCCATCTGTTGGCATAAATGGAATATGATATTCATAACTGTATTTTCATTTGTTTATAATCACCTGAAGATAGGAATCATTTTGTTTTGGTTACCTTAGAATGAGCTATTTATATCTACATAATGGATGCTCTTCCACAGAGTCCACCATGTTGTTTCTACAGTGGCCCAGAGCAAACAAACCAAACTCAGGCTCTAAATAGGACTGTTCTGGTGAAGAGGTTTTTGCAACAGAGGAAGTTTGACTTCTGCAACCTCACTGCTAGATGCCATTAAACCTACACACCGGACCTTTAGCTATTACCTTTCAAATTTATATATGATCTTAATATTATCAAAACAGAAATAAAATAGTGAATTTCCAGCCCCAGTTGGGAACCACTGATCTAGAGGGTGACACGGTAATGGATTATCACTGCTGTCCCATCCCACTATCACAAAAAAAAACTGTCCTAGGCCTGGAAAAATGGCCCCGTCCCAAGGATTATTCATAATTGAACTGCATATTTATGTATAACAGGCTTTGAATATTCAGTGAAATACACACTATAGCAAAGTGCTGAAATAACACTGAACATACAATCATGTGGAAAATAACTAGCACTTAGCCAGTTAGCACGTTAGTAGTGGTTGCGTTGGTAGATCTAATCTGACGCTCTACACCAAAATGAGAGAGCTGTTTTTTGAAGAAACAGAGCGTTGTATTTCTACGTTAATCAGCGAACATCACACATGCACTCGGTTTGGTGCGCTGCTGCTCTGGCTCCCCAGACGGAGTGCCCAGAGTGCAATCTGTCAGTCCCACAGCGCAGTGCTCCGGATAACCCTTTTGTTTTTAACTGTCCCAGTCACATGAATAGTTAAAATGAGTACCATTTCACAGGAGTTTAAAAGGAATGCTGAAAAAATGTCAGCATCTACCTCGATCCAGAGCAACAGATTTTGATAATTATATTGCAGATTGCTGGAAATACTATATTTTCAGTATAAAGTGACAATAAAAGTTTGTATCGTATTCAATTAAATGCCCTAAAGTAAAAAAAAAAGAATGGAAATATGTAAATACATCAAAAATCATACAGCTAAATGAATGTACATATTACATTCCACTATAGAATAAAAATGTTTGATGCCGTCAGCCTCCACCACTCCTTCCCTTCTTAGAAACTAACCATCTGCAGTGTCACAACTCACAACTATTTCCCCATATTTATTCTCCTGTCCCCCTCCTTTCCTCCCTCTAAACATCCTTCCATCGTCTGTCCTCCCTCCTCTTCCTCATCACTCCATCCTTTTTAACTTATCGCATGACGTCACAAATCGCTCACCACCTCCCTCTGCCCATCTGTCACCATCTCTCTCCGTCTCTTCCTCTTTATGCATCGTTCTTTACAGTCCAACATGTGTTTTCTATAGTGCATCCTCATCATGAGCAGATAAAACACATCACAGAGCTCATGTGTGAGTGAGGGTTCGATTGTTTATAACTTATTTTTGCAAGCAGAGCGGAATACCACTTCCTGTAGTGTCTGAACATATGCGAACATGTTTCTTAGCACCTGCGCTTTCACAGGAATGTATGTGTGCATGTAATGTATGCACATACATAAACATAAATGTTTACTCGCAGCAGTGGAGCGCTGCGGGGATCGGTGGGTTGGTGGTTGTGGAGCGTGCTCTCACAGACAGCTGCACCATGGGAACAAATCCCCCCTCAGCATCACAGCTGATGAAGAAGTTACGCATGGACGTGTTCTCTATGAGAAGAAGGGAGGGAAAGACTGATGTCGTACGCTTAAATATATTGTATTATTAGTATTTTTATCACTGGCAGTGCAAGTGTGGCAATAAGCACATTGTTTTTAGAGATTTCATTAGTTGTCATATACCAGCTTTTTACCCTTAAAAAAGCTGGATCAACATCACTTTTTTGGTACATACATAAACCTTTGAACCTTGAGAAAATTGGTGTGATGACCAAAAGGCAATGACCAACTTGTTAAGAAATGTTCCACAAAATGCAAGAAATAAGTCAATTTGTAAAAATTATTTTAATAAAGCTAGGGTAAAACGTCTAGGGAAAAACCATATAATTACCAAAATTATATATTTAAAATTATGTTACAGTTTTTTTTGTTTGTTTTTTTTCGTTCTTTTTTATTTTTATTTTTATTCCTAAATTTTCAGATTATTATCTTGTAACTTTTTACTAATTTCTTGCTAGTTTTGGGGTCATTTCTTTTGTTATCATGCCCTTTTTCTTGTGTTGTTGAAAGAAATCAAGCCAATTTGCTCAGGTTTCAAAGGGCTTTTAAGGGGCTTTTTAAGGGGTTTTTAATGGGCTTGCATGGTCCACTCTGTTGGTATTTATTTCTGTTACTGCGTCACTGTCTGAAGGTCAACATCATAACTTAACATTAATACAGTTAACATCACCCCTCGTCCTTATATTGATATTATAGTCACCCACTTATAGTGCCAAATTTAGTTTCTTTCTTCTTTCTTTCTTTACAGTAAGTAAAATGTACAAATTGATTAATGATGTGTTGTGAAATACAAGACATCTTTCCTTTTAGTGCAGAGCTCCATTGACTCATTGAGTCTTATGTGGCCCAGTGACCATGCCCCAGTAGTGTTTCCCCCACTGGCCCCGCCCGTGAATCCCCACTCACCTCACAGACTTTAAATTGTGATGATTTTAAATTGCTTTTCTTGGTTTGAGGAAAGTTTTATAAGTGTAAAGCCACTGTGGCTCAAAAATCCTTTATAGAGAGAGTAATAATTGACCCTTTCACAGTTCGAGATGTCCTGTGAGCAGTTTTACAGTCGTCTCTTTTACAGTGGTGGCCTGTGGGGAAGAGGATGGGAACAATGTCCCAATAGCAATGTTGTGTTTTCCTGTACAGTCACTGTGACTCGTGTTTTTTCATGGTGTGTGTGACGTGAGTCATCATGTTCCAAGGTTAACTGTAACTAACTGGCTAAAAGTGCTAGTTTTTAGGAACGTAGACTGTCAAAAGAAGTTGGGACTATTTTTAGCTGTGGATTAATACATATTTGGTGCTGCAGTGAGTATTTTGAGCAGCAAGATGGTGCATGTGGGACTCACTCATAATAAATTACACTGCTTAGGTTTATGGTAATAAAAGAACATGTGTTTCTAATAGTTTTTGGACAACAATGGAGCTCTTTGGCACAGAGATATGAGTCATACTGAGCTCTGGCTACTTAATGCAAATTATTAAGTTTTGATCTTTGACAATGAAAAAATACATGATATCAGCAGCCTTATCCTCCGCCGTTAACTGACTCGCTGTCAGTGTCACAAGTCTGAATGACACACGGGTAAAACGTTCAGTAATGGACCAATTAGCAAACTGGTATCGAGTGACGTGTCAACAAAGGTGTGGTGCTTACGTTGGTGAAGTTTGGACAAGAGCCAGACCTTCACTTCCTCAGGTGTTCCTACTCACATGTGCACAGACAAACAAGGTGAAACGATATTTTGTAGGGCGTGACAGCATGCTGGTGTTCAGACTGTAGGTCAATACAGTTATTCCAGAGTAATATAAGCTGTGTCATACAGCGTGTGGTTTTTTATGACGATGATTGTTTGATTAGTTACCAGCCGACCTTTGTAACTCATTGTTCTGGTACAGTAATACAGGAAGGGAGATTCAGGATATCACTAAGGAAGGTTGAGCAACAGCTTCTGTGTGTGTGTGTGTGTGTGTGCGTGCGTGTGTGTGTGTAACACATTCCTCAGGGATAGCTGAAAACAGCTCTCCTGTTGGAGCTTGTTTTTACGATGGGCATGGTGAAACACACTCACACACAAAATCTCCCTCATTATCTCTCACTGCTTAGTCAGTCAGTGATCGTATTTACCGCGCTGCCTTTTATTAGTGTATTGACTACCCTCTGGAAAATACTTAACCGTGTGTGTGTGTGAGAGTGTGACTTTACATGAACCCTTTGCGAGGATTACAGATCAGAGACAGAAAAGCTGAAACTAATAACTGCAATATGATCATTTATCTCTTTCAGAGCCACACCAGGTTTTTCATTGTGCTGCAGCTTTTTCAGGTTCAGCCTCACTAGCAGTGATGCTCTGGGGATAGAGCTGTTGTTCTTTGGGTCACTGGGTTAGTCTGCTGAGTACACTCTCACAGAGCTGCCTTAGGGCTGTAGATTCATGTCTTATTGAAGGGTAAGTTTGATATTTTTTATTCTGGCCCCTCATTTCCCATGCTTTTGTGTCTGACGAATGCGAACAGTCATTTATAAAAAAAATCAAAAGTCCAGTAATAAGCCAGATTTAATTTATTTCAATCATTTATTTAAACCAAAACAGAGTTGGGGATTGTTGGAACAGTGGAAAGAAGAACTAAGTGTGCTTGATGATGATACATTTTTATTTCAGTGTAGTCTGGTGGATTTGGCCGTGGCAACTTTGGGGCTGGTTCTAAACAAAAAGGATCCTACTCTTTAACAAAAAGGTCCATCTCTGAAGGGATCATTTCACAATTTTGTCATATACCTATAATAACAATCCTGCCTGTCAGTGACAAAAATAAGCACTTTTCATGGACATTAACTAACAGTGCATAATTGTCCAAAGAGGTCAAATAGCAGCCTGTTTCATGGCTGCCGGCTGCAGCGCTTTGGTAATATTGGACCATTTTAAAAATGCTTGAATCCAATAAACACATAGGAAAATATTTGTTCAAAAATACAGAAGTTACACTTAAAGGCTTCAAGAACAATTAAATCATCTGTACACTGTTGTTTCATCCAAGACTCACATAATTTTGGTTGTGATGAAAAAGGAGCTTTGAGAGACTTCTTGTTAGGCTTTAGACTTTAAATCTTGTTGATGTTTGAGTTGCACTTAGCAGTTTCACACATTGATAATCCCAGACAGCAGCTGGTAGGCAATCCAGTGGGTGTGTGCCTGAGAGAGCTACAGACATGATCAGTAGTTTTCAATTCACTTTGAGACTTCAATCACAGTTTTGTCTTTCATCACTTCCTGTCTGGAGATTTCCAACCACTGACGGTATTGACATCAGAATTAAATGTGGATATATATGTCAAATCTATCTCATTTAGTGAGCACCGGCTGTTCTTGTCTCCCCCAGTTTGCGATCGCTGCAATCGCTTTGTGTTTGTGCTGATTTCCTGATCAATTTTTAGCTTAGATTAACACACAAGTGTGTTTGTCTCTGAGCGACTGTGTTTTTGACCCCGCATTGTTTTGCTTTGAAGTGTTTCTCAGCGTGCTTCTGCTTGCGGACTCATAGCATCCATTACTGCTGGAATGACTGGCATGTTATTGCAGTCACGGCAGCGTGTGTCGTCGAGATGCTGCATATTTAAAATTGGTGGCGGTGAGATGACATCACCATTAGAGATATTTTTCCCTCCTTTTTGAAGCGCTGAAACTATGACAGCTGATTTCTTTCTCTGCTTTGAAATTCTTTTGTTAAAATAACTGCATACCTCTCTGATCCTCTGGGGAGAAAATAAAGCTTTGTACTTCACTTGCTCACACAAAGACGCTCTTTTTAACGTCGGAAAATAAGGCACAAATTGTCAAGTGTCGATCAGGCTGATTCAGTTTAGACTCAGTGTGAAAATGATGTCAAAGGGACTAATCAAGTGAACTAAAGTTTTTGTGTTTTCCATTTTAAGACATCCTGTTCTCAAATAGTTTGTATCAGTATGCTCTTTAATACTATGATGTAATCGAGGAATTTGCTGTTTGTTTTGTTTCATACCTTCCTGGAAAGCAGCTCTGAATAAAAGGTGGGGAGGTATGATCTTTACTATGTGAACACACATTTGAACCTCTGTTTTGCAAAGAGTGACGGCTGGAAAAGCACGTTTTGATCACCAGTACAATAGTGCAAATGCGTTAGATTATCATGTTGTGTTCTCGGTGGTGTTTTGACATCATTTAGTCCTTTTGTAAATCCTTAACTTTACATAACATGCTGCAGAGGTAAGTGTTTAAGGAAAGGAATTTAAAATTTATGTTTGTCAGGAGAGGGATTGTAATGAAACTTGAATAAATCACCAGTTCATTTGAATTTAATTGCATTTGTTTGACAATTCCAAAGAAATTAAATTTCGTATTTTTTAAGGAAGTTTGATGTAGTATTTTCCAGAAGCAGCTTGGGGATAATCTTAAAAGGAAGCTGGTTGTGGTCTTGCAAATAGTGACCCTCCAAGATCTTCAGTCTTTGCAAAATCTTACAGTGTGATACCAGAAACTCACATCGTCTTTAGATGTGGGAGGCTGTCAGACTTTAGTCTTTTTTAAAAGCCTTTTTAGAGTCTTTTCAAAGTCCTCTAGTGTATAGCAGGCGTTAATTGACCTCAGATCTTGCACAAACTCTTACATAATGATGTAAAAAAAAATCTGCCGACATTTCTGTGTTACTCATAATCAAAGCACAAAAAAAACAGCTTCCGTCGGCTCCGTACTTTAAGTTACTTTTCCTTAATGAAACAAGTATAGTTTTAAAGTCCTAATCAATGTATTTTACATAATCAATAGATTAAATGGCTATTCGAAATGTAAAAAGGGGTCACTCCAGCCAACACTGCAGCTCTCCTCAGCTCTGAGGCTCCTTCTGCTTCTTGTAGCTCATTGTTTTGTGTTACGGCACATTTACTTTTTTGGTTAAGTCCCAATGTTCTCAACAGCATTATTTCCAGCTGCAGCATGCAGTTTTAGGCAAAAAGCCTCGTATCAAGTGATTGCTTTCGACCTGCCTAGCATTAAACAGCAGATGGGCAAAGTTAGCAACTAGCTGGTGAACACAATGGAGCATTTAGCAGCTAAAGATCTGGATATTTTCCTACTATTGGCCAAAACAGAACAATAAGGAGAATAACTTTTGGACATGATTTCATCTTGTGGCCGCCAACAAGACTCCAAATGAATGATGCTGTATAGAGAATTGTTTGTAAACATTTTTTTTTCCTAATTGTTATGACTTTGTAAGGTGGTAATATGTCAAAATTGTGTTTATAGCTTGTCTCGCTGCCCCCAACTTGCCCAAAAATGAATTAGAAACAGCTTTAAACAATTTAACCTAATGAAGCCAATTTTAAAAAGTCTGTCAGTTGTCATTGTTATATGGACCGTATTCAGTTTTGCCTGCATCATCATTTTCCAAGATCTTTGCTGTTGTTTGTTAGGTGTGCTCTCCCACTGTGTCATGCAATAATGGCTGCAAATAACATCCGTACAGTTTAATGAGGAGAATAACAACAGTTTTGTTTGTTTAATGCACACAGGATTTACTTACCAAACACCTGGCCACATGAACCATATTTTAAAATAACTCTCTGTGTGGTAAGTTTAACGACACGGCCTTCTCTCCTCTTTTGGCTCCTCCACTCCTCATTTCCTCCACCCTCCCTCCTCTCCACTGTCACCAAATTACCCAGCTGTCTTTGCAGGGCCGACAGGCAGCCGTTAATTAGCCAATCTCACGCTCCGTTAGCCGGCCGGGGAGACAGAACGAGGTAGAGGAAGAATAGACGACGAGATGGAGAGAGAGGAAGAGAAGGTGGGAGTGAATAGGAGAAAAGTGGAGGGAGCTAAACAGATTGTTAAAGTGAGCGAGAGTGGAAGGGAGTGAATAGAGGAGGCAGTAAATGGAGGAAGAGTGGCTCGATGAAGAGCATGCAGAGTTTCCTAAAGAGGGAGACGAGGAGGAGAGGAAGGCAGCATGGGAAGAGCTGAAGAGAGCTTGGACAGTTAAGAATATGAAGTGATGAGGTGATGAGAGCGGATGACAGGATGTGATCGTGATTTTTGTGATTTTCACTGCATCAGTTGTTTTTCTTGAACTAATAACATCTGATAATGGTGACTTTCTTTTTTTAAACGGTTCCATTCAGAGCCACAAGTGTCCACGGCCGATAAAGTCAAACTTGTCATCACAAAACTTCTATATGAGTCCAAGTGTACTTCCTGTTGGAAAGTTTGTTAATGCAGTAGCCGACAGGAAGTAAACAGGGGCCGAAGCTGTCACCCTAGCAACAGAATAGCAATGAAAGACCAAATACTCGTAACCTCATGCCAGCAAGGAAAGTCACTTCTGTGTAGAAAACTTGCAATTGTTTTCAATTACGGAGATACTGTATGTTAAATTAGCATGTTTCTTTCTGTTCTGTCATTTTCAATCCTAACTGTAACATTTAAAGATATATATTCAAACACTGTGGTCAAAACACTGAAGCTAACTATTCACTGCTGTGGAAGGTGCTGCAGCAAAATGTATTTAAGCCACCCAAAAAAAAAAGAAAAAGAAAAATTCAGCTGAACCTTTTGAAACATCAATTGTCTTAGAAATATTTTTTTAAAGAGCGAAAAACATCTCAAAAACTTCATTGATGATTACAATTTTTATATTGAAAATTATGCTACGGAATATATAGTATATATATGATATTTAAAATTTTTATAATTTTTTTCAGGTCATTTTATTTTTTTAGTGATTTTTTTCCCTTTTTTAGTGCTAGTTTTCATGAAATTTTCTTTTACCTTTTTAACTTTTTTTGCGCAATGGTTATCGTAATTTGTTACAGAAGAAAATCAGTTTTTGTGCAACCATCTTTTCGATGAATTTTAAAGTGCCTCTGAAAAACCTGTGTTTGGGGCAATAGAGACTATATTGTCATTAAGCCTTAGAAATGCAGATTTGTCCTTTTTTGAAGAATCTTAAAGTCTGTATTGATCCAAATGTCCTATTTGCTTTCATGCTATTTATGTTTCAGCTCAATTCTCCAACTAAATTGATGCAAAATGCAAGCGGAGTGATAAAAATGATCAAATCCAATGTTATTTTTCAGTTATAGAGGGATAAATAGTTAAAAAGTTCCATCTGCTATTAGTTCGCCCCATTTCAGAGTTTCAAAAGCAGCGTGAGAAAACATCCAGATGAAAGTTTCATGCAAGTTTTTCAGTCGTCATTTATTCGTTTGTCATCAAAAACTGCTTTCTAGTATTCAGTGGCCTCCAGATGACTGCAAAAAATCAAACCTACCACTTCTTTTCAGGTGTTCAGCAGAAGCAAAAGTAGAGTCTTGACTGGAAACATCAAACACTGTCTCACTCTGGACATTTATACTGTAGTAAAAAAAAAAACTAGAGCAAATAGCAGCTACCCAAACATAAAGAGAGAGATGGAAGAGGGACATAAAAGCAGGAGTGGAAGAGAGGAGAGGACAGTAAAACACAAATTGAAAATGTTGAGCAGATAGTCCTAAACAGCAGAGCGCTGCCATCATTTTCACTCCATTAGGTCCTCCAGTTAAACAGGAATGGGAGCGGACACGTAGCTTTAAAGGATTCCTCCGAAATGGCAGACTTCAGTGCGATCAGGCTGCAGTTTGTAATGGAAGAGTTTCGACAACAACATGACCGCAGTCAGGGGCTTCTTCTGGTTAAGTTTTCAGTGGAAGTCAGTTACAGGAGGAACCCCAGATGAGTGTCAAAAGTTGGAGGGCTATGATTGATTTATGTGTCAAAATGCCAAATGTCTCAAAATATAGACAGGAGTGTTTATTTGACTCAAACAGCCAAATACCTGATATAACTTTTATATTTTCACTGTCTACAATGCATTTATTTTTCTCAAAAATGTTACTGTTAACAGTTTTATTCTTGTGAAATAAACAGTTTTCACTATATTTTCTGTAATACTATAACCAATATGACACAACCAGTTAGTCCCCATCAGCCTCCACTGATACTGCTGCTGGACCTCCTGTGGGCCTTAACTACACACAAATGTACTTTGGGAAAAAAACAATACAATACTAGTTTTCAGGGGGGTATATATGGGAATATATTTGATTTGTTTGATTTGTGTTTTATGCTCTTGGATTTAAGAAAAGTCAAAAAGAATGTGGATTTAATCATTACTGAATTAAATGTAAATATAAATATAAATGTTATAGGACAGTTTTAGGACAGTTTAAAAGTTGTGATGCTTTAGTGTTAGAGTCTCAAGAAACTAAGAAGATTGATACATTATTTCCTCTTATGCCAATCTTCAAAACTAACACTTTGATTCATGGCAGTCTGGAAAAGACTGAAGTAATATTTAAACTCCTTACTGCAATCTTTGCTTGTTTTTACACCCTGCTAATGATCAAATCCATTTTGAAAGATGCTAAAATAAAATATATATCAGTGCTGGCTTAATGAAACCCGCATCAGTGTAACTCGTGTATTCATGTTGTGTATTCAGAAGGCATCTGCAAGTAAAACATGCCAAATATCAACTAAAATTTGCATTCATTTACTGGAGGTCTTATTAAGCATGCAGCGAGCAAGAGGGGAACTTTGCTTCCCAGCGGTTTTGTTTCTGTGAGGCTAAATAGTGTTTTTATAGTGTTTAGTATTCCACTCTACCAGCGCTGTCCTGCTTTATGGAGCAGAGAACACACACAGTTTCATTAGAAGCACTGGTGGTAATTGTCAGTCTTTTGTGTGCATGTGTGTGTGTGTGTTTCAGGCAGTTACACGCCTTGGACTCTCCTCGAGGGATTAATCCAGAGAAATCCAATCAGACTGTCTTCATTTCCACAGACAGCCATTTTAGTTTTATTAGCCCAGACAGGAGCCAGATATTCTATTAGAGATGCACTGTAGTTCCTCCTCAGCCGTCCAATCAGCAGGATCCCCTCCTCCTGCTTATTGAAGCTGCTCACCACTGAAAACAGTGCTGCTAGTAACAAAGCTAAAAGAGTTGTGAAGTCTGACAGATCTTGTTGTCGTCAGTGAGGCTGTCAGCTGACTGCTCCGCTCATTACACCTGTCAAAACTGACAGTTTTCCTACTTCCTACTTACACCGTCACTGCGCTGTTTGACCAAACTGTCATAAAACTTTATATATAACGCTGGTGATATTCTATATTCAGATCTATATCTATTTTTAAAAGTATTTTCTGTTAGCCTGAAGCCTTTCCTCTGCGCTGTATGTAGAGCTTCATAGCTTCTTTGCATATGACGTCATACATCACTGAGCAATCCTGGTGTACGGCATGTTGTGTGACCACTTCTGACGGAGGAGGTGTATACGCTAAAAACTCTGCAACGATCTCTCTCCAAGGTCTTTTTATGTGTCTTCTGGGCATTGATTGTTTCAGACTGAGGTGCTGCAGTAAAGGGCAGTATGAGATGTGTTTTTTGAACATTAAAACATGTGAACATATTTAAGTAAAGTCCCAAAATACAAATATGATCCCAAAAATGAGCACAACAGGGCCTCTTTAATGGATGATGTCGATTACGTTGATGCACCACTTAAGCCCTAGATGTTAGCTGTCATATTGTGGACCACTGATTGCTTGTTATGGCCAAATTATCCCACATTCATCTGCTAACAGGCTGTCTTGATTTTGAGTTTGTCAAATTGCCAACAAGCCTTTGATCACACTTTATTCAGTCTGTTACATCTCCCTTTAACTGCAGTAATGATGTTTACACCTGCCTCTTTAGCAACACACACACGCACACACACACACACACACACACACACACACACACACACACACACACACACACACTTCTGTTTTTCTGAGTCTCTGTGCAGCAAGGCGTCAAACACTGTAGCTTATCAAGTGACTGTTTGGATGGGAGTCAGAGAGTTCATCGGTTCATATAGGGGTGTAGAGAGGTCTGTATGGGGGGACGGTGAGAGTCTGCATTCAGCAGAGGAACAGCTGTGGGCAGGAGACTGTGCGTCAGCCTGCTGGTGGGGGATCAGATACTCCTATAGCACCTCCCATGAGGAGGGGGCGGGGGTGTCTCTGGTGATACTACGTGCTCTCCGAAGACACAGCTTGAGATGTGCTCACATTGCTGAGGGCCCTCTCGCTGTTGATTTACGGCTATGTGATAAACAAAATAATCTTCTCAGTCACTAAGTATTTTCAAATCCCCTTTCCTCCCTCCCTCCCGCTCCTCATTCTCCGTCCTCTCTGCCGTCAAGAACAAAGAAAGTAAAGGATGGAGGCTAACTGTGAGAAAGCAGAGGCTTTCTAATTATAGCTCCGTTCCTGGAGTATGGGTGTCGTCTCTGAAACAAGCAAGCCGAGTTCATGCGTCAGTCCTGCAGAATTATGCAAAGTGCGTCTTTGATCATTAACGGCAATGTCAGACACTAACCTGGTGTTATCACAACGTCAGAGAAGCACACATATCTTTTGACTGTCAGCTAGTTTTTAAAAGATGTGATTATATAAGAATAGAGTCATAGTGATTATATAAGGGATTAAAATAGTTTTTGTGCATCTTGTCATCAGAAAACATCTCTGTTCAAGTAAATATATGTAAATGTGTTACTCCCATAATAATGGGAGTTATTTTTACCTGATCGTAAACAAATATTCAAATGAAAATAGAACTTCACCAACAATGCAGAAAATAAAAATGACTCTCTAAAGCAGGGGCGTCTAACACGCGGCCCCCGGGCCAGAAACGGCCCGCCAAAGGGTCCAGTTACAGAACTAGGGATGTCCGTAGTTAAAAAGTGCCAAAATGTACTATATAACTGTTGTTTACCTAAAAGCATGGTGGCAATGAAATATTATTTATGATTCTTTATCAGCAGCATAAGTAGCAACTCATTTATGTCTCGATTATTTTCTTTACTCTTTATTACCCAGTGTTGTTGGGGTGGTTCTTAATCTAATTGAAACCAAAGCTCTTCAAACACCATCATTTTTTCCTCTCACCTCCAGATTCTGCATTCATATGCTGAGAAACCTATCTATATATAAAGATTACCCACGAGAAAAGTTTGCACATCTATCAGTGATTCACTTGTAAAGGCTAAGAGGTGTCATTTTTCAGGTGCAAGTTCAACATTGAGCAGCCACTTCATGTAAAATGCTGCTTCAGAAGGGTTTTTCAACCTGACCAGAACTCAATTCTCTGGAAAAAGGGATAGTTATTCTGGTGATATTTACAGATATTGAACATTATGCAAAAAATAACAATTACAATATTAGCAGGCTGAGAATTAAAGACTGTATCAGACTTATATCTAAAAACATTATTGTGAAACCCTGCAGCTAAGGCACTGTCAAAACGTCAGTTTAGTAAATGGTTTGTAAGGCAGGGGATATCATAACCTGCGTCCTCAATGGCTTTTAGTTTGATGTGTTGATGCCAGCATCACAGTCATGTCAATGAGTAGTAGACTGGCCCCTTAATGCCGTATTTTATACTAGGTAAAAATGTTTATGATACATTATATAGGTTTTGATATTATTTAAGTTTTTGCAGCCGTTTCTGTGTATTTTGAGTGGTGTGTAGTAGTAGACTAAATTTGCATTACTTATTACGTTATTTCTGTTAGAATGCAGGCTAAATTATGTACTATGGCTATGGTGCTGTAAGGCAGTTGAGTGCGCATGAAAAATGAGTATAGGATGACATATTTTATCATGTAGGAACCGTTTTATGCGAGATAGTAAGGACATCAAGTCGGTAGTGGACCAGATAAGATGTGATAATGGAAAGACTTTGCCTGATGCATTTTTTATGTATTCCAAAATAAACCTCATTTAAGTTTTTTCCTGCCTCACGTGAGCACTAGGATTTGACAAAATGGAGCTGGAGCACGAGTCAAAACCGAGACACCTTGCAGACTAACTGTAATAGTAATTATGGCGTGATGAAATAGCCACGATATTGCTCTTATTTCTGTTAAGACATCTCATGCTGTTTATCATCCTTTTTGTAAACAGATGAATGTTTTAAGAGTGTGCTTCTTTACACTAAGAGAAGAGAAAAAAGGGAGGTGTTGTTATTTATAGATCATTATGTAATGGTTTTACTGGTCTGGCCCACTTAGGATCAAATTGGGCTGTACGTGGCCCGTGAGCTAAATGAGTCTGACACCCCTTGGTTTAAGGATATTTGGTTCATTAAAGTCTGAGTCTTATTTCTGTTTCATCAGTGATGATAACGTACTCAGCAAAGTAATTACTGAGATATGGGAACATGTCGCTACAATAACAGATTGTAAACAAGCCAACGGTTTATCCAGATTATCCACTTTATTTGGAGGTGAAGCTGAAAGTGAAGTGCACCTGAAATGTTGCTAATGATCCCTCACTGCACAGGAACACTGTGTGCACACAGTTACAGTAAACACTGCAGGTCA
This sequence comes from Plectropomus leopardus, assembly GCF_008729295.1. Lineage (NCBI taxonomy): Eukaryota > Metazoa > Chordata > Actinopteri > Perciformes > Serranidae > Plectropomus > Plectropomus leopardus. The sequence continues at coordinate 5,569,415 of NC_056486.1, forward strand.
GACTTACAGTCTCTTATCTGTAGTCGATGTTTTTAACACATAGTTTGGGTAAAAGCCTTTTTTTCTCTTCCAAATTATCATGTTTTCAGCCTGTCTGTCCCAAATATGTTTTTTACCCAAAATCAGAGTCATTTAGTATTGAGTATCTGCTGATACTTAATCTTTATCTGATACTTCAAGTTTTCTGGATTATATGGCTGCACAGTGCACACTTTAAGACAGCTTCTTTAAAGTTATTAAAATTGATCCAATGTAAAGCCTTTGCTTGAGAATTTCAATAAATGAATAGCTCTGCAATGCATTAGCTATTTTATTAGCATTATTTATTTATTTCACAAAAAAATATATAAAATTACAAACATTGTCTTTAATCTTTTCGCCGGTCTCAGGGGGAGTATCTGTCCCTTTAAGAGAGCAGGCCGATTCTCCAGGGTTTGTAACTTCAGTCTGAGTTACCTGAATGAACTGTATTCCCTGGAGTGTTTATTTTTGTCATCTTCACATCTTTTTGGCGGATTATTTTTCATTAATACATAAGCCATGTTGGCTTTTTGCTTGCATACTTGCAGTGCTGAATATGGTTTTTAGTAAGGTTTTTACTGCTGTCATCCTCTCTCCTCGGAGCAGGGCTGAGAAACACCATTTGCGATAGTTGAAGGCAAAACACGAGATTCTCATACTGAGCTTAAATGGAGTGCTCTTAACTTTGGTAAATAGCATTAATAAACAGGATCATACTGTTGCTGTGTGTGAAAGTAAAACACCTATGTGACAGCTGACATAAAACAAAGGATTGGATTGGGCTCTATAAGCTAAATATTGCTGATGCAGATCAGTTAAAAAATGCCTTGATCAGCCCTGAAACTGATGTTTGAGATCATATCGGGACATCTGTAGTGTGAACTCATATGTCTAGCTTCTTTTCAGCAGTGACTATTAATAATAGAAATGACAATCAAAATACCAAAATGCAGACCCAAATTAATATCATGGAATTTTTCTTTCATAACATCAAAATGGTCCAAAATTTGCAACAGTTTCTTGTCTTCATCCTTTCAGATGAGAGAACATTTGACAGGCTGACCCAGTGCAGTCATTCAGAGAGATTTGTTTATTCATCATTTTCACCCATCACGAAACAGAACCTGCCTTTTTTAACAATACTTTACCTTTAGTGGGCAGTTTATTCTGAGTTATGGTCACAATATGTCGTACACTCAGCATCCTCTTTTGAACTTCACCCGTTGTAATTCATCCCGTCCATCACTAGCACCAGGTGTGAGTTCAGGACGTGATCCTCACATCAGGTCACTCTGAGTGCGCACCCCTGGAGATAAATATTCTTATCATAGCAATCCTTCATCTGGCACGCACTGATGGGAGCCCTGACTGATAGATGGGTCCAGTGTGCTGGAGGGGTCAGGAAAGCCTCCACCACGCCCATCCGGAGGGTCTCAACGGAGTATAGACTTACTTTTAGGCAGAGCTCATGTGTGGACAACATGTCTGCCAGGAAAACAGCTTGAAATACTTATTTTTTTACCCGAAATGTGCTGTCAAAGATTAGTTTCCCATTGACATTCAGTCCAACCAGTGTAGACTATAAATTCATTGATAATTCACAGCTCTTTATTCAAGTCCACAACCACCACAAACCTTAGTTTGCAATAAAGTCACAATGAAATGAGATCTAAGTTTGCTTAATGAGATGATTATTAGGGAGGGCAGAAGTGTTGGACAATTACTTTATCAATATATGCAGATTATTTACTCAATTAATTGTTAAAAACTTTGGAAAATTTTCATCGCAATTCCAGAGCATGTTTTTAGATTTTTGTCCAGCCAACAATCCAGAAGCTGTTTTGTTGTAATTAAAGAAAGGGAAAAGTAGCTGTTTTGCACATTTGAGAACAGTTATCCTCAAATCACTCACTCGATTTAAAAAATGATTGAGAAATTATTAAAAAATTCACTAAAAAGCATGCACTGCCGTAACCCATTCACCCGCCTCACTCAGTGTCACCTCCTTTTTTCCTCCTCTGTGATTGGATGGAGCTCTCGGCTACTTTGTCTTTGTGCAAAATAAATAAATAAAAATGATGCCCCTCTCTCCACTGTCCTAATGCATCTTCAGCACCACCATCATCATCATCGCCCTCAGTTTTGTCAGATTTAACAGTGTGCAGGAGAGCTTTTTTATTCTGATTTCCTGTGTAGATGAGAAGCAGAGGTATTTAAATTAGTTCTATCTTTTCTGTCTTTGACAGTTGACATTAAAATTGTGGAACTTATTATTTCCTTTAAATTAATAATCAGAAATTCTAGTCATTTCTGCCTACACTTTGACGGTTGTGCAAGAGTTTTAGACGCTGACATGTACTGCACGATTATTTCTTTATATGCATCTACTGAAGTGAATTTAATTTCTTTAAAAAAAAATCATTTTTTCTCACATTTTGATCATATCTAATAATGCCCTCCAGCTAATTTTTAGATCATTTCCTTTTCACCTTGTACTTTTTTTTTTTTTTTTTACTTTTTTTTTTGCTGTTTGTAAGACATTTCTTGCTCGTTAGATTATTCTGTGTTTCTGAAAGGATTTGAACCAATTTTCTTAGATGTCAGAGGTTTAAATGCTGGTTAAACGTGTCTTAATGCAGCACAGGGAAACTGATGTTGATCCAGGTGTTCAAGGGTTACCAGAATTATAACTGGAACAATATATTTTTTTGTTTCATGGGAACTTTAAAGCGTCACATGGCCCTGACAGAGTTTTCAGATCATGCTATATCTAAAGACGACAGGACACTAAACTAAAACCAAGGCCAGTGTTATTACTGCTGCTGCTGCTCGTGCTACTACCACTTTTTAATGATGTAGCACTTGAATATTAAAACCATTAGGGAAGAGAGGGAGAGAGAAATTGAGATGTGATTCATTACTCTGCTGTGGGTGAGTTCACTCCTCTCCTCCATCTTTCTCTTCATTATATTATCTTCTTTCTCCCTCCTCATTTCTCCATCTCTCACTCTTCCCCTTTTTTTTCTGTAATTGTTTTTTATCATCATTTGTCTTTTTTTTTCTTTCACGTTGTCGTTCGCAAATGTTCTCTTTATTTTTTCATCTGTATTCTCTATTTGTCTCCTAAATGACAGAGGATGACTCAGTCTGCATGGGGTTTTTATTGTGCTTCTGTGTGTGTGTGTGTGTGTGTGTGTGTGTGTGTGTGTGTGTGTGTGTGTGTGTGATAAAAAAAAAAAAAAAAAACAAATAAAATTTCTCTTACAAACTTTAATTAAAAAAAAATTTTCAAAAAAAGAAAAAACAACAAGAAAAAAAAAAGAACAGAAAAAAAACAAAAACAAAACAATTCAAAGAAAAAAAAAACAAAAATCGAAAAACAAATCGAACAAAAAAAAAAAATGAAAAAAAGAAAACAAAATTAAACCTTCCCCCTCCCCAAAAAAAAACAAGAAAATAAAAAAAAAAAAAAAAAAAAAAAAAAAAAAAAAAAAGAACAAAAAAACAAAAAAAAAAATTTTTTTTTTTTTTTTTTTAAAAAAAAAAAAAAAAAAAAATCACATGGCCCTGACAGAGTTTTTTCAGATCATGGTCTATATCTAAAGACGACAGGACACTAAACTAAAACCAAGGCCAGTGTTATTACTGCATGCTGCTTGCTCGTGCTACTACCAGTTTTTTAATGATGTAAGCACTTGAATATTAAAACCATTAGGGAAGAGAGGGAGAGAGAAATTGAGATGTGATTCATTACTCTGGCTGTGGGTGAGTTCACTCCTCTCCTCCATCTTTCTCTTCATTATATTATCTTCTTTCTCCCTCCTCATTTCTCCATCTCTCACTCTTCCCCTTTTTTTTCTGTAATTGTTTTTTATCATCATTTGTCTTTTTTTTTCTTTTCACGTTGTCGTTCGCAAATGTTCTCTTTATTTTTTCATCTGTATCCTCTATTTGTCTCCTAAATGACAGAGGATGACTCAGTCTGCATGGGGTTTTTATTGTGCGAAAGTCTGAGCATCCACAAAGAGGCAGTGATGGAGGGAGGTATAGAGATTTGGTAGACAGGGAAAAGGGAATCACAGCCTTTTGACTTTAAACCTGTTATTTTCCTCAGACTTCCTGTGCTTCTCTCTCTCTCTCTCTCTCTCTCTCTCTCTCTCTCTCTCTCTCGACGTCTTGCTCTTGAAAATAATTAGCTCGCTCGCCCCCTTTCCAAAGATTACATCTATTATCACAAATTCTCTCTTGTCCCTGTTTTCTTTCTTTTGTCATCACTATCCTCCTTTTTTTCTGTCGCGTGTCCATCTCTCTGTCTTTTCTGTCTTTTTGCATGAGAGGAAACAGCAGCTGGAGTGTGTTTAAATGTGGTGATAATGGAGTTGTTCTCCTGCTTTTTGGTTATTTTTTTTTCCTCATCGTAGTGAAATCAGAGCTGCATTGTGTATCCAAAAATAACGCTCTCTCCCTCGATTTCCATGCTAAAATAAGTACACTTACACTTCTCTGTATACTTGAAGTGTCATCACATGTGATGACATCACAGTGTAACATAAATTATTCTGCGTCTTTTTTAAAGCTGTTAAAATGATACATTAAAATTCCTAACTGGCCTGTTTTGGTAATAAATATGTCAACATAAATAACAGTTTAACATTACTAATAGCAGTCGGGCTGTTAACTAAAGTAAATGTTAGCTTTAGATCAAGACTTCATGAAGCGAGTACTTGGACTTTCAGGAAAAGATTGACTCTTGAGTGATGATGTCATCCTGCACAACTTAAAGCAACTAAAAACAGATAAAGGTATCTGAAGTCTTTGAACAGTGTGTTTTTCTACTAGTTCTGGGTAATACATTGATATTATGCTGATACAGTGATATAAGACAAGAGATCTTAAATTTTGGATTTTGTAATATTTTGAGTGTTGTCCTTGCCTGGTTTTAAAGGCTGCATTACAGTTAAGTGACTTTCTGAACTTTACAGACTGTTCTAGCTGTTGTATCATTTTCCTTTACATACATTGTCATTATATACACATTACTGATGATTATTTATCAAAAATCTCATTGTGTAAATATTTTGCGAAAGCACCAATAGATAAATATCATCAAAATATTGATGTAAAAGTGTTTGATCATCAATATTCTACAACAAAGGCAACAAGGGGAACAAGGGTTTCCCACCACGGTCATCTGCCACCATATCTTTTTTATAATTTTGAAGCTGCAGCGTTCATCAGGAGCACAGTTGTACTATATTCATACCCATCAGTTATGCACTGCACCACAGTCTCGGAGTGCAGAGCATACTCTGGGCACAAATAGATGTCATGTGAGTGAAACTTAATCGTTATTTCAATCAATCAGTCGTCATTTATCTGTCACGTGAAAACAATACATGGTGCAATGTGAAATGTGATTCCATTAGCTCCTTTAACTTGTGCACTGTGATTTTGTCCTTTCCATGTCTTCTTGCATCTTTCCTTTATAATTGTCCATGATTCCAGGTTGTTCTGGTAATTCATGGTTTCTGGTTATGTAATGATTTAACTGTACACACACCCTCACCTCAGCAAGATGATCTGCAGGATTCCTGAACTCAGCAGCACCGCTCAGTGAAATGTACAGCAGTTATTACCTGGACAGGGAGCACCTTACTTAATTACGCTCGGTCCAAACATTTGCTTTCACCTTGCTCTGTAGCAGCTGCTCCTCTCATCCATCAGTCTGATCTGAACCGCCCTGACCGCATCAACAAACCAATTATCCTCTCCGAGACATAAGCATCATAAACTGCAGCTGAAAAGGAACTCACAGAGCTCCGCCAATGCTGTGTTCACAGATTAGAAAAAATATCCAAATTTAGAGGGGGCATACCTCTCCCCTACCCCTCCCTGGCCCTCATGCAACAAATGAGCGTGCCTCAGCCTCTTAAAGACAGTAATGTCGGCCGACATCAGTGGTGGTCCAGCAGGTCTCAAGGGTTAACCTGACTTTACGATGTATAACATGTGGAGTTGAAACTGGACTGCTGGAAGTGTGGAAGGATGTCAAAGGTCATCATCCAGCTATGATGCTGTGATTGGAGCATTGAGGGAAAGACACAGTGCTTCTGATCTCTTAACTCTATCTAACATTAACACTCTGCATATCCTTGAACTGAAACTGCTTTGCAACCTTTGAAGACGTATTTCTGCAGAAATAGAAATGTGAAAAGACTTTGTGGCTTTGAAGGTGGTTGGAGCTTTTTGTTGGCAAATAACAACCAAGCAAACGGTCAGTTTTTATTGTTCTTTTTAAATATCACAGCCTCCTACTTGGTCTTCCAGATGGTCAGTTTATAAATATCAAACTCAAGAGGTGACTCAATTTATTGACTTTTGCCGCCCAGAGGAATATTTTTCTTTTTTGGTTCAGTGATGCTGCTCCAACAAAGAAGTGTATTCCCAATAATACATATCATGTATGCTTCACTCCTCAGTGGATTCTCTCTATGTAGTTGAAGACACTTACTTATAATATATTGGATCTACGCCGTCATCTTTCATATTACAAGGGTTTTTATTTATTTACTTGTTTTATATTGCCTCTCTCTGTTGTGGGGTGTGATGAAGGCTGGGTATGCTTATAATGCTCGCTGCTTTTATTTTTATTTATTATCACCTGCTCATCTTTATTTTATTTTATTTTTTTATTGGTTTGAGTTGTTTCATTCTGTGTTATATATGAAAAATGTAATAAATATGTTCTTTAAAAACATCGCAGCTTTGCTTAGTGTTCTCTCTCTCTCTCCCTCAGATGACCTGGCGTACGAGGTGCGTTGGTTTTTCACCAGGCTCCGCGGAGGAGAGACAACGACCCAGGTGGCCAGCGTGGACCGCTTCGGCGTTGTGAGGAAAGACACACGCAACTCGTCCAGTGACGTTTCGATAGAGCGGAAAGACACACACACATACATGCTGAACATTCATGGCACTCAAGACAGGTGAGTATGGTCATGGGTAAACGGTGGATTATCAGCAAACATTTAGTTTTTGTTCATGGTTGCAGCCTAATATATCTCTGTATGCCTCTGTGTTTTTCAGTGACAGCGGTGAGTATCATTGCATCGCCACTCCCTGGTACCTGTCAGCCTCAACGGGAGCCTGGACTCAAGCTGCAGAGCTGACGTCATCCCGAGTCTTCCTTACAGTCAAATTTGCAGGTCAGATTACTGAACTGATGTTTACTTTAACCACATCTTTCTATTTTTATGTTATTTGCTCTGAATAAACACCAAATCTGTATTTCTCTCTTCTTCTGCAGTGTGGGAGTCCCTAAAGTTGCCCCTCTTATACGGAGTAGCAGCCTCAATAGGTAATTAAACCATCATACACTCACTATTTAGGATTTTAAGATGTTAAATTACTACTGTTCAGTGTTGTATTCTCTGGTGTATAGTGTGCGTGCAACCTATCAACATCCAGTTTGTTGCTGTTGCCATCAAGAATTACAACCTATGATAGCTTGTTTCTGTAAGCTGGCTTATTATACTGTTGAGGTAGATGACCAAAGTATTGAAATTTAAATAGTGTTTCCAGTGAGCACAGCAAAATATCCCTGAAAATATGTAAAAGTTTGGGTTTTTTTGCTCTCACTGTCAGCGCGGACTTCCCCACTGAAACTGCAGGCTGACTCCAAACTACAGTTGCTCTTTTTGTGCTTGACTCGCTGACAGTGCTCAGGCTTATTTAGGACACATGTCTGATAGCTGGCAACACCAGTGCACAGTGGATTTAAATAAGACACCAATCTGATTTTGTTTAGGCTGAATGTAGCCCATAACAATCAATAAAATATGCCTTAACTGGCACTGATGCTGATGTTGTAAAAGGGATGAGGACTTCCCGAGTTACTATTCATAGAGAAAGTCTCTGTTTAGAGGGATCTGTAGTCGATGCAGTACTGGTGGCTGCAATAGTGTGTAATATTGATACTAGTTCCACTCAATCCTGAAAATGAAGTGTGAAGGAAGCTGCAGCTTCCACAAGGTTTTATTTTTGTCCAATCACCAATGTTCAGCCCTGCAAATTTCACTCCAACAGTAAATGAGCCATCAGAAAGTTTATACACCCAGAGCAGGGACTTTATGGGGCCAGGAGCTAAATTCAGACCCCGGCTTTTTGTTTAAATTTATGGTTATACTTTTTTTTAAAATTTTATTTTTATTGTCATCGCAGTGCCTACTTGCATTTATGAAGATATCACAAAAGACTGCAATATTGCACCTTCAGTACTGTAACATTGTGTTAAATCACATCCTGTCTGTAGAGGCTCTGTTGTCTGATTCCTGCCATGTTATTAACTCTCTGGCCAATCAGACAGAGCCCTTGCCGTTAGGAATACACAGGTGAGGTTTATCAGACTAGTGTTTCACTACTCTGCATGGTTGAAGGAGGAAAATTGAACAAGATGAATGCAGACAAAAGTGCAAAAGCCAGAGAGGGACTGGTGCCTAAATTAATAGCACGACAGCTGTCTTCTGGATACAGGGGAGACAATGTGGAACAAGCATAAGTACTGTGCACACGCCTGAAACATGAACTAAGTACTGTTGGATATCTGTTTATTTATTGAAAGTGATAACATTATCATATATTACATATTTATGCCACCGTGCTGGCTATAGGCTATATATTGTGTTTTTGGGTATTCTGTAAGCATAAACATTTCATTCTGGTGAACAAAATGAAAGGATTTTTTTCAAATTTGGTACCAACATCCACTTGGACACAACAATGAACAGCAAGGGTCAAATGTGACCTGGTCCATCTTGTTCTAGTGAATGTAGTATCGCAAGAACACCTTGAGGAGATTTCCTAACATTTGACGTAAATGTCCAGTTGGACTTAAGGATGAACTTATTAGAATTTAGTGGCCAAAGGTTACTGTGACCTCACAAAACTCAAGAATTCATACACTGTGACAAAATCTTACACAGTTGTCAGAACAGGAAATAATGATGACGTCATCCTTTTGTGACCATTACTTGACGTCATACCTCAGGAGCAGGAGCAGAGACATTCGGTCAGATACTGAATTGGTGACACTAATCTTGAAACTTTGCTGAGTTTCTCTGTTGCTAGGGGGAATATTTGTAACCGCATCTGTAACTTTAACTGCAACTTGACTGGTTTGCAAGGCGGTTTCCTTACATTGTGCAGCCCTACTTAAGACGTTCGATATATCGCTGTGGTGGACAGGCTTATAGTAATACCAGTAAAAGCAGAAGAAAACTAAAAAAAGGAGTTTTGGTGATTTAAACAGCTCCTGTGCCAGCTGTGGTAGTATTTGTAGTATGTATAAGTAGCATTAATTGCAGCAGTAGCAGAGGTACTAGTGGCGTAGGAGTGGTGTTGGTGCTTTTGGTTTTAACCTTGTCATGTGTCTCCAGGTGTGGGCCTCTTCTCTCTGGTCCTGGGTCTGGTTTGCGCTCAGTGCTGCTGCCGCAACACCACACACACTCCACGCTCACGCAACAAACTGATGGACCTGGAGATGGACTGACAAACACTTTCCCCCGCACCCACACACTGCAGCGCTCACAGGAAACACCACCATACACACAACAGACACACGCCCGTAGACGATTTCTGGGACACCCAGTTGTTTCCATGCGACGGACGTTGGGAGTAAAATGTATCGCTTTGGAAACAGAAGCCTGACTTGTCTATCACAGTGCTTCACGAGGTGCTCAGGGTTGCTCGGCTCTGCAGTGGAGGAGCAGGGGACTTTTATAAGCACCAATGAGACTTCTTTGAAGACCCATTGAAATCTGTGGCGCTTCCAGTGAATTTTACAGATAGATTTGCTCCCCGTTAGTATTACAAGAAGCTCTGAAGAGTTTAATTTTTGAGGAACATTTGGCCTCTGAGACATCACTGCCACTTGGGAATAAAGGACCACGAAACAGATCTGCTGCCTCTGTAACCACTAGGGATAACATATGGAGCGCTCAGGCTGGACTACTTTTTTTTTTTGTCTGACGCCAAGATTCGAGTCTCACAGAGGAGTGGCACACCTCGCACCTTGATGAATTTGCTTTTTTGCGGAAGCGTGGAAAATTCAAGGGGTGGTTGGTGTTGGAGAGACGAAAATATTGCTGTTTAGTCACATGGGTAAAGTAATTTTGTATTTGCAGCGACTGTGGATTTAGACAGCCTGAGCCTTATTCCCGTCACGTTCGTACGGGCAGCAGAAGTCCTAGAAAGTGCTCTGCGTGCTTTCCACACGAGAGGTATTGCACTACCACCCCAGAGTATTCCTACCTTAACAAAAAGGACAATATTTACTTTTATTCTCTAGTTTTTTGAAAATTAAGAGATTTTAAAAATGAGAGACATTTTTAAGCTTTACACAGAGATATGCAGTCAGTGTGTTTGTGTGTGAGATATACTGTACGTGGTGCCAATATTTGAACTGTCGGAGGTGTGCTTGGTTCATATCACCAGATCAACACTTGAACAGCCACTCAAAGTGGCGACAGCAAGCACTCTGCTTTTCTAGATATTCCGAAATGTATCCTGCTGTTATTTTGCCAGTCTCGTGTGTGTTGGTGTGAGTGCTGTGCTACAGTATGTGAGACAAAGAGTTGCATGTACTGTTTTATAACAACAGACTGGTGAGCAACACAAGCCTTTCCTGGGTTACATTTTGATGACGTCAAGTCTTCTACATCCAGATTTTTCAAACTCGCTGTCACCAATCGAGACTCTTGTGTGCAACATGAGTCTGTGTCGGCTCTGGTGCAAGAAACTATTCATGTTTTGATCAGGAAAATCATGCATGTTTCTCAGTTTTGCTTTTTTAAAGGAAAAGTTAAATATTTTGGGAGCTACATTCATTTGCTTTCTTTCCACAATTAGAGGATGTATAGCAATCTCACCTCTGTGCATTAAGTACAGAGCCTAGCCTAGTCAACCATGCTCTGCCTCAGTGCACAGACACAAATTTCATGTCAATCCTTTTCTAAAAAAGGAAGCCAATAAGTTTAGTTCCCAAAATGTTAAACCGATCTTTTAAACATCACGGGAGATTAGTGAGTTTAAGGGGTAGGTGACACTTTTGTAAATCCTCTTGATGTCACTTTCGGTTTAGCTAGTCTAACAGTTCTTCATGTTTTTAGTTTTAAAGGTCTAGTTTGTAGGATTTAGTGGTGAGTTTGCAGAACTGAAACTTCTGTGTGCCAAGCTTTTATGAGAGTTATGATGGCTGACGTGAAAACACAAAGGACCTGTCTAGAGCCAGTATTTGGGTTGTCCATTCTGGGCTATTGTAGAACAATGTTGCGGACTCCACCATGGGAGAGGTCATGCTTTGAACGTAGATATAAACAGGTTATTCCAAGGTTACGAAAACAGGATTTTCTTTTCTGGTGATTCTAAACTCCTGAAAACATAGTTCTGAATATTGTATACCATTTCTTCCAATAGATGCCCCTAAATCCTACACACTGGACCTTTGAATTTTGCTAGTAAACTAGAAACATGATCAGAAAACTTAAAAGTTTCAGAGATTTTAATTCTAATATTTGATACAGCCCTTTCTAAATATTTTGAGATATTTTATTTCTGCTCTTTCAGAAAAAAGTCTTACTTTGCACTTAAAAGCTAAAACTGAAAATCATATCTGCAGAACAAAAAACAGCTGATCATGAAATTTCAGCTGTCAGCGACACATGTCAGCTGTGTTTTTATAGCAAATGAATGAATCCTATCACGTTGACTGCTGTGTGAACGCACACTCACAGCTCCAGCAACAACACACAAAGTGAGGGAACTTGTGTCCAAACCCAGCAGGACCCAAACAGACCTGTTAGGTTTGTAATAAGATGCGCCAGGCTGTGTTTCCTCCTTCACTCACTGGGCTCGGACAACGCTTTGTTTGATGTTTTTAAATAATTTTAAGAGGTATTTTAAGCAACTATCTGAAGTTTATGAGCAATATCAGACTGTAGTCAGGTCTCTCAGCTCAAGTAGAGCTGTACTCGGGACATATTTTTCACCCTTAGTTTGAAAGATTGGATACTACATATTTAAACCATGCATCTGTCGCCTGCTCTGCTCTGACTTTGTGCACAACCGCCTCTAATTTGGCCTGGCCAGGCAGCCTGTGCTGAACTTTAACAATTATTCAATCAGAACACAATCCATAATCCCAAATCCAATAATAATTGTCACTGATGACACTCAAAGAGTTTATTTCAAAGCTTCAGGAAACACCAGACAGACCTGTACACATGTTGCCATCATGTTCCAATTATATTTTTCTTCAGTTCAGGACACTGAGGGGTTAAACTGAAAACCACTTTTTAGAAATGTTAATACAATATGTGTGTTTTGGTGTGATTGACGGTGACAGTTACTTCAAAAACTTCAGCACGTCTCCATAAACCCTCTCCACAGGTGTGTGTGTGCCTCTCTGTGATAGAGCTGTTGCAGTTTTCAAACTGGGTTTTACCACTATCACACACACACACACACACACACACACACACACACACACACACACTCACACAGTCACAGTATTGGAGCACACAGGTAAATAATTGGGCTCTGTGCCAAATGCTCTTAACGGTAAACAACACACACACACGTAGCATTGATACACACCTCTCAACATGTCACTGCAAGGTTTCCCCAGTGTCCTTTTAGTTTGTCATTTTATTGCAATGATGAATCATGATGTTTTTTTTTAAATAAATAGATTTGTAAGATGTATTCATTTTGTACATTATTTTATATGTTCTGATTTTATTGTGCTTTTATGGTAATTATGATGCTTTTTTAAAATTATACCAACAAGCAAAAGCCATTGTCCCAGTGATCTCAGTGTGGGCTGCGCTGTCTTCAAAATACTTGTCGCTGGTGAGTACCGCTTGGACAAAAAAGAAGAAAATGAAAACTCAGCTCAGTTGGTGGTACCAAAAGAAGTACCAGGTGTTATCCACGACTTTTGGCAGTAATCCCTGTTTCCCTTTTTTGTTTCCCTTTTTTAATGACAGTTACAGATGACAGCCCTCTGATGGTATGAACAGGTATTTCCTCGCATGTTGGTGCAGAGTGCACAAGCCAGTTGGCCATCGGCTGAGTAGTTTTGCTGTGTGTTTATCTGCTACTTTTTAGCTGAGACAACGTGAGGCTGTGCGACAGTCAGCCTTCGTTGTTACCAGTTTTCATGCCTCCGTGCTGGCGAAATCCGAGGACGAAGGCATTATGTTTTTCAGTTTGTCTGTTTGTATGTACATCGGATTCTTTGGAGCACAAAAACTCAAGACGCTTTGAGGGAGTTTCTTCCAATTTGGCACAAACATTCACTTGGACTCAAGGATGAGCTGAATAAATTTTGGTGGTCATAGGTCAAAGCTCAATGTCCTTGTGATTTTCATCCACAGCATCACTAATATGGAAATTGAAGCCAAATTCATAGCATCTTCCCTATGCACCAGATTAACAATTCAAGAAATCTAAACTAAAAACACTTCACGAAATAAGGCAATCCAATTTTTCCGTTGTCCTGAATGCTTTCAGTCTGCAGAGAGGTAGAGGCAGATGAAGCTGTTCAAGTTGCCTTATCCACCTCTCTGTGTCCTTGTCTGTGTCGTTCTTTTGAACGCAATATCTCAAGAACGAACAGATTCGAATCTGGAGGTAAAAACTGAAGTCATAAAACATGTTTTTGCCCATAACTCCAGAACCATGGCTGCTCAACTCAAAGCTGTGCTGACTGTATAGATTTCCTTTTGCCAGGTGGAAGATGTGTGAGAATCATCCATGTTTTTACAGACATGGATGTAAACTGTAAGTGCAACTTGACTTGTGCACAGAGGCATATAACCGTGTGGCGGTTTATCTAGTTTGATGTATTTTTGGTGTGTCTGGGTCTTTTGATATTTAAAGACACGTAAGCAGTATGCCAACAAAAACTTAAACTGTGTCCAACTCACAGAGTAGCAACAGGAGCTCCGATTGGCCGGCTGTTATTTGTTGGCGGGAGCTCCTGCTGCTGCACTGTTGGTTATTATTCCACCTATTAGAGACTAAATTATTAGCCAATATTGAGACTCAGACTGGGGTTCTTTATGGTGTTACATAAATCAGCATTTATGATGTTTTATGTTCCATGTTTCTGCCAGTAAAGTCAATTTATTGTCTGAATAACACCAGTAGTTATTTAATCGTGGAGGTAGCTCTGGCTGGCCCACATTTGCCCTCCTTCTGCTCAAATGTGGCTGATTTTTTTCCACAGGATCTGATGTGGTCGTGATCAGAGTTCCTGCTCTGAGACTTGTGACAAATGTGGGCCAATTTGGTTTTTCTTCTCCGTCTCTGGGCAAGCCATCAATCAGGGTTTTTTTCTATGCTTGCAAACATCTGAAAAAAAAAAACAACTTCAAAAACTTCTAGCAGAATAAATGTTTTATAATTCAACATTGGACCGCGGCTATATCTCTTCCTCTTCCCTCCATGTCTTTAATACTGTGTCACCCAGCCCCTTGTTAGTCTTACGGGATTTATTTTCTGTCTGTTTATAGTCTTTCTCTCTCTTTCTGTCACCAGTCTCTCTTTCACTCCATCTATCTGCTCCATTTCTCCTCTATATTTCACTCTTCATTAGAAATGCACAAGAGTTGAAACCTCAGTCGCTCTCCTGGGTTTTGATTTTTTTTTTTTTTTTTTTTTTACACCTCTTTAACAACACTTTCTTCATCCAACTCTCCCTCCATCACTCTTCCTCTCATCTCCACATGAGATGGAGATGAGAGAAAAGAAAGATCCGGTGTCGATTGGCTCTGGCTGCGGCTTTTCTAACTTCTTGTTCTCTCTCAGGGTCCACTTGACCCAGTTTCCTCGTCTCTCTGTGCCTGTCATGGATCATTTGGTAATGTGGCCTTGCCTCAACTTAAACCATTGTCTTCATAATTGACTCAGAGGTGTGTGTGTGTGTGATTACAAAAGCACAGGATGTATTTTTTGCCACCACAGTACACTCCTGCTGTTTTAGAGATGGCACATTTCGTTGGTGTTACCCCACCGGCTCTGACTTGAGCGTGTCACAGCTTGAGGGTTGCTCCACATAACAAAAATTTCAGACGGAAAAATTTAGCAGCGCACGGAGAGCAGTAAGCAGCCTGTTCTCCCCAGAGTCTACCAGAGGAGACACGTTTTCTCGTATTCATTGTAATCAACACTGATGTTTACAGCAGCTCCAAACAGCCGACAGCCTCTGTCACACCACTCTGCTGTCTGTTTTCTGCCCATTTAAACGCAGCAGTTTGGTTTCTCTCTTCACTGTTTTGCTCCCCAAAACTTCTCGGATTGGATAGAAGCAGATCTGTTTGTTAAACAGATTTGGATTTTGCACCCAAAAGTTGTCTGCTGATGTGTCATTGCGCAAAAAATCTTCTCATAAAAGAAATTGGGAGGAAATTCAAATGTATAGCTGTGCAGATTTTTACCCAAAATATTCACTAGTGGGTTTTTTTTTTTATCCAATTTTCACCCATGTTTATATAAATGTCACTATAGCAGCAACAGCGATGATTCCTGAAGGAGCCAAATGACATTATATCAAACGTGTTGTTTTTTTTTTAAGTGTACTTGTACTTATTTAAGTAAATTTGTGTTTCTCTTGGGCTAATTTTGTGTACTCATGGGTCATTTTGTGTCTATTGTTTGTCATTTTTTGCCTCCTCGAGGTTGTTTTGTGTCTTTGAAGTCTTTTTTTTTTTTGTATTTTTGAGGTAATTTTATGTTTCTCCGAGACACTTTTGTCTTTTTGGTTGTTTCATGTTTCATGATATTCATCTTGTACCCCTTTGTGGTTTTGTCTCTTTTTAGTCGTTTTGTGTCTCTTTGCTGTGTCCTTGTTATTTTTTGTCTGCTTGTGGTTGTTTCTTCCCGCTCTGTATGTGCTAATATGACTGACATTTGCAGGTGAAGGCCAGGGGTGAAAGCCCGTTCAGTAATCCATCAATGAGGCCGAGGGCAGTCTCTCCAGAAAAATACACCCTCACACACTTCTCATGGGTCATAAGTGATGATTGAGGGGGATTGCTTCTGTATGAGTCTGTACATTGTTTTAGGAAAATCCTGCATCATGTATCTTTAATAGTTTATGTAAACTGAGCTAAATGTGATTTTATTTCATTTAATTGAACAAGTTTAGGTAAACCTGATATTTTATAATAGGCAACACTTTATGTTAGAAATGTGATGGAGGTTTCCGTCAATTTAAGAGAAAAAGGTCTCTCGTGGTCATTGAGGCAAAACGTTAAGTTGTAGATTTGTTCACTTTATTGCAAGTAACGACGGAGCCACGCGATTTTCTTAACGTAGTATGGACTGCTGGTTAGGAGAACTTATCTTTGAATATGTCTGTAGGAAGATAATACAAAACTAAAATATTTAGTTTAATCCTTTTTATATCAGAGTCCTGTGGAAGTGTTTTTTCCTTTGGCTAATGCACAGAAGGGAAGCCAAGGCATATTTGAGCCTCTACCCCTCACAATCCCTCACTGGCTTTACACCAATGAACATTAAAATTAGTTTCCTGTGGGACTGAACTCAAACCTTCTGAATAAATGCTTTCTTCTTCTTTATCATTATGGGCTAGTTTGAATAATACATATTCATCATGGACTGGCATAATTTCTTGGGAATTCTCGCCAAAATCTGCTCCTGTTCCCCAGGAAACCACTTTGAAACTGGTGATGTTAAGAGGATCTAAACATTCTGTATAATTGGTGGTGTTTTTCAAAGATGATGAACTTTTTAGAAGAAAAGTTTCCTCTGTTTTTCTCAGCGCACGTCCGCCTTGACAAGAGGCTCAACAGCTGTTTCCCTATTGGATCTACTGCAGTCTGACTTGCCCTGGGTGTGCGATGATGGACGTCTTCAAACCCCAAAACACCCAAAGCGTGTCTTTTCAACACCCTGTGATGAGGCTGAGAGCTGACAGAGCAGAGCGGCCGGCCCGGGGTGAGTTCTCGCTGACGGTGTCCGTACGGCTGAGTCACTCACCACCAGCAGCGGGAGGTTCACTTCAATTAACTTCAAACTCTGCAGCATGGAGAGGTGAAACAGGCACTGTGGTTTCTCACACCATCGCTCATTTCTTCTATCCCCCACAGGTGATTCGGTACCTTTCACTTTCTGTCGGCACCCACAGTTTACCCACGATGCTCCACAGTGGCTCCAAGCCATGTGGAGCTACTGTGAATTGTTAGTGATAAAATACTGAAGTATTTCTGCAAGTTAAGTCCCCTCAGCCCTTTAGCTTTGCCTTGGATTACTGCGGTTCGTTCAAGAATTTAAACCGGATGTGTGAATGTGTGTGAGTGTGTCTAAAGCTTTCATAAGAGGTGTGTCTCCAGTCTGGCTTTTATCAAGCAACTCCCAGAGTAACTAAACACACAAACAGGGAAAGTGCAGAACGATGGAAGTATATCATGTTTCTGTTTTGCAGGCCAGAGTTCGTTGCATCAACACTTCATCAGTCGTGGCCCCAACACACACAGAAATCCTACACGGGGACACTAAATCTGTAGGGCCAGGAAAGCAAATACGACTCAGTCACCGGTGTCGGATGTTATCACTTGATTAAATGGGTGTTATCAGTGGTTATCAGCGTCATAGATTTTGATAGGAAGGGGCCTGCAGCCAGGAGGTGACGATCTCCAGTGGTAGTAATTATGACGGGAGCAAAGGGGAAATCAGGTGATGTAACATTAATATAATGAGCGAAAAAGCCCCTGTTGGTAGGAGCGAACAAACTGTTCGAAATACGTCCATATTGAAACCAAAAGTCAACCAGTCAAGTCAACAGTTATTTTAACTGACATACTTGAGTTTGTCACATTACGTTATATTCGACAAACATATTTACAAATTATCCAAATTGCCATGGTTTTGTTTCAGTGTTGGGATACATATAGTGTGGGGTTTGGGGGTTCTCCACCAGAACATTTTAAGCATCAACCACTTAATTACCTGCATTCTGGTGAGTTTTTATGCACCTATTAGTGCCTTTTCTGCATCAAATTAAGGTGTAAATGTATTTCATTTTGTCAAGATAAAAGTCCAAAATATAGGGGGCTTGTCCGCTGCTCCCCTCACAGTCAACACCTCTGATCACCACGTAGTTTTGGTACCTAAATCAAAGTCCTGCATCTGGTCGAATACCTGGAAAAAAAGGTGATTAGTAGCAGGCATTTGGTCTCTTTATTTATTTATTTATTTAGTTCTTCGCGAAAAGGAGAACATGCTGGTCAGATTGCGGGCATTGGATGATGATGATATGTTGAAATAAAATTAGCAGAATAATAATCCAGTGTTTTAAATTTTCCGTTTTAATCCTCTTACTGCTGACTTTGTATATGCCGGCTCTGTCTTCTGCATCAGCTGGAGTGTAAGAGCCGCTTCAGGCAGGTGTGTTACAAACAGGCATGTCGGCTGTGCTGCCCAATATTATGAGAACAAGCGAAAAGTATTCTTTTAAATTGTATTTATTGAATTATCTTAGTTTAGGAATATATTACCTACCTTAGAAATGTCCCAAAATGAGCTGCCTAACCAAATTATTTGAACACTGCAAAATTATTATAGGATTTGTGGTTTTGGGTCAGGCTGCGCATCTTATGTAGGCAGGTCATACAGGATTGGTGGTCCGGCAGGTGTGGAACTGTATGTTGTGGTTCTGGTTCAGGAGCAGGTCTTAATAATCAGATCTGTGTGAGACTCTGCCCTAAACCTAATGAAAGTGAAATCTAATAAAACTGCTCCTAATCCCATCACGGCAATTTAACCCTTTAAAACTTGGATTGACATCACTTTCCTTGTGCCTCATTTAGACACCCTTCACAAGTATTTAAACCTTTAAACCCTGAGCAAGTTTAATTTCTCTCAAAAACATGGGAAAAAAGGCAATGAGCAACGTGGCAAGTAATGTCCCAAAAACTGCAAGAAATTTGTAGATTTTGATTTTTTTTTTAAAGCTGGTGAAAACTTTTTAGAGATTATTTTTCTAAATATCATAATTATATATTAAAAATCATTTTACGGAATGAATATAATAATTACGTTTTTCTTTCCAGGTCATATTCTTGTTTGTTTGTTTTTTTTTTATCTCATTTGATTGTTGTTTTTTCTTTTTTATTTATTATATATATATACAGTATATATATATATATATATATATATATATATATATATATATATATATATATCTTTCAGGTAAAGTTTTACTAATTTCTTGCTAATTACTGGTCATTTTTTCTTAAGTTGCTTATTGCCTTCTTTCCATGTTTTTGAAAGAAATCAGGCCAATTTGTCCTGGTTTCTAAGGGTTAATGGACTGATTACAGCCCCCTGAGGCTACCAATAGGTGTCGTAGGTCCCTTCTGACCCATATCTATGAGGCTGATAACCACCGATAATGACCATTTAATTGTGTAAAAATACTTCATATATTCATACATTTTTCAGGTACTCAACTTTTTGAGTATTTTCATTTTATGCAACTTTATTCTTCTACTCCACCACAATTCAGAGGCAAATAATGCTCATTTTTACCCCACTACTGTACATACGTGTGATACCTTTCTATTTGTTTTAAATTTAAAGCATTTTGATGATGACTATTGATCCTTCAGGGAGGAAATTAACAAGCTATCCAGCACTTCATAAAGTAATTAACTGTAACCAAAGTGATGCAAACACAAATGCATTAGTTAATATATAATAATCTGATATACATAGTTCTGTTTCTACTTCAGTAGAAGATCTGAGTACTTCTTTCACAACAGAAATTATCTGCTCAGAGCACATTTTGCCTCCAGGACGCCGCAAACCTCTGGGCTCTGTGTTTTTTGGGTTTTTTTTTCATTGAGGCAGCAGCAGCAGTCAAATATTGGACTGGGCGAGAGCATCTACTGACCCCCCCAGAGTAAATGTTAATGTATGTGTGTGTGTGTGTGTGCATGTGTGTGTGTGTGTGTGTGTGAGAGAGCTCCCAGGAATGCAGCGATGACTCGTCAACACCTTCCCCTCTCCATGGAAACTATGTCAACACATGGGTGGGGGATGGAGAGAGAGAAAGACTGTATATGAGATGGGGGGTGGCAGCATATGTGTGTGGGGTGTGTGTGTGTGGTGTGTGTGATTTATTATTAGGTAGAAGAAATTTGACCTCTCTTCTCCATAAATCACCCTCTTGTGCTTTCGCTCTCTCTCTCACACACACACACACACACACACACAGAGATATGGACTTCAGAGCAGTTAGATCATTCTCAGAGTCTCTTTCATCTTCTGTAGACTTTCACTCAGTTGATTTATAAAACATTCAAACCCCGACACATTAAGAGAGTAACACACACACACACACTTTCAGATAGCAGGAAAAGAGAAAGGGGTTTGGCTGATCTGCAGGAAGGGATTGTACTTTTATTACAAATCAGATGTGGCCCAGTCGATGTTGTCCGCCGCTGAAATGATGCATATCATGCAGCTTAACTGATTATTTACTGTAGAGTGGATCACTGCTGCTCTGACAGAAATACATCAATGTTATTTGCCTCGAATGAGAGACTCAAATTCTGCACAAGAAGAAATACATTATCGTGTTTTAGAACTTCTTCTATTTTACATTTGACATAAATTAAGCATCCTGAATGTTATATTTTGGTAAGATATGTTCAAATTCAAAGGAATACTCTTTATATAATATTATATGGAATAGTCTACATGTTATATTTTTAGTGTAATATTTAATGAGAGTCTTTTGAAATATACAATGCCAGTTACATCTTTCCAGTCAGGTTCAGCCGAGCTTAGCACAAAGACTAGAGACAGAGGGAAGCTGTTAGTGCTGTTAAAAGTGGAAAAACAAGTCGAGATCATTATCTCCTTACTTGAGGAAAAACAATTGCATTTAGGAGATAATTTTTTTGTAAATTCAGAAAATCAAGCAACACGTTTTTTCCATGAAAAATGTCTAAAATTCAGAGATAATTATCTTGTTAATTCAGAAAAACATAGCATTTTTTCCATATGTACAAGTGTAATAATTCTGAAAATATAATCTCTTAAATGTAAAAAAAAAAAAAAAAACAAAAAAACACAGAACAGAAGTTTTTTCCATGAAAAGGTCGTCAGTGTTTTGAAATGGTTACATTTAGTTAACAAAACTACTTGGATAAGTTTAGAAAATAGATCATGTTTGGGGTTAAAATAAGTACTTTTTGTAGTTAATGTAACATGATGTAAATAAATTAAATGAGTGAGGTAAGTGCACTAAAACTGTTCTTAAATTATGTAACGCTATGTTAAAACAACACTGACTTTTTCTTTCACATGGGATATAAACTGCTATCTCCTGGGTGAAGGTCCAGTTTTGTTTGTCCCTCCGACAGGTGGCCTTTCTCACTCTTTATACAATATCGGTTGCACTAAGCATCAAGTATTGCCTCGCTTGGGTTTACTCTGGAAATAGTCTAAAGTGTGGTGCCATTGGTGTTTATATCATGAGCTGAGAGGCATGACAAAGTGTCGAGTTTGAAACATGGGGCTGAGAAAAGCCTGAAAAAACAGAGCAGTTATTTTTTCTTGAGTAAATGCATTACGCTTGTATTCAAATCCATCCAGTCACAGGCTTCGTTTAGCATTAGAGCCGCATTTAAAGCTTGCTACCCTCCTACTTTTCAAGAAAAAACTCCAACACATATCTGCTGCTAAAACAATCATGTTGTCAACATATGGCATGAAGCGGGACTGTCCTCACCGGGAGACAAGCGGCCTCTTGTGGTCATGCAGATTCGCAAAGCCGGCATTTCAAACAGTACACAATTTCGTCACAGTATCCAACAGTTAAATGCCTTGACCTTATTATTCAGCCCTCTATTCTCCACCTGGGTCGACCCGTCACAGAGCCGCAGCAGTGCCACTCTGCAGACAGCCTGATCCTGCAGCATGACTTGTCCTTGTATGGTGTTGTGTCTTCAGCATGGCACCACTCCAGCTCTTCAGCAGGCACACATCCACATTATACAAACACACACAAATAACTGGTACGTGTAGGTATGACTCCACATTGTCTCCCTGTCTCTCTCTCTCTCTCTGTGGCGTGATGCCAGTTAATATCTCTGCAGCAAATGCTGTGCTCTGATGCTGCGAATTACCTTGTGCTCCAGATGGGGAGTAAACTCAAGAGCCATCTTTGGCCTCCAAGGACCAATAAGGGAGTCTTCTCACAAATGTCAATTAGATGTAATTTGCCCTCCAAAATGATATGACTCAGAGCAGGGATACTCAACTTATGGTCTCCAGGGCAAAATCTGGCCCCCGATAGGGTGCTGAGTGGCCCCACATCCATTGTTTTTGTACTTTTTGTTACATAAGGTGCCAGAGTGCATAAAACAGCATCAATATAGAGCTTGTTTATCAAAAATTGTGCCCCTGGAGGATCCCCAGCAACCCCTGACAGAGTCCTAGCTAAGCTCTTAATGTCCTAAAATCGTCCTAAAATCTTAGAAATGTCCTAAAATCCCAGAAATGTCCTGAAATTGTAGACATGTCCTAAGTTCCTCGAAATGCCCTAAATCCTAGATACATACTTAAGTCCTAGGAATTTCCTAAAATCCTAGAAACATCCTAAAATCCTAGAATTGTCCTTAAACTCTAGAAATATCATAAAATCTTATAAAGGTCCTTAAATCCAAGAATTGTCCTAAAATCCAAGTATTGAAAATTGAAAATATGAAAATCCTAGAAATGTTTAAAAATGCCCTAGTATCCCAGACTGCAGAAGATTACTGTCCTAAAATCCTGGCAATGTCCTTAAGTCTTGGAAGCGCCTAAAATCCTAGAAACATGTGTGGGGCTGCTGTGACTGGCTCCTGGTCTCCTGACATTTTGCAAAAGTGGCCCCCAAGCAAAGCAAATTGAGTATTTCTGACTTAGAGAAACTTTTGGAGCTGTATATTAAATATGTTACATTAGTGCATTATGATGGATATGCTGAAAGTATTAATAAACAGAGGCGAACAAGGGTCCCATGTCTGCTTTAGGCCCCCAAAACACTAACTCCGCCCCTTTGAATTCAAGTGTAGAAATTTGTATTATTATAGCCCTTAAAATATGTACAAAATAATGATGAGTGCTGCAGACACACACAAACTCACACTAATCACCAACAATGTGTATTGACATCACAGCTGTAATTCTGGGGCTGCAGGGATCTGAGCTAATGCTCCACCAGAGAGCATTAAAGCAAAAAGGGATAAGAGAAGTCAGAATGACTTCGACATGTCTGTGTTTGAAGTTGTTTGAAGCTGTGAAGACGCCGCGACTGCCGTTTTCTGCCGACTTAGGTCGCCCCTGATCAGCTTTTTCACGCTTTAGACGCTTAGTGACGACACGTTTGAGTTCATGTTTTAGAGCAAAGAGAGCATCTTAATGTCCACAACAAACAAGTTCATGTAGAGTCCTTTAGAAATTAGAAACAACTAATCACTCCAGTTTTTAAGATCAAGGAATCTGAAAATAAAGGCAGAATAAGGCGAATGAGTTGAGCTGGCAGCTGCGTTCATATCAGTTTACTGAGTTGTAAACTTCCTCATAAAACTTGACTCGACCTTGTGATCCTCGACCACTTTTAAAGGCTCACA
The DNA here is from genome assembly GCF_008729295.1 of Plectropomus leopardus. Lineage (NCBI taxonomy): Eukaryota > Metazoa > Chordata > Actinopteri > Perciformes > Serranidae > Plectropomus > Plectropomus leopardus. The sequence continues at coordinate 5,593,138 of NC_056486.1, forward strand.
ACTCATCGAACAGCACGCCTTAGCCTTGATTTACACACAACATCAGATTTGATTTTTATAGGAAAATCTCCGCTTTATTGAATCCTATGCAGCGATGCAGGGAGGTCGACATGCTGCAGTGAGGTCAGTGAACTCATCACATCACTGCATGCTCTGTGCCTCCGTCTATGCAAAAAGGACCAGTGGCGGATGTTCCTACAGGCGAACAATTTGAAATAAAAAAATAAATAAGTGAAATAAAATTAGAAAATAGGCAGGGAATCATATTTCAGGGTTTTTGGACAGCGTTATGTAATTCTGAAATTCCCCCCAGGCTGATCCCTTCAGTCATCCTGGTCAGCATGAATTCGTGTTCCCATTTTTCCAAGTTTTTATTTATTTATTTATTTATTTTTGTTAAATAAAATCAAACATAGTAGAGTGTACGTGGAGGATGAATGTTATAAAATATTGAAACAAAAAAGAAAGTAGAAGAATTTGCATGTACAGTATTCTTTTGTTTGTTTTATTATGAATAAGGGTTAAGAAGTAGTACATACAGTACATCGCACCTCCTGAAAATGTTTTTATCACCACATTGACTAAAAAAATAACTGTAAATTGCTCACAAGAAAGGCCAAACTAAGTTGCTCTACCCCATATATGAAATTCAAAGTAACTTTCACTTTGTGCTGCTGTTTTTGACACATTTTACAAATGAAGAGCGACCTGTAAACACACCCCAAAGTGTGAGTTAATTCTGCATCTAAATACGCAGATAAAAGTGATGAAAGCATCACGCTTTCTCTGATGAGAATAAAGAACTCGGCTCTCGCACGCTTCTAACTATAGCTGCAATCACTGAAGTTGCTCATAATAAGAGTGTGAGTGCACTGCAGGGCTCGTTAATTTATTTGCAATTTGTGAGTGGAAAACTCTGAAAATGCAAGAGTCTGTGCACAACAAAGCTTGTGATCATGTGTTACATATGACCCTTTAATGAACCGTATTATGGCACCATGGCTGCAGCTCAAATACAGTGTTGCAGCCTCTGTGTCTGTGGATCATCAGACTAACAGTCAGATGTGATGTGTAACCTTGTGCGACCCAGATCTGCTGCTCCTGCCATGTTTGGACAGCAGAGTGAAGATGTGGGTCAAGTCATCTTCAAAGTGCGATGGGGGCGTTTGTGTGTAAACACAGTCGATCACTGCACTTCACGGTCACATAAACCCTGAGTTTATGAAAGAGTAGAAGAGGAGGAGGGCGAGCAGAAAACATGTCACACTTCAAACACTATCACCGACCGTTAAATCTTGTATGTCATTACACACACTTGCTGCTCATGCGTGACAGCACGGGAGGACAACTGTCAATGTATTATACATGCAAGCACACTCAGATGAACAAAAAGAATATCATCCATGTGTGATTCTATCGTTAAAACAACTTCTTAAACACTTTTTTTTCTTTTATCAAGATGAATATAGGAGTCTTCAATGGAGTTTTCTAATTATTAAGATTATTTATCCTAAAACATTAAATGACAAAACACAAAGGGGACTATTAATTAGAATTGGCCCATAAAAAGACTAAAATAATCATCAGACTTGCAAAAAAACTTCAGTATACACCAACAAACTTATTTGCTGCAGGGGTCTGGTACACTCTTTGGCACAGGTGTAGCCAATTAACACTGCTCATTGCACCTGTCACATTTTTGGCATGGTGGGGAACAGGAGCAGCAGCACGATGACTCAAACAGAGGATAATATTAGAGGGTAAGATTTGTATTTTTCAACCCTATTATCCAATATTTTTGTGTTTAAGTGGCTAGTGGCTAATGGTACAGGAAATATTTGTTTCTGACATGTTCACAGTGAATACTAGGATCTGTACAGAGACAGACCTGTTCATTTAAGAGTAAGATCCTCTTTGTTTAACCAGAAACAGCCCAAAAAACACTGTTGTCAACCCCACCAGACTCCATTTACATAAAACAGTAATTTTATTATGGCAAAATAGACTGCATTCAACGCTGACAGAAATAAAATAAACCTCACAAGAACAGCCTTGGTTTAGTTGAAATAACACCTTAACTCACTCTATATACTCTCAGCATGACTGTTGCTAGTGTTCAGGTAATTATCATAATTATTTTTGCACTTTTTACTAGTTAATAATAGACCAATTTCAAACATTGTTTCTCTATCCAACTTCCTGTTGAAACTGCAAATTTTAGAGAAAAAGGTATGACAAAAACACTTAAGTGAATACAAAAAAAATCATTGAAACGGCTTTTGATTCTGTAAAAGTTGTCTGGAACTGAGCACTAGAGAAAGACACATTTATAATGTTATTAAATGATTTTAATCTGCCAGTGTGGCCCACAAACTGCAAGCAGTTTTAAATCGGTCCAGAGCTGAGTTTTACTTGTAGTCATTTTCATATTACCAACAGCCACACCTCAATAAAACTACTTCAAATAACTATAAATAGTTTTCTTTCCCTGCCAAGAAAAAGAGAAAACATGCACCATTTGCATACATCACAACACTTTTATTCCCCACTGAATCATGCTCGGCCACTTCCTTCCTCCACTCTGGTTTACACCTCACAGAGCAGTGTGTATGTATTATACACATCGAGTGTCAGATCACATCATTATCATGCCGACCCTTCATTATTCTGGCAGTTATGATGCTCTGTGGATGCTCAGATCCAGCCCGAGGCCAACTTGCATTAACCTCTTTTCCACTGAGAGTTTGACCCAGCAGTCCTGCTTCTTTACTTAATGAAGAGAGCGGGTCACTTGTGGGTAACTCAGACTCAAATGGAAGGAGGAAATGGGCAGATTTTTGTGTTTTTTATTAAGCCCAAAGCAACTTATAGGCTGCAAATTTAGCATTAGCACACATTTCCAGTCTGTGTGAGGAAAATAGTGATTTTGTAAACATATTATAGTAACCCCCTAATATGTGTGAATGTAAAAATGGGCATATTAGTTCCCTTTTAAGGAAATTTACTGTAATGAAATATGACCCACAGCATTTTTATCCCTCACACAATCAATCACTTTATCATCCTCAGTTGGCCACTGAGTGTTCACAAGTTGTTTACATGAGAATCTTTTCATCTCAGTCTTCAATCCCACATGATATGACTACACATAATTTAAGCCCATGTGTGAAGAGCAGCTGAGAGCAAAACAGAGCTCTGTGCGATTGAGCCAAAGTATTCATTGAACAAATCAATGGACATATTTTTGATCTCCTGGCACACCCTTTTCCTCGTGCAAAATTGAATGTTGTAGCAGTTCGATAATACCTGCTCAACGAAAAGCTCAGAGGGGATTTTTAAAAGTTTAATATTTGCTCTCTATGCTCTGACATACCAAAAAGTGGTGAGCAATTCAGACAGCTGCACATGCAACACCTGTTTCTGTCAGAGCTTTAAATACAGACCCAGTAACCTCAGAAGTAGCATTCAGTTACTGATGATAAACCAGTTTCGGTCATTTGTGTGAACTTGCAGGGCTTTTGTGGCTCAGCACAAAGAACATTTTTTACCATTTATTTAAATTTAAATTGTGCATATAGCTTCAGTAAAGGTACCATTTACTGAAGCTATATGCACAATTTTTCAAGATATTTGAGAAATAAAATTCAGAAAAATCAGTACATAATTTGAAAAAACATATGTTGATGATGACTAATTCTAACTTCTGTCACTTTGCATAACATCACTTGTAGAAGTTTTTAGATCCTTTACTTTAGTAAGGATACTCATACCACACAGTGAAAATACTCTGTTACATGATAAAGTCCTACTTTTGCTTAAGTTAGTTAGTATAATCAGGAACCACTACTTAAGTTATAAAAATTAAAAGTACCCGATGCATAAAAAACATTTTAAAATAAAGCAACATAAATGTTCAGCAAAACTAGCTGCCAATTAATTCTCTGTTTATTGACCAATTGATTAATTGACCAATCCTTGCAGATGTACTTATATAAAATGTAAAGTAGTTTAATTTATAAGACACATATTTTACAAACCATTCTTGTGTTTTTTAATGCCAAGATAAATTTGAAATAGATATATTGAAATAAAACAATAATACAATATTCCTATCTGAAAAGTAAAAAGTATGAAGTGCCATGAAAATAATAGACTAATAGAGTTTACACAAAGCATATTTATGTTGTCTTTAGTTGTTATTATTATAAATGACCTTTTGGTTTAATTGCTTTTACTTACATTTTACTCAGAAATTTAGCTTAATTTTTATTTTTTGCCAAGAATCATTTTTGGAGCGTACATTTAAATCCATACCATAATAATTTGGTCTGCTCTTATTGCAAATCAAGGATCCCCAACAATACCAAGTAAATGTTGTCTTCAATACTCTAAATTGAATATTAGGCCAAACTTGCATCCCCCTCTGTAATGTTTTGTGATCCTTCAATGCTGAGATACATTTTGCAAAACTGAAAAATGGACAATACCTGACCTAGTTAGATAAAAAGTCAGTGGATGGCAACATTTGTAGGATTAATTCTCTGGAGATCATTAAATTATAATGACAAGCCATCCAATATTTGGCAGGATATTTCCCTCTGGAATCCACTGATCGGCCGGCATAGCTTTCCCCAGAGCCCCGCTGCTAGCATTGCTAACAATGCACCAAATCCCATTAAATGAACCTGTGAGACACTAGATGGCAGCTCAGTGATATTACTTTTTAAAGAATAGCTCACTTCACAGTCTATTTCTGTTAAAAGTTCAAAACAGAGGTTGTAAAAACTCATGTCGATTTAACAGGAGAACTCTCTTGTCAACACCGAGTAGTAGCTGAGCGTAAAAACCTTAAAAATATATAATTCAGAAGACAAACTTAATCCCTCGCTGGATAAATACCCCTGTATTGTATAACATTGTGTGGTGATCTGCGAGTGATCAAGTGCAGCATTCTGGAGAATTGACACGGATAGATTTCTTTCTTTTGGGTCTTCCACTTCAAAATAAAAGTCAAACTGTGCCTCGGGTCTGTAAGATACAGTAAGCCGACCTCCCTCTCTTACTAACGTACATGCTCTCTCCTGGGTTGTCTCCTACATTGCTTTGCCAGCACTGCCTGCAGCGATGCTTCAAATGAAAGAGCAGCTCCATGCATCTAAATGTTGTCCTGCTATGTTTTATACTTCAGCCACAATCAGACGAGTGTTTGCTACTTTTATTTTCTGGGTTTTTAGATCTCATTTTAATGCCTCTGTGCAGGGATAGCCAGAGACATTATGTTTTTTGGTTTGTCCGTCCATCCATGCATCCCATTCTTGTGAATACGATATCTCTTCTCTCCTTGAGGGACTTTCTTGAAGTTTGGCATTAATGTCCACTTGGATTTATCTATGAACTGATTAGATTTAGGTGGTCAAAGGTCACTGTCACCTTGCATCTTTCTCTTTCCTATGATCCCAATATCTCAAGAAGGCCTTGAGGGAGTTTCCTCAAATGTGACACAAACGTCCACTTGGACTCAAAGGTGAACTGAGCAGATTTTGGTGGTCATAGGTCAAAGGCTACTGTGACCTTGCATCCATCTCATTCTTGTGAACACAATATCCCAAGAAGACCGATAGTTTCCTCAAATTTCGCACACAAGTCCACTTGGACTCAGATATGACATTATTAGATTTTGGTGGTCAAAGGTCAAGGTCACTGTGACCTTACATCTGTCTCACTCCCCTGATCACAATATTGCAAAAGACTTTGACTTTCCTCAAATTTGGCACAAACAAACAAATGTCTAAAGGGATAAAATCATGTAGTGATGATATTTTATATCCAAACGGCAAAAGTTTGACTTCACTGTGACATCATAATGTTTTAAAAAAAACGTTTTTCTGGCCTTTACTCGATGTCATAACTCAGGAACAGAAGGGGAGACATTTGGTCGGATCCTGAATTAATGTGTGGGAGGCATCCATGTGTTCACAGACGTGGATGTAAACTGTAATTGTGCAACTGGTTCGTGCATACAGCCTCAAAGTGATGATTTTAGTTTAAAATTAAATTGTCCAATACAAACAACATTAACCCTTACACATCTGTCTGGCCTGCAGTGTCTGATAATGTTTGTGCGTGCTGTGACGCACTAAAGCTTTGACACCTCATAATTACTGACAGTGCAATGTGAGATTTTCTTTTTTTAACTGTCTTATTAGAAAATTAAACAACGGCAAAGCAAGTCCTGTCATGATGCTGATTCTCGCTGTAATCACTCTCTGCAGGTCTGAGATTGGTAGACGTGTCGTGGGGTGCAGGGAGCCTTTTCGCTGCTGCAGGCAAAGATCACAAAGGTGAGTGTTAAATGTCTCCCTCACAGTAAGATGCCGTGATAAATGCATCCAGTTCTTTTTTATGGTTTAGAATACAAGCCGCTGTTGTTTCAAAATATGCACTCATTTTCTCCAACCCTTGTTTAACCAGCTGTGTATTTACAGCAAAAGCCGGAGGCAATAACTGCACACTATAACCAGCATTAGATTGTTGGCAGATGGAGTTTTATTCCAATTTTACCAGTTGTCTGAATGACCACAGGACATGCTGTAAACATGAGTTTGCCCCCAGTGATGCTGCGAGACCTCAGCGTTTATTATCAGCCGCAGCATCGCTCTGAATCATTCAGACACAGAATACTAGTTTTATGTGTCTCAGTAGTATGAATCACTAAATGGTATTTCCCCTTGGGGGTGCACTTAAAGGTTTCCCAAGAAAAACTTCCATGTTCAAAGACGTTGTGATATATCTGCTCCTCATTATCATCTGTAGGAAGCGGTGTTTCACGTAATTTAGAGAATGAAGAAAAGTAGAAATACAACAATCCAGATTGTTATGTAAGTCCAACATATTATCAGCTAGAACATGTTTACATGCTTTAATCTTTAAAACGCACTTTTTCTCATACTGTCTGCCTGAATTAATCTGTATTAACTCTGTCTAAAACGTTACCTGTAGCGCCATGTACAGCCTCATTAATCCTGACTCCCAAAAAAGCCCAGTCTGCTCTGATTGGTCAGTTTTTTCGTATGTTCCACATCTGCGCTCTCGGTGTGTCAGCACTTCTTAATGCAGCTAAGGAATGACTGCAATAGGACTGTAGCGACAGTTTCTACCTTATAGACAGTTTCACTGGATTTGCATTGCTAGGCAACAGCTCAGGTTGTGGCATCACAAAATCTTGGATGTCCTGACGGCTTGTTTAAGGGCACATTTTCTGATTATGTGCTTTTCTCTGTGGATTGAGCATTTTGATATTTTCTCAGCATTTATATTGCACGTACATCTTCTGTGTAATAGAAAATATATGAATATCTGACTTTTTACTGCAGTTTTAAGTATTTAAATGAGTTGACACACAGCTCCTCTACATGATGGAGCCTCAAGGTAGAAATGCAGAAGCCATCTGCACCTCCTTACTATTTCAGTTTATATGGTGCTTTAGTCACAGATTTACAATGAATCAAGTTGCTGCACAGATAACCTGGAGTCTTTTGGGCCCCTGAAGGTCTGGGGCCTATAGGGCAGCTGCCAGCTTTGCATTGGTAGGGGAACTAGGGTAATTCTTATTCATGCCAGCCTTACACCGAACAATTTTTCAGGGGATTTCAGGCATATTTTTAGTTTTAAAATAAAACCATGAGAGTTTTGTAAGAGATGTGCACTATTGTGATCGTTATTGTTGTAAATTGGTCACAAACGTCAATCCAAGCTGTCTTAGGTGGGTCTTTTCTCATCTTGACATTCATACAAAAGCTAACATGTTTAATATGATTTGAAGTATTTGGTCTTGGCGTATGCAAGTACTGAAGTTTAATGGCATGAACATCGACAACCAGTAAATGCGCTTTCTCCAGCACTAAACAGGAAGCAGCAAACCAGTTAGACGGTATGGAGGGGACTCCAGGGAGAGACAAAAAATATTGGGAAGTCTTGGTTCTTCTGTTCTGTGGAAACTGTTGGAGTTGTGCTTAATTCAGCGTGATCTGATCCACCAACCAGAGCTTAATTTAGTGAGAAATCTTAATTATGAAACCTCTTATTCCCATAGTCTCTTCCCACTAAAATAGTGCAGCTAACCAGCAGAGTGTGGTAGCGAGGGGAGGTGACAAAATCCAAAATTTAAAACTTGTACATAAACTCAATTTATATTTATGGATTATTTTGTTGCCGAATTGACAAGAATACTGTAGACATTTGACGCCTTAAATCTGTTGTATCTAGAATAAAAATTTTTGCAGACACATAAGGAACTGTTACAGTTTCATGTTTTTTAAAGGGAGTTGGGGTTCAGTTTTTCCACCAGGACCAGGATGGGAAATAATCCCAAAAAGAAACTAGTTGTTGTCTAATTAGTGACCCTGCAAGATCCCCAGTCGTTGCAAAATCTTATACTGTGTGAATAAAAACTCAGACATAAGAGGGCATAAGTTAAGTCTTTTTAAAATCTTGTGGTTAGTTGTAAGCATTAGTGTTAGTAAAGTAAAATATTTACTTATTTCCAGTCCGGCAGATGTAGTCAAAGTTTTCACTGTTTCCTTTGTTTAAAGTCGCTGCAGCTTACAGTGTGTTTCAGTGTTTCCGCTTATGTCTCTAATCCTGTTGAATGATGCACTGATGTTAAAATGTTCCACATTAGCGACGTTCTTATTTATAGCAAAGTCAATATGTGTATTACTGAGAAGAAGCTTGACTGTAGGTGAAAGCTGCGGAAGTATTGATTCTGTTCATGAATAATAACTCAAGTTTGCGGCAGGAACAAGAGTTCATCATGTTTGATGTTTAAATTCAACTTTATCTTTGTGTCAGAGACCATTAGTGCATAAATCTAACTGCTCATACCGTCCACTGAAGCCAGGAGGTTATTTGAGTCCACACACATTCAGGGTGACGGAGGTCAGGCGATCTGTATACAGCAGCTGACTGGTCTTCATCACTCAGAGGGTCCAAATGACTGTCTGAAGCAGGACTCACTGGATTAACCCTCTACACACACACACACACACACACACACACACACACACACACACACACACACACACACACACACACACACACACACACACACACACACAGTGGGAGGCTGCTGGGAGCTTCAGTACTTAAAAAATCAGCTACTGACGAGTTTACTTTTGCCAAATAGCCATGCATGGAATATATAATGCACAGTGATTTTTAGCTGTCTCAGATATGAGGACATTTTTAGGACATTTCAAGGATTTTCGGAATCCTATAGGATTTTAAGGAGTCTTGAGGATTTTCAGGCATTTCTAGGATTTGATGACATTTCTAGAGTTTGACGACATTTCTTGGATTTTATGCTGTGCTGCACAAAGTGCGGAGTAGAAGTTGCAGGCACAAAACAAAGCCAGCAACTGACCAAAAAAAATGAATCTTATCCATTTAAACTAGGAATGAAACCTCATTGCATAATAATTAAGCTGAAGAATAAACCCATAAAAGATATAAAGGCATTCAGAACTAATAAAAAAATAAAATAAACAAGATTAAAATAAATGATACTAAAAGTAAAGGCGAATAAAAGACAACACAAGAAAGAACAAACAAAAAAACGATAAAATAATAGATAAATCAATAAACCAGTAAAAGAAAAAACACATCACACAGTTAAAACAGATGACAGAAATAAAATTAATTTAGTAATTAAATACTAAAATAGAATAAAATTGAATATGTTAGATTATCTTCAAAGCAGTACAGTACACTGATTTAAACAGGTAAAAACACTTAATAAAGCTGTTTCAAATTAAAAATCAATATTTTTCTAATGCTGCTCAGCTCGAAAACGTGAGCAGCACTATCTAATGTTTTGCTTGTAATGTAACAAAAACACAAGTCTTATTTCGAGGTGATTATACACTAAAGAAAATATACTTATTAGACTATATATTCTATGTCTGCCAATATATTCCCCTATACACTGCACCTTTAAAGCTGCTTTTCAATGTTTGTTTTTTTTGTTTGTTTTCTGGCCACTTGAGGGCAGCCGAAGTAATGTATTGTTGTTATTTGTGCAGATTGTACCTTATCTATTTCCTATTCGTATTTGATTTTCAATTTCCCTTTTTTTATTTCTATGAAATTGCCATTTTATGATATAAATATGTAATTTTAATATCAAAATTCCTTTTCTTATTTCTTTTGAAACATTCAATTATGGCATCAATATCTCTCAGGTAGAAAATAATTCATTAAGTATTTTTATTGTAATGTTCTGTTCTCTTTATTAATTGTCCTCCTGGGTGAAATTAGCAGCCATATATTTGAGATATTGGCTCATAAAAAAACCTCTCACTAAAACAGAATTTGTTTTCAGTGATGGCACAGGAGGATGAGCCCTGCAGGGTAGAGCTGTTATTGATTTAGAACAGGAATTGGCTTTTTATTTTATTTTCTCAGAAAAGTTTTCATTTATAATTCAGTTGCCACAGTGTGTATGAAGCCCACAAAACCACCTATTTGTAGCTTGAAGTTTGGGGAAAGATCGTGATTAGAGAGATTGGTGTTGACTGTTGGTTAAAAACTGGATGTGAACCACAGTCTCCAGTGCATTATTTATTAAACATAATCTTTATTTAAATCATGTCTAACCCTAACCATAGTTTATTTATCATCACTGCAGATTTCCCAAACCTTAACCACACAGTAGTTGCCACGCACAAATAAAAGAAGTCGGGATTTTGACACTTGATGCTCGTACTTACTTAAGTCTTATTCATACAGAAAAAAATGATAATGTTGAAAGTAGCATGCTCGTAGCTGTTTCTCTGGGAGCATTGTTTATATAAAGGTATAAGGTATGGAAGCCCATTTTCGCCAAAATGTTTTAAAAAAAGATTTCCTTTATGTCATTATCATGAGAAAGTTTCCTTATGTCTCAAAATAATGAGTTAGTATTTTAGAATAATGACACACTTTATCAAAACATCTCGGAATAACAAGAAACAATACTGAATAGTGTATCAATATAAGGATGTTTTTTATTATGTTAAGATTCGTGATTATTTTGAGATATAACACATTTTGAGGAAGTTTTTCATTGTTTTAAGATAGAAAGTTATTTTGAGAAAGTTCATCATTATTTTGAGATGAGACTCATTATATTGTAAAAGTTTATCAGTTTTGAGATACTTAGTTATTCTTTTCACATACTCATTATTTTGAGGAAATTTGTCATTATTTTTTTAGATATAACTCATTGTTTTGTGAAAGTTTCTCATTATTTTGATATACTAAGTCAATTTTTTGAGAAAGATAAACATTATTGTGAGCTATCACTCATTGTTTTGTGATTGTTTTAGTATTTTCAGATACTAACTCATTTCTTTGAGGAGGGTTCTCTTTTTTGAGATACGACATTGTTATTTTTGAGAAAGATTCTCATTATTTTATTTAAGTCTTTCATTATTTTTAGACACTAAATCATGAGTGGCCAAGGTTCTCATTATCCAAAGACATTACTAATTATTTTGGGAGTTTCATTATTTGCAGAAAGTTTCACAATATTTTGAGATATGAGTTATTATTCTGTGAAAGTTTCTCATTATTTAATAAGTCATTATTTTAAACAAGTTGTTAATGTACTTTGAGATATAGTCATTATTTTAAGAAACTAACTAATTTTGAGAGTTTCTAATAACATTTAGATACTAAGTCATTATTCTAAGATACTGAGTTCTTATTTTGAGAAAGTTTCTCATTATAATTATTTTCATCACACTGGTAGAAATGGGCTTCCATAGTAATGTAGTTTTTGAAAGTTGCTTTTTGACAAGAACATCAGCCAAATGAATACATCGTATTGTAAACATTGGTCTTTTAGTGGCAAGGACAGTCTGTATTGATGTAATACACTGTGGAGGATGTGGATTGTCAAATTCTGCTTGAGTCAGCCCCAGCGGGCAAATTTTTTAGTTGGAAACCCTGTAATTTGTATTGCTTACATTTGCAGCTTGGGGTGCAAATTTGTTTGCAAGTCAGAGTTCAGCATATCGTCTTTAAATAAGCCAATATGACCAAAGCTGGAAGCTTTTACTTTCTCTTTCAATTTTTTTTATAATTTGCTTTTAATGAATCTTAATGTTGTTCAAGAAGAATGTTATCAAGTCAAATACAGTAGGCACACAGAGACACACACACACACACACACACACTCACACACTCATGAGTTACATAAGAGCTGAGAGCGCTGGTTCACTGCATCGGTTGTTACTTCAAAGAGAAAAACAAAGAAAGAGAGAGGACGGGTTTTATTCTTCCTCATTCGTCTGTCAAGTTCCCTCTCTCTGTTAAAAAAGCTGAGCTAGCATTTGGTGTCAGCATGTTTAGGAGTGTGTGTGTGTGTCTCTGTGTGTGTGTGTGTGTGTGTGAGTGTGTGTGTGAGAGAGAGAGGATCAGATGTCCCTCCAGACAATAAGACGCCCTTATTTAAAAAACTGAGAGAAAGAGAGAGAGGAAAGGAAGGAGCAATCAAGGAATGAAAGAGAGGCAGAATTTAAGAGAGAAAGAGAGAGGTTAGATTAAAGCTTCTCTCTCCGTCAGTATTTTCTTTTCTTTCTCTTTGACTTTACATTGGACCAAAGTCTAGACAAAACTAATCCCACAGAAATGAAAAATAATTTGAGAGTGGAAGACATTAGTTTCGCATTTAATCTGGGTTCATTCAACACATTCCAAAGTGAAAGTAATGCCAAAATACAGCTTTTTATTTTATTCTACCTCTAATCAGTCTTATTCTCAGGATCATTTTATTAAATTTGAAGTTAATTAAAAGGGAAAAACAGGTTTCCAAGCTAAGAAGTTTGCTAACTGACAGTTCCTCCAAATAAATGGGTTTAGATCGTCTTCTTGTGGTGAGTTATGCTCCCAGATCTCTGCTGTGTTATCATAACTGATTACATGGAGAAATACATCAGATTTTTTTGAAGTGGGGTTGTATGAGGTATCTATTGGCAATGTATTTCTTAAACTGTGTTTCCATTGAAAGCTTACAGTTTAGTAACTTTGGAACCAAAAGTAACGTCTACGAAAACCATATTTATATATTTATGTGTGTGTGTGTGTGTGTGTGTGTGTGTGTGTGTGTGTGTGTGTGTATGTGTGGTCTTTTTTTGGGGGCGGGGGGTTAGTTTGTAGTATTATTACTACCACAAATAACATTAATGACTCCAAGACTTTTTGCCCAAACTATCTCCACACAGCTGCTTCCCTACAAAAATTAGTCACATGCTCTCATTCAGAGCTACAGTTAATCTCGCTGTTTCAGTTTTTCATATATTATTAACCCGTGCTCAATCTCTACCTTTCTATTTATGCATCATCGCTGTATCTTTGCTATTTTAAATATATTTTTTTAAAAAGAGGAAAGAAAATACTTTCACATCATGGCACACTTAATCTCTTACAGATTTTTTAGGAGGCTAAAATGTGTTTTGTTGCTGACCCCCAATCACAGCAGTACATAGTTTAGCATCCATGTTGGATTTCAAACTGCATTTCCAAACTAGGGGAGTTTTGGTTGACATCTCATAGGAAACATATTGACTAGGTACCTCATGTAACCCCACTTGAAAAAAATCTGAACTATCCCTTTAGCTTAACTCCTCTACCATTTTTATTCACAGCTGTAATATTTAGCTGGAGGACCTCCAGCTAAATATTTACTCTGAATCATGGTTGCTACGACCATAAACGTGATAACCTCCGAGTGTTTCTGTCTGAGAGCAGACAGCTGGAGATTACTAGTGTCCCAGTAAGACCCTTAATTTGAAGACTGTTCTTTCCACTTTGTTGATAAGACCTAAACGCTAACAGCTGGTTACACAAGAGTCGTCATTTGGAGCATTTTGGGTATGTTCTTAGAGGTTTACCCCCAACAAAAGAGCAGGGCAGTAGTACCCAGAGTGCACCATGAGAAAGAGTTGATATTAATGGATTTAGTTTGTCTATTATTTTTTGACTTACCTAAGTGATTGTGCTCTGTAAATTGGGAGCTTTTGGTGGATATAAACAGGAAGTAGGGGTGACCAGGGTTGGTCAGCACACTTTTCCCTCTCTGTTGTATTTCTGTGGCATAATTTATGTTACAATATTCCAGCAGCAACCATTTTTAAGGTCTCAGTTATAAATAAAGTAAACAAAGTAAACATTTAATTCAAACAAGAACCAAAAAATACCCAGCTGGCATGAATATTTAATTGAATATCTGCCCATTTTCTTTAAAATAGCACCATTAAAACTATGCTGAATCAACTATCAGCAGTTCCTGTTTGCAGTGTACCCATTAATGTATGAACAACGATCACTGAATTATTTTTATACTGAAGAAAACTTAAAATTAGATGTATCTCAAGAAAATTCTACTGTTACTGTAGAAGAAGGGGCTCTTTGCTGTTATTTCTTAGCGGATTTATGGAGGTTATTCGCACCTATGATATCTGCAGGAAGTGTAAGTGTAAGTTTAGTTATGACTTCCGAAATGAGCAAAATTTTGACAAAAAGAACTTTCTGTAGCAATCAAAGCTTCTTGGCTGTTTCATTCACTTCAGCTGCAGACTGAAGTCCTCAGATGCTGTGCTTCGTGCTGTCAGCGGTGTGTTTGCAGAGGTCACAAAGTCATGTGTGTTTCTCAAGTTTCTCAGCCGCCTCTTTGCACTCACACACACACACACACACACTCACACACACACACACACACACACACACACACATATCACCAGCGGCTGTAAACATACATTAATTGCCCTGGCGACATCAGACTGTACATATGCATTTAAATTTCAGCAGTTTAGGACTCACATCTTGTGTTCTGCTTCAAGTCAGACTTTTTCATAGGTGAAAAACACTGAAATCTTTATTTATACTGAGAAAAAAAAACATAAATGAGGTACATAATCAACATAATGTATAGCCTCTCCCTCACACCAGTGTGACTTTTAGTGCTGGTGTTTCTCAAAATTCAATCACATTTTTCATTAACCCCGGAGGAATCATCTCCTCTCTCACACACACACATGCACACACACACACACACACACACACACACACACACACACACACGCACACAGACACTTCAGTATACACGCTTCTTGATGATGATAAACATGTTGGAAGTGATTTTTCCATCTGCCTTTCCTTCCTTCCACCATCTGCCATCGCCAGCAACTCTCAGCTCAGTTTGTGTTAGAAGAGTAACGCCCTCCTCCTTCTCCTTCGTCTCTGAAATCCCTTTTTTTAAATCTGACATAGAGGCACCCGTACTGACCCCCCCATTTGTCCTCTCTGTGCATTGTACATATATCATGTTTGCTGTGTGTCAGTTACTTTATGTTAACATGATTTAACGTTTTAATATTAAGGAAAATGTACCATGTAAGCATGTAAGGAAATGATAAGATTTTATTGATACCAGTGCCATTATTGGTTCTGTTTATCAGTCCAAGTCTTTATCGATTCCTGATCAGTTTTCTCTGTGGAAACAAAGACCTACACCAGTTTTCAAAGCAACTATTTTCTTATCACTGAGTCTGAACACAGTGGAGAAAGGGACTAAATAAAAAGCATGCATGTGACGCAGCATGGCATAAATGTTATAGAATAATATTTGCGCTTGTAACAGACGTGCTGCTCAGTTTGGAAGCAGTGACACTCATAGAGTGTCAAATACATGATATTCTTGGAATTTAAGCTATAGTTGCAAGGTAGAGAGGTGTTTGAGCACATTACAAGCAGCACTGTTGTCATCTTTCTTTGTGAAATGAAGCCACTTCTTCCTCTTTTCATGCCTCCTTCTTGTTTCAAGTTTCCATCATTTGCATGAGCTGGACATCATTGTTTTGCAATGTGCAACTGTCCGAAAATCATGATGGCATGATGTTTAGGCACAAAAAAACAACAACACTTGGTTATGGTTAGAAAAAGATCATGTTCTGGCTCAAAATATAAGCTTTTAGTAGCACAATCCTGGCCTGAAACATCGCTTTTCGGTTTTGAAATGTACAAATGTGTCTGTGGTTTGTAGAAATTTACAATGTCAACATTTTCTTTTGGCAACTGGGCTGACAAACAAATTCAAACCAGTTGGAGGTTGGTAATCTAGCACTGGCTGGCAAAGTGAAATACATTTCTCCTCACACCCTGGCAGATTCCTTTACACTCTGCAAACTCATCTCTTCTACATGTTTTAAAGCCAAAAAGTCGTGTTGGGCTGTTTGTCTCAGTCTGTCAATCAGCTGAACGCAGAAGTGTCGTAGACTCGCGGGGACGCTGAGAGATGAGATTAAATATAGTCTGCAAAAACCGACTTTTATCTGATGTTTTGGTTTTCCCTCAGTAGGGATACCCGTTTGTGTATATTTGATTGACAGTGTGGGTTCTTGAAATTTCAAGTCAGTATTTCACCACAAAAATGGTCTATTAATATTTGATGGGTGAAGAAAAGATTCCCGCTGCTCTTTCTTAGTCTTTGTGAAGAGAAGTTTAAAGTTTGAAGGGAAGTGGGAGAACAAAAGAAACATTTAAGAGGAAGAAGTGACATTAAATCTGGCCACAATTTCAAATCAATCCTACATTCAAAAACAAAAAAATCTACTGTATTATAGGGCTGTTCTGCTGTAACAGTATGCATTGTATTGCTGTCACTTCAGTTATTTGAACAGACATTTTTTGGAGGTCAAAGACACTGTTGGGGGATTAAACAGGAGAAGTACAGAGCAGAGAGCTGGTGGTGTTGTTTCTTCTGTGGTACAGTGGCGCCATCCACAGGTTTAGCACATTGTTACATTGAATAATAAACCTGGGTTCAGTTAGCTGCACAAAACACTAAACATATGAAAGTTAAATGTTGGTAATTAAAAAGCAAGCGGTCAGAATTTTTAGGATTCATTCCGTTTTTTTCTTCTTAGCATACATCACCTTAAAAATGGAGCATATATTACACTTGAAGAAAAATAAGGTTTTTACAATGTAAAAGCCTTAAAGAACAAAATCCAGTATTTCTTTCCCTCCCATTCCTTTATTCATCTGTCTGTAACCTCCTTCCATATTAATTCTGTCTTTGTAGTAAGTAAAATGTAGGGGAAATGTAGTGTAGTAAAAGTACACATTTTATTTTTGAATTGTAGTGGAGTAAAAGTGAAAGTTGACAGAAATATAAAAACTTAAATAAAGTAAAGATACTCCCAAAAAAATCAAGTGCTGTAACAAAGAATACATCTATTATTATGAATTTATTCTTTGCTTTAAAGCTTTATTTTGATGAAATATAAGTGACATGCTGACCCAGATCTGTTCATGAAGTTGTTGATTTTAAAGCTATATAACATTTTCCCACCATAGGGTTTGCTGTGTAAATCTGCATGTACATGTAATCATTATGGCATTATGTACAGCAGACATAATATTCACAAATGGATTTCACAAGAGGGTTTCAAGTCACTGCAAGTTGATTTTTACTCAAAAAAAAAAAAAAAAAGCGGCTGTCTGGATGTTTAAACACACACACAAATGAAAATGCCTAAAATAATCATGATGCAACGCACATGTGATTAACAGTGAGATGGGTTCAAACATGCAGGATGGTGCTTTTAATTATCAGATCCAGTATCGCTTTTTAACATTTTGCAGCATGCAGATCATCTCAGGACCAGCCAGAAACAAGCTTCAACTCATCCTTTAGTTGAGGAGACACTGTGTGTGTGTGTGTGTGTGTGTGTGTGTGTGTGTGTGTGTGTGTGTGTGTGTGTGTGTGCGTGTGCGTGTACGTGTGTATGCATGTAAGCAATGCAACTTAAATATTACCTCATGCTGTTCCAGCAGTTAGCTGACCCACATTGCCTTTGTTGTGGAAATATGTCCCCCCGATAAAAGTGATCCAGTGCGGCAGTGCGGCACTTGTTGAGCTGAGTTTGACATTTATGATATTTTAAAAGTTGAATTTTAATTCAGTGTCCAATCGTCTGATCAGAAATGCCTTTTGAAAAGCTGCTTCATGGCCTGTTTTATGAGCATGAATGACTATTAGTCAATTTGTCTTGCTTTGTTTTGTGTCTTCTTCAAATTTGCATAACAGTGCTCTCTGTTGGAATGTGTTTTAAATATCATTTTGATTTTAGATTGAAAACTGTTATTGCTTGGCTCCGGAGGCAGTCAGTTTTGTGTGTCTCCATGCAAAACTTGAAAGATTTCTTAAATCAAATCGTAGCTAGATGTAAGTTTAGATATGCAAAGCTCTCCAGACCTGCCTTAACTTATTTTTGTCTTTGTAGTGTGACACTTCTGTGTTTAAAGTGTGGTTAGGTTTAGGTACAAAAGGGACAAACAGTGGTTTGGTTGTTAAAATGACCAAAAAGACACTAAATGATGAAAGAGAGACATAAAACCATCTCAGAGACATAAAATCACTACAAAAAATGAGCACAGGGAGATAGAAAATGACCACAGAGACACAAACAAGCTAAAAAAGGAAATACAATAACCAAAAAGTCCTGAAAAATGTCCTGAGAGAAAAAAAAAAAATTGCCCTACAACTGAGGGCAAAATGACACAAAAAAGACACAAATCACTACAAAACAGCCATGAAAGACACAATATGGCCTCAAGGAGACACAAAACAACTGCATAACGGGGCAAAACAATCAGAAAGTAGCACAAAATGGGTACGAAAATGGGTATGAAGATGTTGAAGAGGACCGGAAAAAATATGGCTTCACACAAATGAAAGCAGAAAAACACTTGCAGAGGAGTTCATCAGAAGTGTTTTCTAGTGTTGCTAATGATATTGGCTAATGTGTGTGTTTGGTTTTTTTTTTCAACAGCAAGCCTTGATGTAGTCTGCAAGAGGACCTCGAGTCCAGGGGGACATGACATGATGTTACTGAACACTTTGCCATCATGAAAGCCTTCAAATGCATGGTGAGTGATAATACTTATTTAAATTATTTTGCTTCCATCTAGTGGCTGAATTAAGCAACAGCAGCAATATACTTAAGGGACAGTTCACTCCCAAAATCAAACGTTTTACTCTGTTTATCAGTCTAGATTGTTTTGGTGTGAGTTTCCAGTTGTTGGAGATGTCAGCCATAGAGATGTCTGCCTTCTCTCAAATATAATTGAAATAGAAAGCATTTAGCTTGTGGTGCTCAAAGCGCCAAAAAAAAAAATACATTTGCAAAACTCATAACCCTGAAATCATAACCCTGTAACTCAAAATAATCCACAGACCTTGCTGTGAGCATTTTCATGTACAAACTATTTTCTTCCTGCTTACCTGCCAAATACATCAACTCCCAGGTCATCAACTATTGAGCAGTTGGACTGCATATTTAAGATTTTTTTTATTGTTTTATCCACACAGACAGTGTGAATTTCAATTTGGAGAGTATTTTGGCATCAAGTGTAGGCTGAAAATAGTATTTTCTTCTAACTGAGTTCTGTGTTTTACAATGAAACTTAAGTTATAGGGAGAAATCTCAGTCCCTCTGGGTATGAGGTGAAGTCTTCTGATAAAGTTATTTTAAAGCCTCATGAAAATAGTTGAAATGCTTGTGTTCCTCTGCACAGTTGCATAGTTTATAGTGGTTGCAATACAGCACGTGCCTCCAATGCCAAATCAACAAACTCCTCCCCATCAGGTCAAATCTGATAGAAGCAAAAGGGTGAAATCCTTGAGCAAAGTTCTTGCCTTATTGTTTATGAAAAATGCAAAATCATGGTGTGTGTGCAGAAAGTAGGACTTTGCTGTCATGTTATAATCACCCCTTTCTTGGTAATGGGTAATAAGTTGTGCATGGTCAACACACACATTCAAAATACATGCAAGTAAAATAGTTTGCATGCATTCATGCAACAACAAAATGAAGTCACATGGGCTTAGATGCAAAGTTGCATGCATACATGTAAACCACACACACGCACGCACGCACGCACACACACACACACACACACACACACACACACACACACATACGCATATTTTTGTATGTGTGTATTTAAATATAATACACATGCAGGCACGAATACACAGTGCCAAGTCAGGCAGCATCCACGTTCTCATTGCATGAACATGGGTTTATGAGTAACTGTGCGTTCGTGTGTATGTGTGTCCCAGTGAGCTGCATGGTGTGTCCTAATTGGTAATATGTCAGCAATTTCTGGTTTACTCATCATACCATGTGTTAAAAACTAATAGGGTGAAACACAACCAAAACATGTTGAAGAATAACAGAAAACGTGCAGGAACGTTTTCAGTAAGTGTTGATGAAGACTCCTTCCAGATATTATTGTTGATGATGTGTTGCCAGTATTGTTTTTCCAGAAGTGAGAACAATTAACTTTATCACACAACAGAGTACTATTGCTACAACAGGAAGTGAATACAACTTAAAAACTTGGATATAATATAGAATGCAAACCAATAAAAGAACTGTAAATAATTTACTTTGCATTTTTGTTAATATGCTTTAGGAAGTGCGTGAATCAACTTATAGAGGCTGATATTGCTTGTTTTAGGTATTCATGTTATTTTGTCCAATCCCTGCATATATGTGATATAAGTTAAAATCCAAACAGGATAAAAGCTTTGCTGCCCTGCGAAGAGAAAGGACATTTAAAAATCAACCACTTTATAAGCAACCAGAAGATAACAAGAAATCTGTTTCAAGGTGCAGGGTTACAAAGTAATCTGGTTAACTTTTCTTAAAGATAAGATGTTGCAATACTATACTATACTATACTTTGCTATACTATCACATAAAAGCACTGCACAATATGATACAATATGGTATAATACTGTACTATACTATAGTATATTGTACTATCCCATAAAAGCAATGTGTAATACAAGACTATACTGTACTATATATAATACCATACTACCATACTATACCATTGTAACTACCCTCACTTTACTCTACTATACTACAATACCCACACTATACTGTACTATACTCTGCTGCACTATACTATACTACCCTTACTATATTATACTATACAATACTATACTATACAAAGTGCAGCAGAGTATAGTACAGTATAGTGAGGGTATTGTAGTATAGTAGAGTAAAGTGAGGCTATACTATACTATACTACACTACACTACACTACACTACACTACACTACACTATATTATACTACCCTTACTATACTATACTACTATACTATACTATATATACTATACTATACTATACTATACTATACTATACTATACTATACTATACTATACTATACTATACTATAGTATGCTGTACCATAGTATACTATACTGTACTATACTATACTGTCCCTGCCCTTTGTACAGCTGTATACTATTAATTGGACATTCAGCACAACCATCAGGGACCTACAAGGGTTTGCCTGGGGCCCCCCAGAATCTAGGATCGTCTCTGGTAACAAAGCTCCTGTAAAGACCATTCGCTGTACTAACACAGTAATAACTATGTCAGCAGCCCGGCAAAAGATTTAACTTTTCTGCCAGAGGGGCTTGTTCAGGGGCCCCAACTGAAACCGAGAAACATTATGTAACCTATAGCTTCAGGACAGGTAGTCTCATGTAGCCAGACCTCACTCCACAGTGCTGTGTCAACGACAGAGAAAGATCTGGAAGCACACATTATCATTGTTGTTCCCCATCATTGATCGTGTCAATGATGGGGGAGAGTTGGTGGTTTTGTGGAACTTTTGCATGTGGGGAAGCAAGCACTGTAACTAAAATGACCACAGGCGATATGATACTTGAGAGGACATACTATTGTTTGAACACTGGGAGGAGACATTTGACAAGAGTGCCACTCGCCAAAAAATTTTGAGAACCAAACATTTGATTTTCTGCATAAAGCTGAATTTTCAATTTGCAGATAAACTCAGACTGGCCATGTCAGGCATGACAGTCGTGTGAGACAGAGTCTAGCCTTTTCTGAAGTTGTTTTGTCAGAGATTAATTCACAGAACGAACTAAGCAGGCATGCCTTATTGCACAACCCAAATCTTTGTAAAGACTTGCCATTTTCAGCGTGCAGGTGATTAGCTTGGTGGAGGATTCTGAAAATGGTAACACACAGATGTCATAGAGACGCGAATGCTGGCCTAAACAGTCAAAGTCCACATCAGGTGATTCAGACTATAAGTCAGGTAGCTCCTGCTAGTTCAATGTTGGCACATGGAAGAAGACAGGTCTATTGTGTCTATGATGTATTTTTAATAGTTTTATGAAGGGATATGTTGATGCTTAAATGTTGCCTTTTGTCGGTTACTGAGGGGGAAGTCTGGATGGAGTTGAGGCATATATCTATTCTCAATGTACAGCTCAGCTCCGTACTTAATGAGTAACTGAAGGCAACACAAATTATTCCTTTTAATTTCTTAGAGGCATAATAATAAACAAAAAAATCAGATTTAATGTCATGTTCATTCATACTTTTACTTGATTGAAAACACTAAGTTACACTCCATCACTGTAACAATAAAAATACATTTAACTGATTTTCATCAATACATTTTTATTGGAAGCATTTGTAATGCATTCTGTGCTCAGTACTACATACTATCAGTTACTAATATTGTTCTCATCACAATTCAGAATATGCAATGTAAAAAAAAATCAAACAAAGGGTAAATAAGGTGCTAGGGTGCATAAAAAGAGAATCACAATAAAGTTTGTTCATTTATAAAATAATCCATGCTCCCACAAAAATAACAGTGATGACCCTTTTGTTCATAGCAAAACTACAATTATGATATAGATATAAATAGATATATACATATATAGACATAGATATTGATAGATAGATGGATGGATATATAGGTGTTTTTCTAAGTGCACTACCTTAATAGGTTATACATTCCTAAATTCCATATCTTCATGTGAACAGATTATCCAAATAGAGAGACGTTGCGAAAGTGTGATAATGATTATGTTTATAACTGAATACCATGGATGTAATTTAAACGGTAGTAAAGTGAGTTTGGATGGCTTTAAAGTACGACATCCGTTCGATTAAAAAAAAACAAAAAAAAAAAACACCGCGAACGTTATATGCACATCTTCATCACCGGAGCGCGAGCAGCGTTTTCCGTCCACCCTGCAGGTGATGATGCTGCTGTGGGCGGAGGCTCGCGCTCCTCTAAATAACAGTCTGGGGGCCCTGCGGATATTTAACAGTGTCGGACCAGCCAGACAATAACCTTTTCCACTGGAAAGACAAACTTGGAGAGGACACGGGGAAGATCAGCCACCCAGCAGGTGAGTCTGTTTTCATATACATTTGTGTTAAAGTAATTTCATTATTTAAATCAAGAGTTTTGTCTCGTGTAATTGTTGTCACTGCTAATACCCACAGAACAGTTTCATTTATGAACATGTTATGTGGTGAATATTGTAAGTGCATTTAAGGTCACTGCCACTACAAGGTTTTTTTAAAAGTAAGAAGAGGTTGAAAAGAAGAAAAACTGATCACCTAGTCAGCTGGATAGTCCCGTGTGGAAAAATACAGAGCCTAGGCTATACAACAGATAATTTAAAATTCGTGATAACATTGCAAGGGCAGCGACCACACAATGTAACGGTGGAGAATGTTATAGGAAACTGTTTATTACATTCCCTCTTGCAGAAAGTCCTTATATTATGGTAATATTAGATAAATCATAAACATTAAAACAGCATACAGCACAGTAGCTAGGTATTAGAGCATATTTTGCTCTTTTAGAATATAACACCAGATAAATCAGAATTAGAAATAATCAAAACAGTTAAACCAGCAACTGAAATATGAGAATATTATAGGATTATGATGGCAAATAGTGTCTTATATGTTGCTGCTGCAGTCTCACCTGCAGAATATCATAGGGATATTATATGTGATAACAGTCACCCCATGCATTATTTGAAGAATAATATGTTTTAAGTGGAGGGGCAGTTTTGTAATCCTGTAGCAGCAACACAAATGTGTTTTCATGTTGTTTGCTTTATCAGATTTCTCATCAAAAGTTGATTAATCATTTGTATTTGTCTGTCAGATTTGGTGATCTTATACAACATAAGCAACATAACTCCTCTTGAACTTGAACTTGAGAAGAATATACAACCAAAACTTGACTTCTGTGTTGAAAAAAAAACTGCTTGACCAGTTTAAGATGGTTAAGCAGGTTGACCAGCTATTTCGACCTGCTTAGGGTATGGTTTTGCATAATATTTGCTGGTTTAGCTGGTCATACCAGCTTGTGCTGGTCACTCTAGCTGGTTTATCCATTGAAGTTACTGTAAATTTGAACCAAATAAATTTCCTTAAGTATAAAGAAATAACAGCGTCATGAGGGAGAAGTATGAAAAGCAAAGGGCATAAATCAGTCCACTATCATGGGATATGCACAAAGATAAATGTGTCACACCAGCATGGCCATCCAGCTAAATCTTCAAATACCAGTAAGAACCGTGTAAGGACCATCTAAGACCAAGACCAACTAAAATCAGCTACCAGCATAAGCTGGTTTTTAGCTGGGGGGTTTTTTCAGCATGGCAGAATTATATAATTTCTTGAGTTGTGTACTTACATTATCCCAAATATTTCCAACAACAAACAAACCAATGACTGTAGGCTAAATAAAGATGAACAACATTACAGCTCCCCAAAAGTGAAGTCAAAATCTTAATCGCCCCCTGGTGGCTGACTGCAGAACAAGTCATAATCCCCGCCCCCTCTATGTTAGACTCGACATGAGCCCAACTAAAATACTACACATCAGTTTTTTAAAAAAGGTAGTTTCTGTCCATTTAAGTAGTTCTTATCACGTTGCTGTACGTTAAAGTTTTAGTTTTTCTGATAAGTTTGGGTGTATTTTTCGATTTAATGCTTTCAAAAGGGAATGTTGTGTCATGATTGACAGCTGTGTGTTGAAATCGGTGTGCTTGTGATCAGTGGCGCTGCTTGTGATTGGTTAGGATTCGATACCAAAGCTCCACTTCCCAGTTGCTACTGCGCAGATTCTGGCTTCAAAAGTGCAATATTAGGGCTTAATTACTGTACAACAAAATTTGAGACACGTTTTAGTCGTCTTCTAATAAATTTCCAGCAGGCTGTACACTAAAAGACTTTGTCCATCTTTATACACAATCTGCAGAGAAATCTGTAAATTTTTTTCAAGAAACGTTTCATTTGGTTGCACTGGCTTAATTTGAGTCGTGCTGAAGATCCATCTCCGAACCTGCTGCCCACTACCACACACTTGTGGCTCTTCATGGGCCACCTATATCTTTGTTTTCATTTATTTGCCGAGTTAGACTCCTCATCAGCAATGAATATTTATCATTTATATTGGTTTGTGAATTTCATTAACCTTCTGCAATTCCAATATAAATCCGCCACAGGGTTGAAAGTATTGTGCGCTCCAATCATGAGGTCCTTTTTGCTTGTACTAATTCTTCTAGGTCAATATTGACTCTACTGCAAGTAGTACGAGTGTACCCTGCACATGGAAATACAGTAGGTTCAATGTACTCTGGTGAGAAAATGTCACTGATGCTATTCTTCCCAGCAGTTTACCAGGTTAAACATTTTCATGCTGCCTGCACAGAGCTAAATTAGAGCTGTGTGGAGACATTTTGATTTGCCAAAGACTTGTGCACATTCATGCAGTCAACCCCAGCTGTCCTCCACCGACCCTCACATTCTGGTCAGCAACAAACACAAACACCAGCCCTGATGCTGGACCCTCATACTACAGTGCTATATCAAGGGAGCATTGCAGAAAATCCAGTGAGTTATTTCTAGAGAGCAGCTGAGATGTGATGCCATAATTCTAATTCTACAAATGTCAATACGTGCTGGTATTTGCATATTCCACCCAGCCTTGCAGCCTTTTTCCCCCCATAATTTCCATGCTACAGCTTGGTCTACCACAGTGTTTTTCAAAAACACAACAGCAAGAGCAACATGCAAACATGCTCAGTGGCAGGGGTACATTCAAAGAGGCAGAGGCCGAGATATCCTAACTTTTAGTGTCTTGTATAGGTCAATTCCCCAAAACACAGCTTCACACCTTCCACGCCAGGCAACACCTTTGTCAACACCTTTCAAACGCCACACCCTAGAATATTTGATGTGGAGCATGCAGAAACATGATTGACGACAAACAAGATAAGTTAAAAAAGAAATGAGCTGATTTAAGAGTTTAGGAACACCCAGATGATAATCAGTTTTCTCCACGACGCTGTTTGGGCGGAAACTCGATGCCGCAGCTCCACTCTGCGTTTGCGCGTTCTCATCACAAGTTGTCACATGTTGCCCCTTTTCAGTGGACTTTCGCGTCTACATATTATGCTCAAGGTATCCTTCTGCACCTGCTATTTACAATCCATGATGTCAACACAAGCACATAGTGGGATTATGCTGCATGTGGATATGTTTACATACAACAAAAGCATGTGCCAATGCAGGAACAAACCGACATGCTGGCATAGATGGTTACCTTTAAATGGGAAGTGAACACCAAATTCCAGCATCAAAGTCCGGGTTTGTTCAATCTATTCCTCTCACGTCCCACCCACCTTGTAGACGCCCTTGCACTCCTTATATTAAATTGTTACCAGCAGTGTTTAAATCTAATGCTGTCTTGATGCATTTCATGCGCAGGCAACAGGTTCCATCCAGCCACGTTGTCAAGTGACGCTACGTATATTTGTATCTTGCCGACGCAGTAGGTGCTTTCACTGGCATAAAATAACACTGCGGTTCTGTCCAGCGGCATTCCTTGTGCACGCAAAAAAGGTGCCTTTTGGTGTCACGTTATTATGCCAAAAGCACTGACAAAGGGGCACTATTTTACGAGTTTTGAATTAGAATGGGTTGGGGATTATTACTCAGCCTGTGAATTAAATTAGCTCGACCCTTTTTAGGGATTAAAAATCATGATATCTTGACCGCTGTTGCTTCATTTTTTTCCTCATAATACCCACAACTTTTATGAAGTTAAATACATAATTGTTGGAGTACCTTTCAAACAACAGTCCAAAAGTCATTATCTTTTGCTTACTGTTTTAAGAGCATAATGTCTTGCATGTTGCCATGTTGACCGTAGTCGACATGGCAAGTCATTGAGGGGTTAATGTACTTAATTGAAGAATAAGCATTAAGTGAAAATATGAATAATTTGTGTGTACATTTTTGTTTGTTGCAGGATCCAGATGACCTTTTTGGAGGGGAGGCTCCCTCAGTCAACACCCAAAGACTTTCACCACCATTTATCAAGCTGCCAAGCCACAACCTGCATTAAATGACAAAATTTGAGGTCTAATCCAAACAAGGACAAGGACCATTAATCTCAGACTTGGGCTTCATAAGTGCTTTATACTGTATATATGACAATGTGCATATGACTGTATATAAAGCTTTTGTAGCACAGCTGAATACCTCTTTTTGTACACCCTAAAGACAGGCATTGGTGGGTTTAAATTAGTGCAAATTTCAGTCTCTAGTTGCATTTTATATCTAGGGTCATAACTTACTGAGGATTTCAAATTTGGACAAAAAAGTCTGGCTCTTGAGAAAGCTTGATGTAAGTTAATTTGATTCTGTTAAGGAGTTAAAAAAGTGCTCAAACATGGCCACTGCTGCCATCATGGAGGTGGCAGACATCACTGTTGTAGTAATCTACTTCATCCTGGTGCTAGCAGTTGGTTTCTTTGCCATGTGGAAAGCCAATAAGAGCACAGTGAGCGGCTACTTCCTTGCTGGTCGCTCCATGAACTGGGCGGCTGTTGGAGCATCTCTATTCGTCAGCAACATAGGAAGCGAGCATTTCATTGGACTAGCTGGATCAGGTGCTGCTAGCGGGTTAAGCGTGGCTGCATGGGAATTAAACGCCCTATTATTGCTCCAGTTGTTAGGCTGGATATTTATCCCCGTGTACATTCAGTCTGGTGTCTACACCATGCCGGAGTACCTGTCCAAACGGTTTGGAGGGAACCGACTCAAGGTGTATTTTGCAGTGTTATCTCTTGTCGTGTACATCTTCACCAAGCTGTCCGTGGATCTCTATGCCGGAGCGTTGTTTATCCAGGAATCATTAGGGTGGAACCTCTATCTGTCAATCATCATCCTCATCACCATGACAGCTGTGCTGACAGTTACTGGAGGTCTGGTCGCTGTCATCTACACGGATACGATTCAGGCATTCCTCATGATCACCGGAGCACTCTGCCTAACAGGCATCAGCCTCTTCAAAGTGGGAGGACTTGAAGGTCTTTATTGATCTTTTTTAAACCATTAACCAGTTAAACTACAATGTGATCTGCATAATATAACAAATGCTGAATTGTGTTCTGCCATGTAATTTTAAGGAGTTTGGACCAAGTACATGCAGGCTACTCCAAACATCACTGCCATCTTGCTGTCTTCACCCAACCTGACATATTCTGAATCCTGTCACTTCCACCTCCAACCAAAGCCAGATGCTCTGAAGATATTTCGAGGACCGAGGGATCCAGACCTACCTTGGCCCGCTTTCTTATTGGGCCAGACTCCAGCATCTATTTGGTACTTGTTCATACCTTTCCACATAGACTGACTTCCCAACTGGGTCTCTTCCATGTAGGTCTTATATGTGTGTATCCCCAGAAGATTAATTTTAACCTAGTCCATGTAAGCCCACATAAAACAATAGTACAAATATATTGTTGCAGATTGCCATGAAAATTTCTGAGCATGTCCATATTTCCCATAAATTCTCCAAACGTCTCAGAAAAGTTCATGGCAAACCATTCAGTAGATGAGATATTTCAGTTTGGAAAAAAAGTGGTGGACTTAGCATTCAACATTGCCATTCTTGAGCAACATGTTTAAGATGCCTTGAAAGTGTGCCACCATCCTTGCTGTAATGCTTCTTGACACTTTGTTGAGGGCTAATTATTAACTCCAAGCATTCATACTGTGTGTTCTAGGTACTGGTGCGCAGATCAAGTGATTGTACAGCGGGTTCTGGCAGCAAAAAACATTGCCCATGCCAAAGGCTCTACTCTCATGGCTGGCTCTTTGAAAATCCTTCCCATGTTCATCATAGTCATCCCAGGTAGAGCCATTAATTGCTTTTTGAAAAACTTGCAGACACACTGATCAGCCAAAACATTTAAACCACTGGGGAGTGAGGTAAATGACATTGACCATCTTGTTGCAATGCAAAGTTCTGCTAGGTAACCTTTTGTCTGGGCACTCAACGTGTCCCACCCAACCAAACACTGTTGAACACCAAGTATGCCCCCTGATGGCAATCGCACTCCTCAATGGCAGTGGTGCTCCAACAGGACAACGCATCATGCCACACCACAAAAATTGCTCATGAATGACCCAAGACAAAGAGCTCAGGGTGTCAACCTGGCCTTGAAATTCCCTGGATCCCAATATAATCCAGCAGCCATGGCACATACCAGCACCATCAACCTTGATGGGGCCTCCTTGGATAGGACTTGGTTCTGACCTGTTGAGGCATACACACACTTTGGGGGATGTCCTCTTGTGTCTGACACCGGTGCGGAGAGATGGTGGTACCAGTGCATCCTACAGATGCTCGATCAGATTGGGATCTGGGGAATTTTAAGGCCAGGGCGACTCAGTTCTTTGTCTAGTTTTTTTGGGCCATTCCTTAACAGTGCAGTGTGGCATGGTGCATTGTCCTGCTGGGGCACCACTGCCATCAAGAACTGCCATTGCCATGAGGTGGGGGTATTTGGTCTGCAACAGTGTTTCAGTGGGCGGTTCATGTCAATTGGTATCTACATGAATGCCAGGACCTAAGGTTTTTCAAAACAGCACTGCAATGTAATAAGGCATACAATGATATTTACTTCATCTGCCAGTGGTGTCACTGTTTTGACTGATCAGCATAATTTCACGACTGGGGGCTCACTAAGTAATTGATTTATTTATCCTCATGATTCCAGGGATGATTTCCAGGATCTTCTTTGCTGATGAGTTAGTGTGTATCAGTCCTGAGCACTGCATGGAAGTGTGTGGTTCTGCAACTGGCTGTAGCAACGTGGCTTATCCACGGCTCGTCATGTCAGTGATGCCTGTTGGTCTCCGTGGCCTGATGATGGCTGTCATGATCGCAGCTCTAATGAGCGACTTGGACTCCATCTTCAATTCAGCGAGCACCATATTCACGCTGGATATTTACAAGATGCTACGGAAGAAGGCTTCATCCAGGGAGCTGGTGATAGTCGGCAGGTTGTTTGTGGTTGTCATGGTGATCATCAGCATTGCCTGGGTGCCTGTTATCATTGAGATGCAGGGAGGCCAGATGTTTTATTATATCCAAGAAGTAACAGATTACCTGACTCCACCCATCGCTGCTCTTTTCCTGCTTGGTGTCCTGTGGCATCGCTGCAATGAGACAGGTGCCTTTTGGGGAGGCTTGGTAGGATTTGTTCTTGGTGCATTGCGTCTGATTTTGGCATTGATTTACCGCGAGCCTCACTGCAACCAGCCTGATGAGCGGCCGTCTTTCATCAAAGATGTTCATTTCATGTATGTGGCAACCGTCTTGTTTTGGGTGTCAGCTTTGGTGACTGTTGTTGTGAGTCTCTGCACTCCTCCGCCCAGGAAAGAGCAGATCAAAACCACAACTCTGTGGGGGTTAAACAAGAGAAAGAGGCTAAAAGAGCAAGAAAAAGAGAAAGCTGGAGGAGATGTCCATGCTTTGAAGCCTCTGAACCATGAGATCATGAATGGAAATGGTTTGCTTGGTAAAGAAAAGTGTCAAGACCTCCCAAACAAGCTCAATGTCATTGAGGCCAATCATGAAAATACTCAACCAAGCAACAGTCATGCTGTAACAGTCAGTGACATAGAAACACCCCCTCCAATCCAGAATGACTGCACCGCTTGGATTTCTGACCCTAAAATGGTTGAAGAGAAAGACAGAAGAGGAGTAAGGGATGAGGAGGACAAATGTTGCCTTGGAGGAGAAGGAGGAGTGAAGGGTGGGAGGTGTGTGAAGGCTTTAGAGTGGTTTTGTGGGATCCAGAAGGAGCCATCCGAACCTCAGGTCATGAAAGTCCAGGAACAGGAGAAGATTGTGGATGAGCTTCTTTATGAACCTCCACGAACCAGAATCATCCTGAACATAGGACTGGGAGTAATTTGCTCTGTCGGCATCTTCCTCTTTATCTATTTCTCTTTATAGTCTTTCTTAATTTTAAGTGGTGGGACACCTTTGTCCACTAATTACAAGCAGAAAATGCGTACAGGTAAGGTATCCTTCCATTTTCTCTGCAAGTTTAATTTAAAAAGAGTGTTGAACAGGAGAAATGGTCCAGAGAACATCTGTAGCTGTGCACAAATGATTTCCAATTTGCATTAGGTGCATTAGGAAGATCTGCACAAAAGTTTAGTCACAAGAAGCTTTGTAGCTTCCCCATTGGCTAGTAAGAGCTAGTAAGAGTGAAGTGTGAAGCAAAATTATTTGTATGTAGAGTTACAATTTGTGCTTGTAGATTTGAAACTAGAGATTCATAGCTTTTAACTAAAATTTACACCAACAAATGGCTTTGGTGCAGACTTCTTTCACCTGTAAACAGGCAGGTGTGTAACTGTAATTTTTTTTGTAACTAAGATCCTTTTGCACTCAGACACTGAAAATAACAAGGACAAATTATTTTCATGTGCTCACAAAATGTCCTGCACAGCCACAGATCTCCTTATATATTAAAAAATGATATATATTTGTTTATATATTTTTTATGCATTCAAACATGTGATACATTCAAGCATTTGTTTTTACACTGTAACACTTCATCATTTATACAAAATGTTTTTACAGACTCACATTCAGACATGGTTCAGACAAGCAATAATTTTGACCTTTGTTTTCTATACCTATATACCATGCAAAGGCTTCTGTCTGTCCCTTTTCTGTTTGTTGTTTCTGCTAAAATACATCTAAAATGCAAAGTGGATTTGAAATATGCTCAAGAAAGGCTGAGAAACAACCTTTTGAAAACAGGTGGGTTTTTTCATAGAATAAATTTGTACTTTGTTGTATATTTTATATATTATGAAATGTATTTTCTATCAGTGTTCAGTATTCTTCAGACAAACTAGTTTTTGTCAGCTCTTAATGTGAGTATAACGAAAGTGGAGGTAAACGCACAATAATTTACTTTTTCTTTTGTACATTTTTGTGAACATTGTGCTTCATTTGGATAGAAACCTGACTTCTTTGTGAACTGACAAGCTATCAAGCATGGATTGTCAGTTTGAAAGTTAGGAAAATTGATGGATGCAGCCATTCCAATTCAGATGTGGGAAACAGCACTTTGTTTAAAGTATATTCACAACTTTTAAGTTACTTCTTCTAAGCTGAACACAAGGGAAAATAAGATTTTAATGAGCGGTTGTCATTTTTTTGTACCTATTATAGAATTCATGGCATCTTCCACTGAAATGGATTAAAATTTTTATGAACATAGTTGTGAATTGCGGTGTTATTGCGTTGATTTTCTCTCTCCTGGACTGATCCAGTGAATATAATTGCATTATTGTAATTATTTAACACTCAATTAAATTTAACACTTTGTGCAACAGAACTGAATAATTCCAATTAATTCAAGTGTTATTTCCTAATGTGGCTATTATGATGATTTTCATTAAAAGTTTCTTTGGCTATGAAGTGCTGCTGAGAGTTTCATGTGGGAGTCATTTTATAAGATGACCAGACATTATAAGTATGCTCTTGCCCTCTGATTTTTGTATGATTTCATCTCGGCCCCTTAACTGTTATCACAGAATTAATGTGAAGTAGTGGAAAGCCTCCCAACGAAACTGGTTCTTCTGGTCCACACAAAGGCCTCCACCAGGCTCAGTACATGAGGGCTATTTTATGTTAACAATGTTCACTAACTACCTGCAATGACTTGTAGGCTCTTTCTCAACTGACGTGCTTGGCAGTTGAATTCTTATTAATTCATGATGACACATAGTTTGTTTTTTTGTCAGTGGGGCATTTAGCAGCTTTAAGGTGCCAAGGGAAAAGATTCTCGGCAAGCTTTTCCTTGGCATTATCTCTGGCCATCAGTCAGACTTTTTTTTTTTTTAGCTTAGCTTGGCATATTTTAGCTTAGCTTGGCATATTACTTTGTAAACAATTGCAAACCAAACTAAAGTTCTCACAGCCTGTTGAGCAGTAACAGGTGCTGGTCTCAACAGATCTTCCTAATGCACCTAATGCAGCTAAAGAGGCAGCTGGTAACAATAGTAGCAGGTAACAGGTAATAATCTTATCTAATCTAATCTTAGCTGGGCCTGGTGAATAAGAGCTGGTAACTGGAATGACCAGTATTAACATGTAGTTGGCCTACCACCTTTCAAAAACCGAGCTGGATGTACTGTAGTAGGGATGGGCCTTTATGCGTGGATCGGTGTATTGCAATAAAAATAATTCCAAAGAAAAACAAAAAAACTGCTTGATCAAACTAGTTTATCTCTTGTGCTGCCACTCATTGTGGCATTCCTGATATAAGCCCTATGGTCTAGCTGTACTGCTCTAATCTTGGGTGAAGTCAGGTAACGTTGATTGAGACATCAGGTAAAATATGACAAATTTTACATCGGGGCTCTTTAAATATTAGTGGTAAATCATTGAACATGGTATTGCATTGTCAATACTAATGTGTTTTACATGAAACATTTTTATTGGTCTAAGATAATGACACCAAAGATTCAAAAATCCACTGGGATAACAACAAACACGGTGGTGGGATGTTGCATTTTATTGAATGTATGACTTATAATCAAAATATTTTTGCAATACACTACTTTTTCAGGGAAAGGGTTTACAGAGAGTACTTCATGGATTCAGGAAAAGTGTGACAAAAATAAAAAGCCAAAATGGTACATTTTCGTAAGTGAAACCACCACGTTTTTAGGCTGCCCGTTGCCATAAAATCTTGATCTCATTATATTTTGTGCCAGCCTGTGGTATTGGTAGTGGTGGAATCTAACTAACTACATTTGCTCTTGTAAGTGCAAGTTGAGATACTTGCACTTTACTTGAATACTTTCTTTTCGTGCCATTTTGTACTTTTACTCCACTTAATTTCAAAAGAAAATATTGTACTTTTTACTTACTAGTTTATTCATGTACAGCTAAAATTATCAATTGATAAATAATTAGCCTATTAACAAAAAATAATTGGCAACTTTTTAAGAAACATTCAAGTCTTTTCCCTTTTTTCTCTTTATAATTGATTAATTAACTTGTTTATTTATTTCTTTATTAAGATTTTTTGCATGTACTTTTACTTTAAACACTTTAACTACTTTTTCCTGTATACACTTACTTTTACTCAGCTTTTATTTGTGACCAAGTATTTTCACAGTGTGATATTAAGTACTGAGAATATAGAAGAAATAGGCGGCACGGTAACAACATCTTATTTATATTTAATCAGCACTGCCTAGTTTCTGTTTAGTTTTTGTTTCTGTTAATCACTACCTATAAATCTCCTTCAGTATGTCACTGACAGCACACACCACACACACCCATCAGTGGCCTCCATATGGTGGCTCCTTACACAGAATAAACAGTGCTGTCCATGGTGCTGAATAAACTATTTCTATACTATACTACTATATACTACTATAACATATTTCACATGTATCCTAGTCAATCTTTTTGTTGTATTTTGTAATTTTTCTGTAATATATATAGATATATTAATTAAAGCAAGCTTAAAGCCCTTCCAGCCAGTTTGACTTTATATCAAACTTTCTAGTTAACGTTCTTTCTAAAAGAGAGCATGGAGGGGTTATAAAAATCAATAGAAGTAAAGTTAATCCATAACCATGGTAACAACATTTTAGCTGCAGTTGTTTGGAAAGCAAGTAGAAGGAGGTTTACCAAAGTTCATTTACACAAAGGCTATAACTCACATTGTTTTGATACAAATCTGTTTCAAAAATGGTTTAAACAGGAGGTACATTAACCTGCACATCCTCGTCATCAGGGCGTGAGCAGCAGTTTTAACTCCACCCTGCAAGTGATGGTGTCGCACTTCACGTCATAGGCTGAGGACCTCCAACTCCCAAACAGTGAGTAACTCAAACCAGTTTGACAATAAACTTTTCCACTGGGATAACAAACAGGGAGACGGCACAGAGGAGATCAGCCACCAAGCATGTGAGTTTCATGATATTTAGGTCTTAAAAGTGTGTCTTAAATTATGGACATTCAAATTGAGTTTTGTGGCATGCTGTATTTAATTAATAAGAGTTGTTTCTCATCACTGTTGTCACCGCTAATGCCCACAAATACATTTAACTCATAAACATGTTATTTAAATGTTGTTGTAATACAGATCTGAAAATTAAGGACAGTGATGCCACAAGAATTCAAACAAATATTCCAAGATTATCATCAGAGGCTGAAAAGATACAATGGAAAACTGGTGACTGTAATGTGCTGTCAATGCCCTAAGGGCAAATGCAAAGAAAATATATTAGACCCTATGTTGTATAAACCATATTTTGTATAAAAACTGCAGATGTTTCACTTATAGCTTTAATACTTGAGCAAATTGGCTTGAAGATTGAATTGCGTAAAAATAGCAAGAAATCTGTATTTTTTAAGTATAAATTATCTGAAAATAGGGAAAAGGTGATGCAAACCATCAAGGAAAAAGGGGGGAGAAAGTCTCCAGAAAATGCTAAAAACTGTTTCTGTTTCTTTTTTTCTGTTACATGATTTTAAATACAAAGACAGTTTTCTGGATGCCTTTCACAAGCATGTAAACCTGAGAAAATTGGTTTGAAAACATGGAGGGAAAGGCAATGAGCAACTTGTAAGAGGTGACAGGAAAACGACCTGAAAATTTGCTTCAGAAAATATTAAATATTTTCAAAAGAACTTGTTGAAAATGTCCAAATAACTGTAGGCCAATTCTTATATTTCTATATGTAAAATTACCTCGTTCGTAAGGTCATTTTCTTCTGTTTACGAGTTCTATTTCACTTTTGTTAATTTCTTGCTTATCTTCAGGTAATTTTCCTGTAACCTTTTACTGATTTATTGCTATTTTGGGGCAGTTTCTTGTTAAATTGCTTATTGCCATTTTCCCATGTTTTTGAAAGAGATCAAGCCAGTTTTCTTAGGTATCAAAGGGTTAACAAATAGGATAACAATCACACCATACTTTACTTAAGGAATATTAGTTTTCAGTGAAGGGGCAGTTTTGTAATCCTGAGTTATTCAGCAGCTACACATTTGTGTTTTCATGTGTTTGGCTTATCAGATTCCTCAGTTTTTTTATCACTTGTATTTGTTAGTGAAGTTGAGTTAACTTGTGCAATTGCAGCTTAACTCTTCTTAAACTCGAAACCAAGCTGAGGGCTAATTAGCAGAATAAGTTGAAACACCTGTGGGTGTCGCAAAACGGTGCAAAATACATGCATATATTCAAATTCCTTACTATGAATTGAAAGCATAGGCAATGTTTGGGAGAGACAGAGTAATGACTTCCTTAGTTCAGACAGGAAAGAGCAAAAAATAATTTGAAAAGCTGAACTGAAACTAAACTGTTACAAAACCTCCCTGCAGGTCCAAAACTTGTTTGATAGATGTCTCTTGATAAAACTAAGAAGGGAGGAGTTAAAAGCAGATATCTGTTTACCCAGAATTCCCCTCAAGAAGTTGGTTAGTCTTGCACTCATGAATATAACTCAATACTTATTTTAATGCAAGTTGCATTAGGAGTAAATCCTGCATGTGGAAATACAGTCATGAGGAAATGTCACTGATGCCATTGTTTCCAACTGTTTATACTCATTAAACATCTCTATGCCACTAAATTAAAGCAAAAACAGACTGTAAGCAGAGATTTGGATTTTTGTACTTGCACATATTCATAACAGTAAACCCCAGCTGTCCTCCAGCAACTCTCACACTCTGCTCACAACAAAAACAAACACCAGTCTTGCTGCAGGACCCTCTGAGAAAGGGTAATGGTAGTCTTGCTAACAAAAAAATACAGTTATTTATTTCTGGAGAGCAGCTAGGATGGCATGTCAAACTTCTAAAAAATGTCAGTGCGGTGGTTTTTGGCATATTTCACCCAGAGCCAGGCAGCCTTTCATTTCCCATAGTTTACATGTTTAACGTTTGGTCTACCATGACATTTAGTGCCACAAAATAACTCTTCAACATTTGTAATCTCAGTTTTATGCAATTTTAAATGAAATACTTCTGGATTGGATAAAACCAGACATTTGAAGATATTACACTGAATTATTTTAGTTTAGTTTTTTCCAAACAACAAACTGAGGTTTAATATTGAAGTGCCAAAAACTGTAGTTTAATGAATGGCCACAGAAACCCCCGTGTTAAAATGCCCAACTTTACAGCAGAAATAAACATATTTACAACCTGGTACAAAAACAGATTTGATCTCCATAGTTCATATATACACTTATGACAAATGTACACAGGGTGAATTTCAGATCTAAACCTCGCTTCTCCACAGCGCCAGCCTCTCATCCCTCATGTGGTCACTTCTGGCTCAGAAAAAAAACAAGATGGCACGGCCGAAATGCTGAACTTGAGGCCTCAAAATGGCAGCCCACAAACCAATGGTTGACATTATTATTCATACAGTCTATGGTTTTCACGCATCCAAAACGTTGATAGCCGAGGCCGGAGGCATCCTGTTTTCTGGTTGCCTGTATGCATATATGTGCATACATCTGTCCGGCACATGCCTGTGGACGTGATACCTCAAGAATGCCTAAAGGGAGCTTTCTTCATATTTGACGCCAACATTTGAACAATGAATTTCCCTTTTTTTTCATCCAAAGGAATAATTAATGATAAAAATAATTGTTATTTGTAGGCCGATACCCTACCCCCCCATTCTTCTCTTTCAAAATCAACAGCAACAACTTGAAGACACGCTCAGCGGTAATCATGTTTCCAATATGATGTCAAATTGAAGCTGCAGAGCCCAAGATATCCTCACTTTTAGTATCTAATGTGCCCCCCTCCCCACAATTCAACTTCATACCCTTTCTGCCTGTAAAATCACTTACAGTTTGCTTATGCAGACTTACAACTTGGT
This sequence comes from Plectropomus leopardus, assembly GCF_008729295.1. Lineage (NCBI taxonomy): Eukaryota > Metazoa > Chordata > Actinopteri > Perciformes > Serranidae > Plectropomus > Plectropomus leopardus. The sequence goes on from NC_056486.1 coordinate 5,631,287, forward strand.
GCAAACTAGAGGAGAAAGTCTGAATGCACTGAGCCATGGGGTTCTTATATAATCTATTCCCCTTTAACAGCACTGTTCCTGGTGACATCAAAGCTCCTCGATCACTCTTTAAAGAAAGCCTGGCAGAAAGGGTTAAATGCTGACTGCTCCACTTAGGCTCAGCACGGACAGCTGTTTGTCATTGCCAAGTTCCTCCACTCTGGAAAAAGGTCACAGAGATGAGGAAACAATTAGCTTTATGAAAGGCTCTGCTGTGTCAATGCATTGGAAAGACGAGACAAAAAAGAAAATAAGCATGTTTTCTGTGTTTACACAGCTTGAAAACATGCATTCTGTTTACTCTTCTAGTTACAACATGTTTTTTTCTGTGAAAAAATAATGTTTTTTCTTGTTTTTTGCAGGACCCAGATGATCATTTTCTGTTAAGGCTCCCTCAGTCAAAACCCAGCAACAATGCACCACCGTTCTGGAAGTTGCCAAGCCACAAACTGCATTGATTACCAGAGCTGAGGTTTACTGCAAATCAACAGAACACGTTTATTTCAAGCTTAAGCTTGATTAGTGTGTTGACAGTATTACTTTGATACACTAAAACCAGATTAAACAGGAATCTGTTGGCTCAAATTACTGGAAATTTCCCTGTTAGAGTGTAAGCACACTTGTATGTTATATTCTGGGTTCTGGGGTCATTACTAGAAAAGTGCTCAACCATGGCCACCGTCATCATGGAGATGGCAGACATTGCAGTTGTAGTAATCTACTTTATCCTGGTGTTAGCAATTGGTTTATTTGCCACGTGGAAAGCCAATAAGAGCACAGTGAGCGGCTACTTCCTTGCTGGTCGCTCCATGAACTGGGCGGCTGTTGGAGCATCTCTATTCGTCAGCAACATAGGAAGTGAGCATTTCATTGGACTAGCTGGATCAGGTGCTGCTGGCGGGTTAAGCGTGGCTGCATGGGAATTAAATGCTCTATTTCTGCTCCAGTTGTTAGGCTGGATTTTTATCCCAGTGTATATTCACTCCGGAGTCTACACCATGCCAGAGTACCTGTCCAAACGGTTTGGAGGTTACCGACTGAAAGTGTATTTTGCAGTGTTATCTCTTGTTGTGTACATGTTCACCAAGCTGTCTGTGGATCTCTATGCCGGAGCGTTGTTCATTCAGGAATCATTAGGGTGGAACCTCTATCTGTCAATCATCATCCTCATCACCATGACAGCTGTGCTGACGGTCACTGGAGGTCTGGTCGCTGTCATCTACACGGATACGATTCAGGCATTTGTCATGATCACCGGAGCACTCTGCCTAACAGGCATCAGCCTCTTCAAAGTGGGAGGACTTGAAGGTCTTTATTGATCTTTTTTATGCATTAATGTTAAACCATTTATACCATGTAATCAATTGAACTGAATTTAATTTAAGGAGTTTGGACCAAGTACATGCAGGCTACTCCAAACATCACTGCCATCTTGCTGTCTTCACCCAACCTGACGTATTCTGAATCCTGCTACCTTCACCTCCACCCAAAGCCAGATGCCCTGAAGATACTACGAGGACCGAGGGATCCACACCTGCCTTGGCCCGGTTTCTTATTGGGCCAGACTTTTGCCTCGATGTGGTACTTTTCCATGTTTTTTCCATGCAGACTGACTTCCTAAATTGTCCAGATTAATTTCAGCGAGAGCTGACTTTTATTCACGTGAAATTGCATCACTCAATGCCAAATTTGCATATAATGTGTCTGAGCATTGATTTGAAAATTTGCTTCCCATTTGATCTAGATGCACCTTAAGTATCTTCCCTTTGTGTTTCAGCTACTGGTGCGCAGATCAAGTGATTGTACAGCGGGTTCTGGCAGCGAAGAACATCGCCCACTCTAAGGGCTCTACCCTTATGGCTGGCTGTCTGAAAATCCTCCCAACGTTCATCATTGTCATCCCAGGTGGAGACATTATTGCTTTTAAAGTAACTTACGCCTAGAGTCCTTCCCTAGGGCTCACTTAATAACTGATTTATTTATCCTCATGATTCCAGGGATGATTTCCAGGATCTTCTTTGCTGATGAGTTAGTGTGTATCAGTCCTGAGCACTGCATGGAAGTGTGCGGTTCTGCAGCCGGATGTAGCAACGTGGCTTACCCACGGCTCGTCATGTCAGTGATGCCTGTTGGTCTCCGCGGCCTGATGATGGCTGTCATGATCGCAGCTCTAATGAGCGACTTGGACTCCATCTTCAATTCAGCGAGCACCATATTCACGCTGGATATTTACAAGATGCTACGGAAGAAGGCTTCATCCAGGGAGCTGGTGATAGTCGGCAGGTTGTTTGTGGTTGTCATGGTGATCATCAGCATTGCCTGGGTGCCGGTCATTATTGAAATGCAGGGAGGCCAGGTGTTCTATTACATCCAAGAAGTAATAGATTACCTGACTCCACCCATAGCTGCTCTCTTTTTGATTGCTGTCCTGTGGCATCGTTGCAATGAGACAGGTGCCTTTTGGGGAGGCTTGGTAGGATCTGCCATTGGAGTCATACGACTGATTTTGGCATTTGTTTACCGCGAGCCTCCCTGCAACCAGCCCGATGAGCGGCCGTCTTTCATCAAAGATGTTCATTTCATGTATGTGGCAACCGTCTTGTTTTGGGTGTCAGCTTTGGTGACTGTTGTTGTGAGTCTCTGCACTCCTCCGCCCAGGAAAGAGCAGATCAAAACCACAACTCTGTGGGGGTTAAACAAGAGAAAGAGGCTAAAAGAGCAAGAAAAAGAGAAAGCTGGAGGAGATGTCCATGCTTTGAAGCCTCTGAACCACGAGATCCTTAATGTAAAGAGTTTGCCTGGCAAAGACGAGCATCATAACCAAGAAAAAATGCTCTATGGCATTGAGGCTCGTCATGAAAATGCTAAACCAAGCACTGGTCATGAAACACACCTTCCAATACAGAATCCTGGTACCCCAACAGTTTCTGATCCTAAAATGCTAGAAGAGGGTGAAGGGATAGAAGTGAAGGATGAGGAAGATGAAGGTTATGCTGGAGGAGGAGGAGGAGGAGGAGGAGGAAGAGGAGGAGTGGAGGGTGGGAGGTGTATGAAGGCTTTCACGTGTTTCTGCGGCTTCCGGCATAAGCCATCCAGAGCTCAGGTTATTAAAGTCCAGGAACAGGAAAGGACCGTGGATGAGCTTCTCTATGAACCTCCAAAAACCAGAATCATCCTGAACATAGGACTGGTGCTAATTTGCTCAGCTGACATCTTTCTCCTTATCTATTTCTCTGTATAGGCTTGTTTAGTTCCAAGCAGTGGGACACATTTGTCATCATACTAGAAGCAGGAATGTTCTGCAAATCAAGCTAAGTTCACACTACACGACTCAAAGTCATCTGATTACTGTATCATGGACACTACACAACTGTTGCTGGGTGGTACTTGCCACGTCAATGCTCCATCCATAAAATTGGGGTTGCATGCAACATTTTCAGAGTAAAAAAAAAGCTGGAGTGTTTGGAGTCTCTGTCACAATCGATTCAATTTTTAAAAACATGGGGTTTGTACATTAAGTCCTTGTTAAGAGTGATTATTCTCTCTTGACCAATCAGAAGCCTGCAGTGTCTGCAGCTCCACCTTATAGTACTGAATCAGTGTGCTAGGTAGACACAGTAGGGGGGTGACAAAAAATGGGACAGAATGGAACATTTCTGTTGGTACCATCCACAACTTTTGATAATGCAAACACAAAATTAACTCTTCTGATGTGTGCTCAAATTAACTGCTTTGTGGAAACAAGGGTAAAGTGAAAACTCTTAATACTCACGTATTGGTAAATTCACATTTTGTTTTGCACATTTTCTTTAAAACTGCATCACATCTGTATAACATGAAATTGCAAAGTTATTAGTGAAGCAGTTTTATTGCAAAAAAAATCAGCTTTGCAGTTACAATGCCGGTTAAAGGGTAAAACACACATTTTATCAATATTAATAATCATTGTAATCAGTTTCTTTTTAGGCAGAAGTTACCCAGGGGGTTTGGCATTGGTTTCTTCACATTGTAGTAACTAGTGGGGAATGCACAAGAGTTTATTAGCAGTGTTTCCAAGTGCAACTTAAAACCTTTTATAATATTTTCTACATAACCTACTACATAATCTTTTTTATCTGTGTGGGATGTGCACACTAGGTGCTTTACGACCATATAACATTACAGTGTAAAACACAACACTGTGGCTGTGCAACACTTTTGGGGTTTTCAGGAGAATTAACTATTATTGGAAATGTGTAACAATCATGTGTTCAGCTTTTTTGGCAGTGTTTTATAATTGTAAGGGTGGTCAGTTTCAATACTTTGGAGAGTGTTAGTGCTGTGTTATAATAACATGCAGATCATACTATGTATTAGCAACACTAGCTCCTCCTTCGTGTTGAAAAATAATGAGCATGTTTTAAGCTGCACACAAGGATGTGCTGGGAAAATAAACATTTAATTGTCAGTATTTTTTCCATTAATTTCCTACACCTATTGTAGAACTCAACTCAAGTGCTTTAAATTTATGAACATAACTGTGAATTGTGGTGTTATTGTATTTGTTTGTAAGAACCAATTACAAGCCTGAATTGAGATGTAAAGGGGAGGACCTCCTCTCCTGGAGTTAAGTTCCCCTGAAGTCAGTGGAGAACAAAAATGTCTGTATCAAAATATTGCCATGATTATGTTATATATTCATATTATTTTCCTCTGTCCTTGACTAAGACGGCTGTGAAAATTACAGAATGGAAACCTTTCATTATATTCCCACTTACATTTCCACAGAAAGTCCCTCTCAGTTCAGTGGATAAATACCACAAAAAAACATAAAATTTCGATCATACGACTTGCTTCTTCTTCGGCCCAAGTGAAAACATGAACAACACCACTCTGCCATTGCGACCCACACTGTGGTCGAAGGTGGAACTGCATCTTGAATTACAGAAGCAAGGCGCTATGTTTTATTCTTTCAGTTAAAAACCTATGTTGTAACAAAGCCTGTTTATTTTCATTTTTTTCACCAATACAGGTCTGTGGTTTGCATAAAGTTGTGGCACGCACATTCCCTGAAGTCTGTTGTTGCAGTGCACATATCCCCAGGTACAGACCAGTAATGTTTAGTTTCAGATGTGGACAGAAGGTAGATCTGACCTTTGAAGACCATAAGACGTCAAATTCAAGATGGTTGAATGTCCGACGGGTCTAATGTTCAAATGCATTAAATTTCAAACCAGACAGGGTTGAAAAACACTTTTAAGTTTCATTTCTAACTAATTTAGGGATGCTGATTCATTTTGTGATACTTCTGAGATCTCTATAGCTCAATAAAATATGATTAGATAATGCATAGACAAGATTTGTATAAAAAATCTGGACCCATCGCCTGTTTTTATGAGAGGGGGGTGCAGAACAAGACTGAATAAAAGCACTGCAGTTTGAGAAAACAAGGCTGCTTCTGACATTGTGTAATCACCCTGAGGACATGTATGTACTGTTAACTGCTCCAACTGCCACTGCTGTACTCAATGTACTAATTATATATTTTGGCACTGACATTAAATGATCTCACGCACCTCTGGGTGGGGAAAAGATCAGTAGCTTATGTGCCAAATACAGTCATCTGCAAATTTGAACAGTTTATAAATCGTAAATAAATATAAAGTAAATAAAGAGTTAAAGACTATTGTTTAGCATAAAGATGTGTTTTCAAAGTTATTAAATAGACTGAGGATTGCCATTGTAATCGAGTGATGTAGATTTGTTAAAGAGACGTTACGACAGTTCATCTATAATAATGATAATCTGAAGCAATAATTGAAAACATGTCCAAAATATGTTGAAATTGATGCTTAGGATTTTGGACACAGTAAGAAGACAGGGATTATTGAGTTAATGCAGGGACACCATACTGAAGTGTATTATATACATATGTTTGGCTTGAATACACATGGTGACTAAAACTGGGGATATGATCGATGGAATTATAAATTTGACCTGTGACACATGTAGTTATTTCAGTTAGTGACACTTTTCCTTAAACAATGTATGATCAATTTGGTGTGATAAAGCTGCTGCACAGAGTAGAGAACAATGTGCAAGCACCCCAAAAGAGAATAGCAACACTAGTAAATTGCGTAGCCTGTTCTCCTTTAAACCAGCCTAGGCTTGTACAGTACATAAAGTACAAGGAATTAATATTAAAAAAGCTGTTGTGTCTCTTAGAAAGCTGTTCAAAACTTGAGACAGTAGTACTACAGCTCTATCAACAGTAATTAACAGTAATAAACTATTTAATAACTCTGCAAACACAGGATCTTTCTGCCTAGTTTTAAAGTGACAACTTTATATACGTTACCTTTTCTTTTGAAGTTCCCTCAGTCATAGCGCAGGGACAATGCAATGCAACTTTGCAAGATGAAAAGCCACAGTCTGGATCGATTCCTGAATCTAAGGTTCATTACAAAAGATTGAGGAAGTATGTTTTCTCTTCACCCAGGTGATGATGATGATGATGATGAAGATGATGCTGCTGTGCACGGAGGTTCCAGTTAATAGGCTGAAGACCTGCCAGTCTCCAGTCTCAAAGCAGCCTAACCGTAAACTCTTTGTATCAGCCCGGTGAGTCTCGTTGTTTATTATTCAAAGCGCATCTTAAATATCATGATAGGCATCCAATTGAGTGAGTTTGACTTGCTGTATTTAATTAATAAGACATGTGTCTCATAAGTTTGTGTAATTCTTGCCAATGCTAATGCCTCCAGACATGTTTAACATTGTGGTGATATCAAAGTTTCTCTGTCACTTTTAAAGGAAAGGCTGGCTGAAAGGGTTAAGTACTGACTACTCCACTTAGCACAGACAGATGTTTGTCATTGCCAACTCTGCTGCCCTTAAAAAAGGCCACAGAGATGAGGAAACAGGCTTCACGAATAGCCCTGCTGTGCAGGTGCATCGGAAAGACAAGACGAGAAAAGAAAAGAAATATGTTTGTGTTTACACAGCTTGCAAGGGTCTTGCTCTTGGAATTTTGTCAAGTCTGACAAAAGCTTGACAGATACTTCTTTACGTTAGCAGTTGACAGAAAAAAGTCAAGGCAGCTTTATTTGTATAGCACATTTCATACAACAGGGCAATTCAAAGTGCTTTACAAACAAAAAATATAAAACATAACAAAGGATACAGATTTACAATGAAAGAGTAAAGAGATAAGATATAGAGTGTAAGATTGATTACTGGATTAAAAAAAAATAAAATAAAAATCACCATTAAAAATAACAAAAATGCTGACAAGAGGTGCAAAGATAAAACATTTTAAAAATGATTATTTTAAATGATTTTAAAAATGTGTATAAAGAAAACGCACTTTTAGCTTTGACTTAAAAGTGGTCAGAGTCGGGGCTTGTCTGACGTCATCTTTATTCCAGGTCTGTGCAGCATGATTACAAAAGGCTGCTTCTCCATGATTTGTTCTAACTCTTGGGACGGTCAGTCGGCTGGCTGCAGATGTCCTGAGGGCCCCAGAGGGTCATAGAAAAATTTGGACGCTGAGCCACAGAGTGATTTATAGACAAGCAGCGAGATTTTAAAATCAATTCTCTGAGTCACACGTAGCCAGTGTAAGGATTTTAGAACTGGAGTAATGTGGTCATATTTCCTAGTTTATATCTGTATATATGATTTAGTTGACTGAAGAGATACAGGTAATGATGCACTCACACTCATCCACAGGGCACAAATTATTATGTTTGGCAAAAGAGCATCAAATGATGTCTTGCAAGTTGACACAACTTTATCATACCAAACAAACAGTGGCCTGAATGGTACTGGGGACAATATAAAAGTACTGAAATTGTAACAGTTTCAAACTTGGTCACAATATGTTTTGCATTGCTTTTAAGATAACATTTATTTTGTTTGCATACTTGTGTTTGTTGCAGGATCCAGATGATAACTGCAAAAGAGGATTTTGTTGTCCCAGCTGAATGCCACAGTTTAAAAGCATAAAGACAGATTAAAGCAAGAATCTGTGGATTTAAATCTGTAAAAATTTCAGGGTATTTTTCTGCACTTGCATTTCATATGTAGTCATAAATAAATTTAAAGTGCTAAGATATAAAACAGTGCTACTCTTGAAAGAAGACGCAGCAATTAGTTTTGTTCTGTTAAAGAGCTAAAAAATAGTGCTCAAGCATGGCTGCCACCGCTATCATGGAGGTGGCAGACATCACCGTTGTAGTAATCTACTTCATCCTGGTGCTAGCAGTCGGTTTCTTCGCCATGTGGAAAGCCAAGAGCACAGTGAGCGGCTACTTCCTTGCTGGTCGCTCCATGAACTGGGCGCCTGTTGGAGCATCTCTATTCGTCAGCAACATAGGAAGCCAACATTTCATTGGACTAGCTGGATCAGGTGCTGCTGGCGGGTTAAGCGTGGCTGCATGGGAATTATATGTAATTTTTTTGATCCAGTTGTTAGGCTGGATATTTATCCCCGTGTACATTCAGTCTGGAGTCTACACCATGCCGGAGTACCTGTCCAAACGGTTTGGAGGTTACCGACTAAAAGTGTATTTTGCAGTGTTGTCTCTTGTCCTGTATGTCTTCACCAAGTTGTCCACAAATCTTTATGCCGGAGCGTTGTTCATTCAGGAGTCCTTTGGGTGGAACCTCTATCTGTCAATCATCATCCTCATCACCATGACAGCTGTACTGACAGTCACTGGAGGTCTGGTCGCTGTCATCTACACGGATACGATTCAGGCATTCCTCATGATCACCGGAGCACTCTGCCTAACAGGCATCAGCCTCTTCAAAGTGGGAGGACTTGAAGGTCTTTATTGATCTTTTTTAAACCATTAACCAGTTAAACTACAATGTGATCTGCATAATATAACAAATGCTGAATTGTGTTCTGCCATGTAATTTTAAGGAGTTTGGACCAAGTACATGCAGGCTACTCCAAACATCACTGCCATCTTGCTGTCTTCACCCAACCTGACATATTCTGAATCCTGTCACTTCCACCTCCAACCAAAGCCAGATGCTCTGAAGATATTTCGAGGACCGAGGGATCCAGACCTACCTTGGCCCGCTTTCTTATTGGGCCAGACTCCAGCATCTATTTGGTACTTGTTCATACCTTTCCACATAGACTGACTTCCCAACTGGGTCTCTTCCATGTAGGTCTTATATGTGTGTATCCCCAGAAGATTAATTTTAACCTAGTCCATGTAAGCCCACATAAAACAATAGTACAAATATATTGTTGCAGATTGCCATGAAAATTTCTGAGCATGTCCATATTTCCCATAAATTCTCCAAACGTCTCAGAAAAGTTCATGGCAAACCATTCAGTAGATGAGATATTTCAGTTTGGAAAAAAAGTGGTGGACTTAGCATTCAACATTGCCATTCTTGAGCAACATGTTTAAGAGCGTCCCTCGCTATGCATGATCCCTTCCCATAAAGCTAGCCTTTGGAGTCCACACAAACAGTAAAGGTATATGCAGAGCGCAGCAATGTCCTTGCTATAATGTCACTTAATACTATGTAGAGGGCAAATCATTCATTCTAAACATCCGTCCTGTGTCTTCCAGGTACTGGTGTACAGATCAGGTGATTGTACAGCGGGTTTTGGCAGCAAAGAACATTGCCCATGCCAAAGGCTCTACACTCATGGCTGGCTTTCTGAAAATCCTCCCCATGTTCATCATTGTCATCCCAGGTAGAGACATTATTGCTTTTTAATACCCACAATCAAGCTTCTAAGCAACTTGAAGCTAGGACCCAGCCCGTTGGCTCACTAAACATCTTTTTTTTTAATCGTAACTATTCCAGGAATGATTTCCAGGATCTTCTTTGCTGATGAGTTAGTGTGTATCAGTCCTGAGCACTGCGTGGAAGTGTGCGGTTCTGCAAGTGGCTGTAGCAACGTGGCTTACCCACGGCTCGTCATGTCAGTGATGCCCGTTGGTCTCCGCGGCCTGATGATGGCTGTCATGATCGCTGCTCTAATGAGCGACTTGGACTCCATCTTCAATTCAGCGAGCACCATATTCACGCTGGATATTTACAAGATGCTACGAAAGAAGGCTTCATCCAGGGAGCAGGTGATAGTCGGCAGGTTGTTTATGATTGTCATGGTGATCATCAGCATTGCCTGGGTGCCGGTCTTCATTGAAATGCAGGGAGGCCAGATGTTTTATTACCTCCAAGAAGTAATACATAACCTGACTCCACCCATAGCTGCTCTCTTCCTGCTTGGTGTCCTGTGGCATCGCTGTAATGAGACAGGTGCCTTTTGGGGAGGCTTGGTAGGGATTGTGCTTGGCGCATTGCGTCTCATTTTGGCATTTGTATACCGCGAGCCTCACTGTAACCAGCCCGATGAGCGGCCGTCTTTCATCAAAGATGTTCATTTCATGTATGTGGCAGCCGTCTTGTTTTGGGTGTCAGCTTTGGTGACTGTTGTTGTGAGTCTCTGCACTCCTCCGCCCAGGAAAGAGCAGATCAAAACCACAACTCTGTGGGGGTTAAACAAGAGAAAGAGGCTAAAAGAGCAAGAAAAAGAGAAAGCTGGAGGTGATATCCTTGCTTTGAAGCCTTTGAATCATGAGATCCTGAATGGAAACGGTTTGCTTCATGAAGAAAACTGTCAAGACCTCTCAAACAAGTTCAAAGTTGTTGAGGCCAATCATGAAAATGCTCAATTAAGCTCATCAATTTCTGACCCTGAAACTGTGGAAGAGGGAGAAGGGAGAGAGGTAAGGGATGAGGAGGAAGAGAAGGGTTGCCTTGGAGGAGGAGGAGTGGAGGGTGGGAGGTGTATGAGGGCTTTGGAGTGTTTCTGCGGCTTCCAGGAGAAACCGTCTGAAGCTCAGGTCAAAGTCCAAGAACAGGAGAGGAACATGGATGAGCTTCTCCATGAACCTCCACGAATCAGAATCATCCTGAACATAGGACTGGTTGTGATTTGCTCTGTCACAATCTTTATCCTTATCTATTTTTCCTTATAGGCTCGTATAATTCCAATATGTATGTCCGTAATTTACCAGGAGCAATGTTCTTCTGGTATGTTTTATCTTAAGGTTTAGTTTAAAAGACTGCATGCAACACTTTGATGGTAACTGTCAAGGGTTTAGCATGCTTCCAACAAAGTGGCATCTCTTAATATTCACACATTGGTGGGGGATGATAAGTCTATTCTATGCTAGATTGTCAAATTATTCATTCCAAATTACATATTAATAAGTTGTATTTTTCAATGTGGCTATTTTTTTTTCATTAAAGTTTAATTTGCTGTAAGATGCTTAAATAGGTTCAATGTGGAAGTCATTTATGAAGATGTCTGACATTTGATATTAGCTCTTGCTTCCTGATTTTCTTGTATGATATGATTTATCTTTCTCTACGATCTATCACAGAAGTAGTAACTGCTGAACTTGGCACCATTCTTCACTATCTTTATGTCAAACATGTAGCCAAACAGGCTGTTCTTGTCAACGTAAAGTTCCCATCGAACAGCTAACCAAATGCTATTTGCTTTCACATATTTACATGTGTACTGTAAGGTCAAGAAGCTAAGCAGTGTCTTGTCACAAATATCAGTTGGTATTCACAGTTAACAGTGGTGTTAAATTTATGGTCAAATAATTTGTTTTGTTGTTGTTCTAGCTTCTGGATTTACTTGCATAGTATGCGAGCCACTTAATATGTGCTTGGCTTTTACGCTGTTTTTTATAGACGTGCAGATTTTAAGATCATTCCTCTCAACTCTAGTAAAGCTGTATATATGCAATACTTCAATGGATAAAAAATTCAGAATAGAAAGAGCCATAATTGACCTTCATTGTGGGTCGAGGTGTCCTGTCAGCAGTTGTACAGACGTCTCTGTGGATTTTTTTTTTTTTATGCTGCAATGCCATGCCTGCAAAATAATTTGTGAGATAACTATAAGTAACATAGTCTGTGATATATTTAGTAGTTATCTTTACAGTTGCAATTATTTGCAATTTAAGATTTATTTTAGAAATTGCACCCGTTTTCATTTGCATGTACTGCTATTTAGTTCTCTACTGGAAATTTAAATGTAAGCTATGATAAAATACAGCTCAAGAGGCTTTCTAGAAAAAAAATGACAGTAAAACCTTTTGCCTCAAAGCAGATGACCTGAAGCAAGGACACAAAATGTCACAGCAGGTCATTGTATGCAAAGCAGACTTCACATTCTCCAGTAAAGGCACCACAACAAGTGAAGACAGCAGCTCTCAGTCAGCAAAGATGCCATCAACAACAGCCTCTGCTGCAGTGGAAAGTTACTGACTGGAAGTGGAAAGTTACTGGGTAGACACGTACCACACAGGTTTTTTTTCTTTCCGTCTTTGGTGTCTTCAAGTTCATAATCCTATAATGCAGGCTGCATATTTAAATGTCACTTTCTTTTTTTGATAAATGTATAGTCATGAAACAAGACAGGATTCTTTTCAGTGCGCCAAAGTAATGCAGGCCGTTGTTGCATGTGCTGAAATAAGTTTAAAAAGTTCAAAAACCTGAAATACATGACATGCAAAAGTATGTAAGTTGTAGAAAAAATAGCTTGTATGCATTTGTTGGGAATAGTTACAGGGATAACGTTTGCACAAAGTAACTTTACTTGTTTAAAGTCCCAGCAGAAGAAGCACAGGTGTTACTAGTATCATTGTGTCCCAGTAACTGCAGTGAGGCAGCATGCACAATCTCAGGACCCTGAAACTGACAAAGTGCTTTCCAATATCTGTGAATCGATATCCCTGGAGGAGTCAATCAATGAGATAAGTTTGATTTTTTTTTTTTTTTTATACATGGGACTGTCAGCAATTTTATCCTATCCACACTCCCCAGCATTAAACTTTACAATGAAATATAATGAAATGCAAATTATTCTTATGCCAGTATCACTGATGTCATATGACACTACATTTCATGTATTTGCTAATGCCTGGCTAAAAACTCCTTTTATTGTCAGTCCTGTTACTCAAATGAACCATCCTTCACACAAAAAGAACTATTAAAAAATAAATAAAATGACATGAAATTGACCAGTACATATTTTGAATAGTTAAACGTGTGTGTATTTGATAAAGTGCTGAAAAAAATCATTTTTAAGAGTTACAACATGCAAAAGGCATCAATTTGGCAGAATATCCCAAAAACTGATAATCACAGAGCCCAAACTGGCGGATGCTATCACGTTAGCTGCATTACACCATCTAAATTAGAGCTTTCTTTTTATTTGCCAGAAATATAATTTCTGATGTGACCACTTTAGTTAGAACTAATCAATATAATGTTGGTTGTCTATGTGAAGTTTTTAAACTTTAAGACATTATACCTATTACAGTATGAAGGCACAAATGATTTATGGGAAGGTTTGTAGCAGATTTTCTTGTGTTGTTGGTTGTTGCAGTGAGACTTGAGATGTTTCCAAACCCAGCTGTCGATATTTTCATATTGATAAAGAATGGTGATCAGTTTCACGGGTGAACTGAGCAGCTTATATTCAACTGGACCAAGCTACTTTCTGTGCGTGTGTTGCAGAAGGAGAAAGTGTAAAATTAGAGCCCCTGACTATAAAGCGTGTGTGTGTGTGTGTGTGTGTGTGTGTGTTTGTGTGTGTTACACAGTTTATAAACTGACAAGATGCTCAGAACTAATAGAGTGTTTAATTCTGGTAGACCACCACCCCCGACCACTATGGTGAACCAGTTGTTGACATAGAAAAAACACAAATGTTGCATGTGTCGCACTGCATCTAGGAAAACTTTGTGAGTCAAAGTGTGATAGAAGTGTGCCAGAGAAACCACATATGCACATTATGGAGGAAAAACACAGCTTCCACTTGAGTGCAAATTCATCCCAAATTACATGGTTATTTCTGAGAAATATCTTGGTAAATAATACAGAAGTTCATCTGAAGTAAAGACTCAGAGAAACATTTTGACTTAACTGATACGTAGTGGGCCAGGTACTCTACAAAGGACTTTCTAATAAAAAGTCATTCATGTAATTTACGTTATCTAATCTGAGTCTTCTCATATCTTATAGTGCTCAACTAATTACTTTTGCTCTTTGAAATGTAAAAAGATGTGATGTCAACCATCTCACTTCACAGTTGCAAGCCCAGGTGCTACAGAACGACCTTAAACTTAAACACAAGAGCGACTCCATGCGTTATAAAAGATGTCACTCAAGAATAATTGATACTTTCACATGGTATTCATATCATTCATATTATTCATAGAGAAGAAACTGTTCAGACATGTAATGGCTCAATGCCAATCTGTGAGGGGCGGTGACTTTAACAGTGCTGTCTGATACCAAAAAGCAGCTGATTTACATTGATTTTTAGTTTCATAGAGGCTCATTGTTTATTTTAGCAGTCACAAGCAAAATGTGCTATGGTCATGGATGTGTACACACACTTCATGTACCTTTTAGGTAGGTAAAATGACAGCGGTTGTGAAGAGGGAACCAGCTGTCTTTTTTTTTTATCCAAAGGTATGCACACAGGCCCGTCGTACATGACTGTACTTGCTGTCAAAAAGATACAAAGACAAAACATTTAATAAATAAGTGCAAGAACTCTGGCAGGGTGCAATATCAATTTGTTTCTATGTATTATTTCCTCAAAATTTCTGATTAAACTTGATTTGATTTTCACAAATTTGGAAGCCAATTGTGCTCAAACATGCAACTAACACAAGTGCCACTCTTGTATGAACTTAAGGCAAAAATTAGTGTTCGATGGTTAAAGAGGTCTTTATAAACAAGGCCTGCAAAAAGCAACTTGTGTCACATTTTCTTTAAGCTGGTTCTGAGAATTTGCTCAGTAAACTAATGGAAATATAAAACACAAAATGAGAAAAGCAACAGGAAACTGTCATTATTTATTTCCACCACAAGTGGGGAGCATTTCTCCAAATTAAGCAAACTAAGCCACAACCACAGACAGTCCTGAGTCCCATCCTGACATGAACAGGAAGTTCCCATTCATTAACTGCACTTTTCTGAGCTATAGTGAGCTGTTTACATGCTATAAAAGGCTCAGGAGAGGGGAGTGTGAGTTTGGAAAGATCCCCCACATGACACATTCAGTGGTTTCATTTGCTAAAATCCTATAAAGAGAGAGCCAGTGAAAAGGCTGATGTGGTTTTACTTCAGGGCCAGGGCAGCAAAAAACCCGAATGCAAAACTCCATAACACATACAAATACGGCAAGAAAAAAAAGGTTATGGTTTATTAAATTTAAAAAGCCACATCCAACCAGGCAGAAACTGTCTTCTATCGTGCATGCAGTTATTACAAATGACCGAGGCAGTCAGCGTGCACACCAACCAAAACCACAAAAGAACAAAAGGCAACAATATCAGAAATAATATGAATTATTTTATTTTTATTGGCAGCCAGAAGATTTAAATAATATATCGATAGTAAATCAGAACAAAATCAAGTGCTTAAAAGTAATAAATAAAAGTACAAGCCAAAAGACTAGTTAGCAGGTAAACAAAGAAAAAGCACGCAAGAATAGATACAAATAAAAAAGGTATTTTAATAAAAGCAATCAATTAAATAAGAAATCATCATTATTATTATTAAAATAGTCCTTATGCTGGGGCAGATTATCAGATTAAGGGGGCCCCTGGGCTTAGATATAGAGAGAGCCCTCCCCTCCTCTCTTACATAAGAATAAGAGACAGACTTTATAGTTGTTTGGTCTCATTTTGTGCCATTGTTTTGCATGTCTTGTGTATGTTTGTGCCCCTTACTTTAATTATTTTGTATCTCTTTGCAGTTTCAATGCTTCTCATTGTGGTCATTTTGAATCACTTCCTGGACAGTAAGTGTTAATTTAAGGGCCGGGGGGTCCCTTAAACTCTGGGCCCCTGAGCCTGATGAGCCTGGCTTGTTATCATGCTCTTATGAGCAGTCTGCTTTCATGTACTGTTTGTATATTTTCCAATGAATGCAATGCAAAAAAAAAAAAAGTATGTATGTTATCATAAGCCAGTCATTTGTGTATAACCACTTTGGAAGGCTGTGATCAGTAGAGACCAAAGAGGCAAGCAGTCTTGTGAGGAGGCAGTTTTGGATGGTGGATGTGTCACCAAATGTAAGATTTTCACCCTGAGAATGATTTTTGTAACCGTGTGGACTTTGAGTCATTTTAAAGTAGATTGTAACCATTTTTATTTTCCTCAACATAACCACAGTTACTTTGCTTGCTGAGACCTAACGTCCGTGACTTTATGTTAAGTATAAAATTTGGAATATATCATATGAGCTGCTGTGTGTGCATTTTTGTAGGATATCATGAGAACTGTTTTAAGAAGATAAATTGTTATAAGACACACAACCTGCTCCTTTTATCATTACTTGGATACCTGTACTCAGCACCTGAATACAAACCTGTTTAATTTAGTTTTAACTTTTCCAGTTAACTTTGTTTTGCAGTTTAAATTCTTAGTGGACACCACTGGAGGCTGAAAGAGTACTTCACTGAACATTTTCTAATTTTCAAAAACTTTATCTCAGAGCTATTTATGCATAAACAGTGTGCTAATAGCATGAACATTAAGTTTTTTTGAAAGGGGCTTGGAATACGGTGTACAATAGGAATACAATAGCAATGGGAATTCCCATATAACATATTTGTAAACTAGTATATTTAAAAAGTTAGTAAACAAATTTGCAGCCTTTTTAGAGGCAAGTGAGGATGGACAAAAGACAACCTAGGTGGTCTATTTCACCGTGGTGGCTATATCGCGACAAACTGTGCCTAAAGTCTCGCGGTTTCTGGATTAATAACATTTTAGATGCGTCGGTCAAGTTGCGGGGTTTTAGCCTGCGGCGGTCCGGAAGTAAAGACATTTAAACGCACTTTAAATGAAAGATTGCAGTTTTATTCCTAAATGTAAACAACAGATGCACTTTTTTGTTATTGTGAAGGGGAAACAATTGAACATGTGTTTTCATCCCGCTTCTTTTTTATTTCATTTACAGAGGAACCGTTTATAACATATTGAAAAAGATGGCAAACTAACTAAAACAAAAATTACTCATTTTTAACAATCCAATTTCTTGACTGAATAAAAGTGTGTATGTATATATATATATATATATATATATATATATATATATATATATACATATATATATATATATATAGTACAACAAAAATAGTTTGTCATAAATTGTGAATAAAAGAAAAGAAAACTCAATATTAGAAAGAAGATTCCATCACTGGTAGTTAGTAGATATAAATTTACCCCACTTATAAATGCAACAAAGGGTCACATCTGATAGCTCTGCTATGTTTGTGCACTTAGGAAACATAGGAAAAACATGTGCTCCTCCTGAAATTCACCTCATGAATGATTTGCATGTTAACAGCTGTGCATTAGGAAAAGTGTCTATATGACTATAAAGACATCATTACAATCTCCCCAAACCCTTTCCTTCTAAAAATATATATATATATTCATTGATTTTTTTTTTTTACGTATTTTTTTCCCATATTTTAATATTTCTTGAGTATTTTTTATCATTATTGTGTTAATTAATGTTATTTTTTAAACTAATTTACTTACAGTTAATTAAATGTGTTTTTTACCTTACCTGTTACAAAAATGTTGATGTTATAAGTCATTTTATTAAAACAATTACATTAAATCAGTGATAGTTGGTAGATATCCATTTACACGTGTTTAGGGTAACATTTAATAATGCTGCCATGTTTGCACACAAAGAAAAATATGATTTCATTTAATTATAGGCACATATTAATTATATCATACAGAATATTTGCATAATTATAGCAAGCTGTTACGTCGATTTATGTTTGTCGGCTTTTATTGTGGCACTGCCGGATGTTTTTGTGTGTTTGATTCGGCTGGCTTCACCACTACATGACGGCTTCACCTCAGCCTCAGCTCTGGAGCAAACCGACATCAGCTGAGTTTGCATGAAGTACCATCCTTGTAGCTAAATACAGGAATTTGCCATCGCGTAAAATTAAAAAATACATTTTGCAAAGTAACGTGTGACTGTTAAACCAATTGAAATAGCTGTCATCCGTCGTAACCACAGAAACAAGAAAGGGGCAAAGGAGAAATAACAGTACATCAAACCCGGCAAACAAAGAGGTCCTTTTTTCAACGACAACATTTTTCCTCCATATTCTCTAGTTATGAGTCATGTGGCCGTCGAAAATGTCCACGGTCTAGAGCAGCAGGTAAGTCGCATCAGTTGAATGTGTTTTGCAGCGATGAAAAGTGTTATAACGCTCGGGATAAACGTTAGCTTACCGGCTAGTCTAAAAACACCGCTAGCAAGATGCTATCGTGTTAGCTAGCGTTGGGTGCGCTTCAATTTTACACCGGCGTGTCCGAGAGAGGCTGCGGTGCGGGGATGACATGGATAACACTATTGTCATTCCGCATTTGAACTGTTATATATGACTTAGTGTGCTACACCAAATAGTTGACTTAAAATATTTTCACAAAGCTGTTCAATACTATCGTTAGCTAAGACAGCCGAATTATTAATTACGCCTGAATGCTACCGGCGGCTCCCCCATGTGAGCATATGAAACGCACCCATCAACTATTATCTTCACTGCGTTTGTCTTGCAGCTTGATACAATAATAAAATGGAGGTATGCAGAGATGGAGCTAGTGGGACTGACACGCAAACAATGCGGTGTTTGGCAGTTTAGCTGATGGCTTTCGGATCATACGCAGTATTTTTACAGTTTGTCATGACAGCGTCCCGCTTAAAGAAATGCTCATTTCTTCTGCGTCACTAGCAACGTAGTCGAGCAGTGTCTGACTGGTCAGACAGTTGGATGGCAACAGAAAAGTACTGTATGTTCTCAGTTGATATTTTGGAAAGCTCTGACAGCAGCGTGTGCACTGTAGCGTTTGATGCACAACATTCAAAAAATTATGCATCATTATTTTTTCAGATAGGATGCAAAAAGGAAGCACTGATGTATTTTTAAAATGGTCTCTCTTGTCTTAGTTCACCAAATGTTGCTGCAGTGTAGCAGAGCATGCAACCCTAGACCTAAATTCAGTGTCTGGATATAAGAGCATCAATTCAAAGTTGGTTCCTGAATAGCAGTTAATTTCTCTGCACAGAAAAAGCAAAAACAACAAATCTGCTGCCTCTCATCACTTTATTTCCTTCTTGTGGAGTACCTAAAACCAACTGTGTGCGGGTTGCTGACGTCACAACAGGATTTCTGCACGTTCAGTGCAAATATTTTAAATTGTGATTATATTCTTAACATGCAAAATAAATAGAAATGAAAAATATCAGTAAGGAAGAAAAAAAAAGTACCCAGCAGTCATATTTAGTAAACAACATAAGTATTTAATGTTAGGAAAGGAGGAAGTAAATACTTAACAAATTCTCCCCCTTTTCATATTTTATCAAATTTAGTTTAATTTAGATCTGTATTTTGAACATACCAAATAAAATGGGAGGCCTTGTGTCCCCACACTTCCACACACTAAGTTTTATGTGGGACTGTAAAGAAACAGCAATATAACTACGTTTGATTCAGACGATTTTTCACTTCATAACATTGCAGTTGACTTTAATATTTTAGCTTTAATAGAATTTATATGTGGTTTCCTGCATAGATTATCATCAGTTATTACTTTGAGAAATCAATCAGTCAATTTCTGCTTAATTCATCAGGAGGTACTTGTTTGAGTTAATATAAAGATTACTAAATATATAAAAAATAAACAACAATAGTCCCAGTACTGAGGCCTGGGGAACCCCATGAGTGACCTTTACTAGTATTTTCGAAACAGTATGCATCGAGCTCTGGCACTGAAGTGAAACTACAAACAATTTCTATGTCCTTTTCCTTTAAATCTGGGCTGTTAAGTGACTGTCTATTGCTGTAATCAGCTTTTTTCAAGAAAGCAGCAGGTTTTGGTGTTCTGCTGAAACTGAGCGTGTTTTCTGTTTTTCTGACTATTTTTATCTGTCTCTCCAGCTCGCTGTCCTAGACTTGAGTGCGGCAGACGGACAAGGTGGAGGCACCAACCGTAAGCAGACAACATGTTTTGCTGTCATTTGCTCTTGAATGTGCATAGACACTCACAAACCTGAACATTTTACCTCCACACGTGATAAACTGTGTTTAAAAAAGATCACAAACAAGGAAGTACTCCACAGAGAATAAATTGGGTGGGGCAGGTTAGCTACCAAGGGGATCCTTCCTTAATTGTCAGGAGTACGACCATTTAAAACTCCTTGAAAAACTAAGACTAATCTGTTCAATCATGATAGCATTAAGTACAGTTTAAATGTGTCACTGACGCAAGATAAATTATGGAAATACATACTGGATTTCCATGTTTTCTAGCTTCAGATTTGCACCATAGATCGATGACCTTTGGGGGTGCTTTACAAGTTTTGAATAATTTCAAATTAACTCCTCAAAGTCTAATAATTCATCGAATGATGTTGGACACTGTCTCTCTCTGTCTGCAGGGCGATACATTCCTCCACATTTACGGAACAAAGACGCTTCCAAAAATGGTGTGTAGCATCAAGTTAAAGCTGTCCTGTGGAGTTTTCTTGTAAACAAACAAAAGGCATAAAGTTACGTTCACATTTCGTGTTAATCGCCACAATTCAGTGTGTGAATCCAATTGCACTTCAGATTTATTCTGAATATTTAGCATTGCTCACATTCTTGTTATCTAGTTAGCACTTGCCTCGCTGGTGCATCGCTACATTTCTTTGCACATCACATTACTGCCATGATCAGTGGAAAAGTGTGAAATTGGTGATTGTGAATCAAGTCACCGCATGCTTGTGTGTCTAAGTATGCATGCAAGAAACAAAATGGGGACCCACTTGTAAAAACATTGCTCCATAATGCTACCAGGGGTTAAAAACTCCACAGGGTACCTTTATTAAGTGTATTTGTTCGTGATGAAAACCACAACTGAAACACTGTCTTCCTGTCCAGCAGGAAATGCCTTTGCTGCTGGTCGACAGGGTGGCTACACCATAGCGCCCGCAGCTAATTGTAAGTTCAACTTTTAACGTCTACTCTGACTTGCAGTTTGCTTCCATGCACTGTTGTTTATCTTGTTTATTGTTACATATAGTTCCATAAGATTCCTGACTTTGGTAACACTCGCTGTTTAATTCTTGTCCTTTTCTCTCTCTTCAGATGGTTGGGATGGGGGGCGCAACAACTTTGTTAATGGCTACCATGACAACCGCATGGCCGGCGGCAACTCGTTTAACGCGGGCCGCCTCGCATGGAGCGTGGCCGAGGGGGCGTCGGTGGAGGCTACCGTGGCAACAGGGGCGGAGCCTTCAACCCAATCAACCCAGCACAGCCTATGGCCTTTGGTGGCTACGAAAATAAAGGTGGGATATTGATTTTACTGTGTGAAACTTAAAGCCCTTTTTCCTTTTATAGTGAAACATATGCAATGCAGGCAACACAGAGGGTCATAGTTATGTTATTGGTATATTGTATAAATTTGAATGCGTTGTGCAGAGAAACACAAAACATAGACAAGACAAGATATCTTCTCAGAATTGGAATATCGTAATACCACAAGTGTTGTCTTTTCCTGGTTTTAAAAGCAGCATTACAGTTAAGTGATGTCATTTTCTGAACTGACCAGACTATACTGGCTGTTCTTTCATTGATCTTTACTCACTTAGTCATTATATCCACATTACTGATGATCATTCATCAAAAATTTTAAAAATATCATTAAATATTTTATGAAACCACCAATAGTCAACCCTACAAAATCTTGACAATATCAATATTGAGGTTTTTGGTTTAAAAAAAAAAAAAAAAAATATATATATATATATATATTTATATATATATATATATATATGTGTATATATTTGGAATTTGATTTTCTTCATATCGCCCAGCCAGTCCCATAATATGTTTTGTGTTAACTTTACAATATGTCTGCTTCTGCTCAGCTGCTCCCATTGCAACTCCTCGGCATGGATCAGGTCACTGAATATTACTTTGAACTGGGCATTAAGTATGCTGATACAGTAGCACTGCTCAATTGGCATGGTGATAACTGAAGTGAAAGTAAAATCAAATGGATTCATTAATCACAGTGGTTAATACTAAAGCTCATTCATTGGCACTGGATGCTTTTGGGCTTCTGTAGGTTGCAGATGCAGCAATAATGAGATGACTCATTCAGGTGCACATACTGAAATAAATGTGTGCAGGGGGACAAAAGTCACAGAGCTAATGTCATACCATTACACTGTGAATATGCAACGTACTAACTGATACTTGTGGCATTTAAGACAATCAATAACTAATTCAGCGGTGCTGCAAACACACTTTTGAGAAATTAGATCTTTAATGCTATCTCCCCAGATTGACAACATTGAGGCTGTGCTGTTTTAGAGCCAAAAGGAGTCGGACAAACCTCTCTTGTTACCTGTTTACTGTATATAGACCTAAACATATGGTTAACTTAAATTTTATATCTTACTTTTGAAGTTTACGATAGAGCATTGCAGTTTTTACTTATCCACTGCAACAAAACTATGGCAAGGGAATGCAGACTTGTTGCGAGGAAACACACAAAAAAAAATCTTGTTAGGAAAGAAAACAGTTATATTTTTTGTACCCTGTTTCTGCACATATCCATGCAGTTTATCTGTGCAGACATTCTTACAGCATTTATGCCAGATTTCAATCCAGCTGAGGTTGACTTCATACCCTGTTGAATTAGCAGTACTAGTATATATTATGAAGCACTAATAATACTGTATGATAACAATTTGTGTTCATTCTCCTGCCAGATGCCGGCGGCTGGAACACCGCCAAAGATGCCTATGGCAGTTTTGGCAACAACCGTGGAAAGTCAGCATTCTTCAACGACAGAGGCAACGCTAACAGAGGGAGGTAAGGAGATGAGACACGCTGAATAACTGCTATCAAAGGATTTCTTTGTTTTCTTTTTTTAATCTTTTCTACCTCCTGTGATCCTCTGTGTGTGTGTGTGTGTGTGTGTGTGTGTGTGTGTGTGTGTGTGTGTGTGTGAGGAGCAACCAGCAACTGTGGTTTGAGTCAAAGTGGCGTTTCAGAAAATGCAGAAAAAAAAACATTTTATAAAAAGTGCGGTTGTCAAGTGTAGGAAAAACATCCCAGCAGCTCCACACGTCATGTACCACTGTCTTTGTGTTCAGGTTCGATCATGGTGGATTTGGTGGTGGAGGAGGTGGAGGAAACAGCCGCTGGGTGGAGGAGTCCAGAGATGACGGAGACTGGTCCAAACCAACACCACGTAATGAACGCCTTGAACAGTGAGTCCTTGATTTAACTCTCAATACTGGAAATATCAGGGAATGCCTTGTTTATATTGGAAGCACACATCACAACTTAACAAATTGGTTGTAAAAGCAATATTAGACAACTGAAGCTTTATTGTTGGCATTTTATGGGATCTTGTGTGGAATAATAACACATAATGACAACTTCCATTTTTGGAACAACTGGAAAATTGTCCCTTTATCCTTCAGAGCATCAAAGTTATTGTACAGTAACAAAACTCCCAGGCAGATTTCCAGTCTAACATCACAATGACTGTGTACCAGCAGGGAAGCATCAATCAAACTGTCTGTTACTACTAGAACTAAAATGGTTTATCAATTTGATATTATTATTATCATTATTATTTGATATTTTTTTTAAGCAAAAATGCCACAACATTCCCAGGTTGAGTTTTCAACGTTGTAAAAAGAATTTATAATTATTGTATATGCATGTTTACAAATATCCAAAAAATAATGATATAGACATATACATAGTGTTTATTTTTCAACAATACATCAAATACATTTGATGAGATAAATCCTTGTCCCTAAGATCATTTATGGGCACCAGATACTTTGAAACCTTGTGTGTTTTCTTTAAATGTGTATGTTTTCCAAAATTAAACGCAGAGGAAATTTTTGGAGCCCAATACTTGGTCTTTTTATGTTATATAGACTAAACGATTAATTGCCAGACTAATCAGTGGATTCACTGAGAGAGAAAATAATCACTCATTTAAAAAACTGCCAAACAGCAGCGAGTGACAGTCATTTAAGATCACAATAGTTATAGCAGAAAAAGGTGTGTTAAAAGACATGTTTTTTTAAATGAGTATACTTATTGTAAATTATTGTTAAATTTTGTGCGTTCTCCTGCTCCGCTCCTCTGCAGTGAGTTGTTCTCCGGCAGTAACACTGGGATTAACTTTGAGAAATACGATGACATTCCTGTCGAGGCCACAGGACAGAACTGCCCTCACCACATCGAGAGTGTAAGCTGCCGTTGTTAACCCGAAATCCAGCAAAATTACATAATATATCAGCTGCATTATTTTCCACCGCTCTTTTTGTTAATGTGTTTTATTGTGTGTGTATGTGCAGTTCCAAGATGTGGACATGGGGGAGATCGTCATGGGTAACATTGCTCTGAGCCGCTACACAAGACCGACCCCTGTCCAGAAATATGCCATCCCTATTATCAAGTCAAAGAGAGACCTCATGGCCTGTGCGCAGACAGGTAGGACACACACACACACACACACACCATATCTCCAGAAACAAAGCAAACTGATATACTGGAGGAAGATTCTTATAACACTATGAAATGATGACTCTGCTGAAGGCACGTGGAGATAGATGAGGTTGACTTTGTGTCTGTAGGTTCTGGGAAGACTGCAGCGTTCCTGCTGCCGATTCTCAGCCAGATTTACACTGACGGACCAGGAGAAGCTCTTAACGCAGCTAAAGCATCTGGACAGGTAAGAAAATATACTGGTGCTTTTTTTTTCCGTCAGGTTCTAAAACAAAATGCATAGATTTTTTTTTAAGTAATGCTCTTTAATTGAAGTATCATGTGTGATGCAGAAAGTATATATCTTTTAGATTGGATAAATTGTATTTATAGTGCATTCAACAAAGAAACAACAAAAAAACATCAAGTTCAAATAGAGAGCAAGGTTGACAAGTAGTGGACTCAGTAATAGTAGACAAAGCTGCAGCTACACAAGACTGTACTGTAGCTTCCCCCGAGGATAATCAGCTCTCTAATAGGGACCGTTTCCTAACACACATTGTTCGGGAGTAAACAGATGCTCTCAGTGTTAGTCTATTATATCAATGCTGAAAACGAGCAGAGACACTTTCATTCAAAGAACAATCACTTTTAATCTGTCAATGAGATAATTCTCACATTACCCTGCAGATATTATTCCAAACCATTTAAGAAAAGCATTTTTTTCGGGTTTATTGTCTCTAATCAGCTGGCAAACATACTGAATAGTTTTTAATGGTATTAATCAAAGCCTATTCTGGGCTGTGTGTGCACTGTGAAGCTTTTGTGTCTGAAAAAATAGATCCCTATGTCCAAATGTATTGATAGGCAGAAAGTATTTCACAAGAACAAGCAACAATGAAAGAACAGTCATTGGCGTTTCTGTTTTTTGTTTTGTCTAATATTTATTATTATTATTATTGATGTGGTTACTGTTATTAATATTATTACCTGATTTTTTAAAAAAAAATGAAACTGAAAAACAAGGAAATTATCTGGAAAAAAAGCTTACAAAATTATATTAATTTTGTAACATAATTTAAAATATGTAATTCTTATAGTTATCTATTTAGCTTTTCTGGCTTTATTTTTGTTTGTTCTCGACATTTTAAAAATAATTCTCTACAAACTTTGTGGAACATCTCTTACCAAGTTTCCCATTGTCTTTTCCACATGCTTTTGAACCATTATTATTGTTATTATTATCATTACTAATATTGTTTATTTATATTATGAGCTCTTCAGGGTGTCCCATCCTCTGGCCTAATATGTCCTGATAGCGGTGAACCTGTACTCTAACTAACTAACTGAAACCACAGGCTCCATCCTGGGAATCTTTGATATGACTGGGCTAAAAAACAAAAAAAAATCAGCTGATACTAAAATGTCATGTTGTCATTTTCTTCCAGGAGAACGGAAAGTACGGGCGTCGTAAGCAGTACCCCATCTCACTGGTGTTGGCTCCAACCAGAGAACTCGCACTGCAGATATATGATGAAGCCAGGAAGGTAAACACAAACACATGAGCATGAAATCCTGAAAAAAGACAAACAATTAATCATGTGCGACTTCAACCTTATTTCTGTTGTCTGTAGTTTTCCTACCGCTCCAGAGTGCGTCCCTGTGTGGTGTACGGAGGAGCAGACATCGGCCAGCAGATCAGAGATCTGGAGAGAGGCTGCCACCTGTTGGTGGCCACACCTGGAAGACTGGTGGACATGATGGAGAGGGGAAAGATTGGACTGGACTACTGCAAGTAGGACATGGGCAGGAGGAGGGAGTGATGGATGAAATATTTAATGGACTGGTTCAATTTATTGCAATTGCATTTTGTAAATGTCAGAGTTTTAGCTCAACGCTACAACCTCTTAATCTTCTGTTTCTTCTTCACTTCAGGTACCTGGTCCTGGATGAGGCAGATCGTATGCTGGACATGGGATTTGAGCCACAGATAAGACGCATCGTTGAACAGGACACCATGCCGCACAAAGGCATCCGACAAACCATGATGTTCAGCGCAACCTTTCCTAAAGAGATCCAGGTACATTTATAGTCCTTTGTTTTGTGCTGCTGTAGCAATTAAAAAGTTTGTTTTTCTTTTGCTGTAGCTTGATTTTAAGGGCCACTTACAAGAGTGCAATCTCACTGAAAGAGAAAAACAAAGCAGCATTAAATAAAGCATTAATATAAATGTAAATTTCACCTCAAATGAAAACAGTAAAACTTTTTTTTGCCTAGACTGCAGTCTATTAATATGAACATTTTCTGCTCCGCCTCCAGATCCTAGCCAGGGATTTCCTGGAGGAGTACATCTTCCTGGCGGTGGGCAGAGTGGGTTCCACCTCAGAGAACATCACTCAGAAAGTTGTGTGGGTGGAGGAGAGCGACAAGAGGTCTTTCCTCCTGGACCTGCTCAGCGCCACAGGTGAGACCGTCACACAACAACAACAGCTCCTCATCTTTAGATGTGTTCAAACATAAAACATCAACCTGAGTCAGTTTACCTAACGCACGGTTAATATTTTCATTTTGCCATCATCATGTTGTCTCCCTCTTATCTCAGCCAGTATATTCCTGTGTCTCATGTTAAGCATAATGTAATTTACAGCAACAGCCTTTTTCAGTGAAAATTCAGAAGTTTCACATAGTTTTGTTCAGTTCTTGTCTGGAAAACATCTAAAACTTTTTCAAGGTAGCATGGGGGGGTTCAATATCAGTCTTTAGGGGCAGATCACACCGAGACGTGTCGCTTGAGTAGTGTCGCCAGCAAAACCACTGTTTCCCTACGATACAGCACATCTGTCGGGTGCTCCTCTCTTGTTGACTAGCAATGCATTTTTCTGGCAGTTTTTGGCCGTGCATAAAAGTTAAAATATTTTCAACTTTTCCATTAAATGCGCAGCATCATCCCGCTCATCAGTGTCACTTTTGGCCACGAGCATGCAGCCCTGCTCCACAGGCGCTCCCAGCTGTTTTTCCAGACGGGCTTCCAAGGCGTTTTTCGAATGGTCGCGCCTGGCATGATGCGTCTCGGTGTGATTGGCCTCTTATACCTTTGCTCCAGTGATAGCTGTGGCTGAAGCGCTATGTTGTGTGTTGTCTGTCAGTCCATCCCATTCTCGTGAATGTGGTATCTCAGAAATGATGAGAGGGAATTTCTTCAAATTTGGCACAAATATCCATTTGGACTCAAGGATGAACTGATTAGAATTTGGTTATCAAAGCTCAAGGTCTCGGTGACCTTTTGTCCGTCTCTTTCTTGTGAAAGGCACTGAGGGAACTATTTCAAATGTTGCACAAATGTCCACTTGGACTCAACAGTGAATTGATCATATGTTGGTGGTCAAAGGTCACTGTGACCTTGCATCCATCTCAATCTTGTGATTGTGATATCTCGAAACAGCTTGAGGGAATTTCTTCAAATTTGGCACAAACATTCACTTGGACTCAATGATGAACTGATTACATTTTGGTGGTTAGACCTCAAGGTCACTGTGACCTTGCACCTGTCCCGTTCTCGAGAACCCAATACTTCATTTGAGTTTCCTCAAATTTTGCGCAAACATCCTCTCTGACTCAAGAATAAACTGATCAGAATTTTATGTCAAAGGTCACTGTGGCCACTTTGGCCAAAACTCAAGAATTAACTTGCTTAATATGATAATATTTTGCATAAATGCCTTACAATATATAATGATGAAGGGATTAAGTGTTTCTGCAATTTCAGTCTTTCTGAGCATTAGCTGTAGGGAAAAAAATGCAGCTTTCATCTAGTTGTATATTATTTTCTTGGCCCCAGGAAGGCACCAGTTAGGATGTTGCATAAAAAGAAAAAGTCATTCCTACTCTAACTTTCACAAATATTTTTTTTCCTTCCATTTTCAGTGGAAACTATTTAAAATGACATGTTTGTGGTTGGCAAAGTAGTCATTATTATTTGTAGTAAAACAACAGGAACATCAAACACACAGAGTTGGTTTTGTACTGCTGATTGAGTGCAGTTGACATGTTGGTGGTTTGGTGTGGTTTTATCCCAAGTCATCCCCAGCGAGGTACAGGACAATACAGGAGACAACATAGAGAAACCTGGTAAGATCCTCAATGGGGAAATGTGTATCTATTTCATATTTTAAGATAATTTTGCTTGCCCTTTGATGTTCTTCTTTGTGGATAGAAAACCCTTTGTTTATTCAGTTATTTTGGTTTTGTGTATCATTTCATGGGTCTAGTTTGCTGAGCTTAAAAACATGCCTGCTGTGTTTTTTTTCTTAGTTTGTGGCATCTTTATTTACGGTATTTGGTGTCATCATGTCAGACCCCAAAAGCCTTGATGGAGAGAGTCTGGTTATGTTGTAATCTCAAACAAATGTTGGCCAATTGGTCTTCACTTTATAATCAAAGAGTTTATAGAGAAAGAGGAAGAATGATAACCAAACTCTTTTCATCAGCGGCTCTCATCACAGTTCCTGCATAACAACGCCACGGTGTTCATACAGTTAGCTATTGTTTGTTGTAATTATTATTATTTTTTCCCCCACACTGCACTCCCTGCTGCCTGTTGGACTGTTTTGTTCAGAGAAAATTCTGTACTCTGATGTGATGTGACAATCTAAACTTAGTAAGGTGCATGTTAAGATATCTGTATCACACCAGGGAGTGAAACAGCCTCAGCAGTCGGTGTATAACCTGCCATTGAGACTGAAAGAGTGACTGATAAACTTGTTTTTACACTGAAGGATTTGCATGTCTGTGTTTAAACATATTTTGTAATGCCAAATGCAGAAGAGACACTAAGATGGTTAATTTCAGCTCAAGAATTTTTGAAGACTTTAGATGTGTTATGGACCTCACCATGACACAAATTTAAGCTACCTGAAAAAATATTAAAGCAGCAGAAAAGAGTAAATTTTATTGTTCTCAATGGGAAATTTGTTTCGGACGTAGAGCTTCAGTCTGTTACTTTACACAAAAATATTACAAAAACTACATAAAAACATCTTAAAACATACAAGACAAATGACTATACATTTGACATTGACAACAAAAGTAAAATATAAGAATGTACTAAAGTAAAGTACTAAACTTCTTGTTTATTTATTGCACATTGCTCTGTTGCAATAAGATTTAGCATTGAAGTTCAGCAGCTTGATTGAGGTTGAAACGATAGCTTTTAGCGGTTTGATTTGCACTTTAAAGAGTAGGCATGCTGAGAGTCTGCAGTGATTTTTGTTGCTCATTTCATAACTGGCTACTCATACAGACTCTGTGTGGGTTTATATATGTTCTTACCTTTTACCTTCATCGTTGTTTTGTGCATGCTGGCCAGTGTGCTTTAGAGATATTGTGACTTGTGTCAAAAACTTCAGATTGTGTCACATCACATTGTATCAAAATGTCACAAAGCTATTTGCAAGCTGACTTAATTTTTTTGTCAAAGTATAAGTTTTGATTGGTTTTGCTTCAGGTGTCCTCAATCCATGTTGCCAAAATCCATTAGTCACAAATCAGATCCACATCATAAATCGAAATGGCAAGTGTTAAATGTATTTTTTGCCAATGATCCCTTTGGGTTACGAGGTCATCTAATGTGTTTATCTCCGAGCAAGATACCTCAACAAAAAAAGACAAGTGTGAAGTTTCTTATATTCTTTTGTAGATACTTACCTTCACCAATTTTGATGATCTCCTGAATTTTAGACTTTGCAGTGTTCAAAATCTGACACTTAAAAAAACAACAACTTGCAGCTACTTCTCAGGAAAGCAAATTTTGTGACCACCATGATCTTCCACTCACCTTTAATGATTAACCTCAGGGGTCTTTTCTCTCGGTCCATCAGGTAAGGACTCGTTGACTCTGGTTTTCGTGGAGACCAAGAAAGGCGCAGACGCCTTGGAGGACTTCCTGTATCGGGAGGGCTACGCCTGCACCAGTATCCATGGTGACCGCTCCCAGAGAGACCGAGAGGAGGCCCTGAGCCAGTTCAGATCAGGAAAATGCCCCATTCTGGTGGCCACAGCGGTCAGTAAAACTAAAATCTTTTCATGAAAATGGTGAAACTTATATGCCAGAAAATATTTTAAAAATGCTGTTTTGGGCACTTCAGAAACTCACATCATTTACAAGTGAATAGTATCACAGCATGTGAACATTTGTGAGTGACCTTTTTTTGTCTTTCTTACAAACTTAGGTTGCAGCTCGTGGCCTGGACATCTCCAATGTGAAACACGTCATTAACTTTGACCTGCCCAGCGACATAGAGGAGTATGTCCACCGTATTGGACGTACGGGACGAGTTGGAAACCTGGGTAAGACTATAGCTAATGTCAGTTCGTGGTGCTATTCCTATGTCGTGTGTGACATAATCTAAAGCTGTGATTTACTGCTGCCGTTACTGTTTGACCCGCAGGACTGGCCACATCGTTCTTTAACGATAAAAATGGGAACATCACAAAAGACCTGCTGGACATCCTGGTCGAGGCCAAACAGGAAGTTCCCTCATGGCTCGAGAGCCTGGCCTATGAACACCAGCATAAGAGCAACAACAGAGGACGCTCTAAGAGGTATTCATACTCATCGTCTCCTCATAATAGGTAAATGTTTATTCTATGAATGTTAATGCTATTTAAGGGTGTCAGCCTGTCAACATTTTGCCCAAATGCAGTGAAGTTCACTTTGCATTTGATTTTACCATCAGGTTTTCTGGCGGTTTTGGAGCACGTGATTATCGCCAGACGGCCGCCGGAGGCACCGCTGGAGGCTTTGGAGGACGTGGAGGTCGCAACCAGGCAGGACATGGAGGAAACCGCGGGTTTGGAGGAGGTGAGGATCTGGTCCTCAGATTTGACTATTACAACAAACTTAAAATTACTTTTGACTTTTGGTTAATTGAGAAAACAGTATTTCACTGCTGGAAAGATGGCAGAAATAGATGCTTATATGGGCGGTGGAGGTAATCATTCTGTGTCCCCTCGATCAGTTCAGAGGTTTTTGTGGGTCCCTGAATGCAGCACAGGTAAAATTCTTCCTGACTTTTACTTTTTACTTTACTAAAAGTACATGAAATAATGACCCAACAGGTTTCACTTTCACTGTGCCTGGCACTCTGCTGCTCCGTCTGTGCAGCAAGAGCATCAGAAAAGCAGCTCAAAAAGACTAAACTTGATGACGATAATGTGGCGGTGTGACACAATCAAATGGATGCGTAGGAAACCCTGGATGGTGTTTTCATAAAACAAGGCTGTCAATGCAGTAAAAAGATGGAAATACTTTTGAAATTAGTGCTACATCACCAGAGAAAATGGAGATATAGCACTGTGGCATTTTCTTTTGTTTTATAAGTAGAAAACCTGCAACCACCAGCCTGCACCGAGCAGCACCAGACCAATAAACACTCCCACTGGTGAGCAACGTAATACATGCTTATCTGGTTTGACGCTGTGAATCATGTGGCGGCCAACTTGTAACAAACAGTCTAGTATTATAGTTTGACACTGAGTTAGTCTTAAAGACACATTTTAGGTGAGAACTATTAAACACAGGAACATAATTTTGGATCATATGTGCCTAGATTTAATGTTTTTTTCTAAGTTTTTTAGGCAAGAAATAGGCAATACAACAACAGAATCCTGGAGTATATTTGATCAGCACTGTGTTTTACAGTTTGATCTGAATTTGATCCGAATCTGCTTCTGTACTCTTTGTGTCCGTGATGGCGGGCAACAACCTTACAGCCAGCAAAAATCTAAGGTGGAGGGAAGTTTATTAAAATTCATTTGCACATACTACCCGTATTGTTATAATACAAAGCTGGCTGAAAAATCAGCAAAGCGTATCTTGAACTTGGCTCCTCTGTTTCCTCCTTCTCAGGTGGTTTCGGTAACTTCTACACCAGTGATGGCTACGGTGGAAACTACTCACACTCACAAGTTGACTGGTGGGGCAACTAGGTTCCTCCTCCCCTCCTTTCCTCATTCCTCTTTCTTCCTCTCACTCATCCTCCTTCCTTTCTCCACACTGTTGTCTGCACCCCATCCGTCTCCTCCCCTTCATTAACCCCGAGACCCAACGTGCATGTTATTAAACTATTTATACTCATTTATATAGCCTTCCTTCCATCCCTGTGCACTCAGATCTTTTAATTCTTTGACTTTTCTCGTCCTTTCCATCTCCACCTCCGTCTTTACGGTCGCCCATCTCTTCTTCTCTTCGTTTCTTAAATCCTGGTAAATCTCACCTTGTACAATAGGCCACATTATAAAGGGATTCTTTAACTTTAGGTTGTTATTTTTTAACACATCCTTTGGTTCCAGTGAGGACATTTTGAACTTTTCCCTCTGTGGCAAGTGCTTGAAGAAAAATAACCAGATGAAGTAAGGTTCTAGTTGTTCCTTTAACCCGTTAAGATTAGATGGACATGTAAGAGTTACAATGAGTTAGTCCTACGAGACAGTCGTAGAAGACCAGGGGGGAAATTCTTTTTTTTCACTTTAGTTGTGAGTTTTGGTTTCATCGTGTTTTTGTCTGCATTCACCCAAAGCCAGCCAGGCGTCCTGTTGTACCTTCACATGACATCTTTGTTTGTAACGCATGGCCATGTTGTAAATCACCGGCCAAAAACTTTTCTAAAACATAGCGCAGAGATAGGCAAGATGTCAGTTCTGAGCAAAATATGTCTGCATATAAATTCAAAGAATGGGAACTGGCTGAAGTCTCCTTCATTTACATGATAGATACTAAACAGCGGCCACAGAAACAGAAATTTTTATTATTTTTTCACCTTTTTAAAACATACTGAAGTCTTGATTTACAGAGATCTGAGAAAGATGTCTAACAGAGACCGGAGGGACAAGGGGGCTGGACAAACTGAAACACCCAGCCGCTGGGACGGCCATTAATAATGATGCTACAAACAGTCTTCAGACTGTGAACAGCATTTTCTTTGTTTGAAACAAAACATAATGGAGGATCATTTGTTTCTGTACTGTGCCTTTAAGAATTTGAACTTTGTCTCTTATTCCTGTTGTTTTAATTGCCATAATCCGTTAAGTGGCTACAAGTATTGGCCAGCTGTGACTAAAAAAATGTGTATTTAATGTCATGTATAGGTTTAAACATGTTTTTCTTTATTTCTATTTGGAAGGAAACAAACTAGGCTTGAACTAAATCAAACCTTGGCAAAAAAAAATAACTGTGATGAGGAAACTCAAAGCAATTCCTTATCTTTCTATTGGAGTTCAAATTCATCAGGTCTCTGATGAGCTGATTCCCAAAAGCATATTACCACTGTAACCTTATTTATAGACAGACCTTCATCCAGAGTGACAAAAGTGAGACAAAAAGAAGTTCCATCTGTCTTACTCCAAAAAAGAGTTAATTACAAAAAAACAAAACAGATTTATTTGCTTTATTAGCCTGTGAGCGGAGATAACAACAGTGGTTTTATGCTTTTGGGAAACCGAGTCCTACTAATTGACCTATACGTCACATGTACAGCTCTGGTTTGAGCTTGAGTTTGAGTTTCTCAAAGGCATCTTGTCACTAATTGTTGGGTAACACGTCATCTCAGAACAACTGAGAGAGAATTTGGCCCTACCAGGGTAGCAGCAGTCATGTTTCTTCTCGAACCATTCAGACGTGGTTGTTAATAAAAGATATTTTCTGGTTTAATTTCCAGTTTTGCTGGTATAGTCTGTTGTTAAACTTTAAGCAGGTTTCATTTTATGCAAACCAGTTGAACCGGCATTTGTCATTATGCCAAATTTAAGAAGTAGCCCACATCATCAACCTGAGCTGACAGTAATAAGCAATATGACAATATGATGAATGTAATATTATGCTAGTTATGTTAGAAACAGACTAACGGAGCCTCAAGTTTCTGACAGGCAGTGGGCAGTTTACTGTCAAGCTGAGCACCGGCAACATGAAAGAGATCAAATTTCATTAGAGGTGGGATGAGCGCCCCACAATTTGCTTTTTTACGACAACATTAATGTGTGTTTTTGAGGTGATGAGAGGAGAAATGGCAGAGTTGATCTCTCAAGAAATCTAAAACTGTGTCAATATGGCAACATTTGGGATTTGAAGGTGATGAAAGAGGTGCCCTAACTGGCCACGAGCGATGTGGTGTGCTGTGTTTAGCTGAACTGTTGTTGCAATAGTGAGACGCTCATTTTCTGTGGAGACACAGTGTTGTTACATTTCACTCGGGAGCACCTGCTGAGTCAAGTGCGACACTTTGTGGTAAAATTCAATATACTGGTCCGGTATTTGGATTAATATCAAACCGGTTTGAAAATATTTACGCTCTAAGAGCAATAATTTTAACGTCAGTGCTCCTGGATAACATTAGCAAGAGGGTCCCACAGTCCAAAGACACGCATGTCAGGTTAATTGGTGAGTGTGACTGGTTGTCTGTCTATATGTGTCAGCCCTGCGATAGTCTGGTGACCTGTCCAGGTTGTACCCCGCCTCTCGCCCAATGACAGCTGGGATAGGCTCCAGCTCCCTGCTTGTCCCTTAATAGGACAAGCAGTTACGGACAATGAATGAATGAATGACATTGAAACCACAACATGACTGCTGCTGCTGAAAACAACAGTTACCAAATGTTACCAGCTGCTGTTGAGTTGACTCTTAGTGCCACGATGCTCTTAAGAAGGCAGGCTCCGCTTCCACCACAAAACACTAAAACCCTTGTTTGCCAAAAGCTTCTTTCAAGGGGATACACAACTAAAAGACTTAAAGAGTTCAAAATTTTCTCGCTCACTCTATCCTGGAGAGTTACATGAAGAGTCTTCTCTAAAATAAGTCATTCCAGTTTATTCGTTATGTCTTTGAGATCTGCCGAGGTCAGGGATAAAAGTAAAGACTTGGATTATTTAGCCTAACCCATTTCACAGCAGAGAGAGCGGGGGCTTCCCAGAGGATGTAACGCCACACTTCCAGAGCACATTTAGCTATGTCCTGTCTTATTGTAATATGAAGTATGAAAAAATCCCAGTTGAAAGGATTGGCACAGGAAGACATTGCTCACTTGCATCATATGTTCAAGTTTTGAGTATTGCTCGATGCAGCAACCCAGTACCAAACAGTATCCAACTTTTTCTAGTCAAACAACACCTGCATTTGATCCTCTTTTTTTTTTTTTACCAAGATCTAGAAAGAAATCATCAGTTGTCTGGTTTTGCTCTAATATTTTAATGTGACGTGATTGCCCCATTACCCTAGCAGCTAACACACGTAAAATCTGTTGTGTGCTGAAATCGAGTGCGGTTTATTTGACAGATGTGACAGTTCAGCGTGCTGAAATACCACCAAAAGTATGGCTTTACTACTGTAGTAGAAAAAAAGGTATCAAATAAAGTATTGGGGTCTGTATCACTTTGTTGGTACGGGTATTGTACATTTTGAAATGATATGAATGTTAAAAAGCACCAAGCTGGGCATAGCACAGTGAGATTCAGGACTGATAAAATGTGCTCGTGGAAAAGTGGCAAACAGAACTAAAAATCTTTGGTTACAACATGGAAAATCACATTATTTATTTGTGACAAAATCGATGCCCGATCCCTGTTCAGCCCTCCTCGATGCTGCTGTGGAACCAGTCGTCCATACTTCATCCCTGATTGAACTCCCAAAAGGATCCCCACTGTACATTTGGACGCTTCAGTGGTTGAAGTCCGATCCCCCGCTGTGTGAATTAGCAGCAGAATACGCCCAAAAATGCTCTGTTGCTACCGAGTGGGGAAAATTGTTTATCTTCATCAGGGTCTTAATTTGTTTTGTTTACATGAACAACTCTAGCGAAGTGAAAATATAGATTTAAATGTAAATAGTTAAACTCTTCTTCGAACAAAAAGAGAAGAATCTCCACTGAAAAAGAATGTGAATTACAAGTGAGACAACACTTGTGTAAAATCACGTCTGATCACTCAATGTTGGACCAGGCAGTGTCTGGTTAGCTTAGCTCAGTGGGCAATTTGAACACGGTCGCCAGATATACTCTTAATTATTTACAGAAAATTAAGGAACCCATCGGCTATTGCTCTGATGTTGATAATCCTCTGTGGACAACATTTTGGGAGAGGCGTTATAGCCAGGGCTAAGACTTTCTTTTCCATGCACCAGTCATTGTTTACGGTTTGATTAGAAACTCAAGACCAGTCTCAAACAGATATCTGCAAAAGAGTGCAGATGCATTAAAAAAAAAAAAAAAGCTAAAAATGCTGCATTTTTCATCAGAGGATGGCCAATGGGTTCCAAAATTGCATTGTGGCCAATGCGTTTTGCCTCTTTTGCTCACTACATAAACTGTTTTCCTGGCAACCAAACCTTGATCAAACGTGATTGGTAAATACCACTTGGACTACAAACAGAAAGTTTACGATACCAGAATCTTTGTCCCGTTGCCCAGGGAGTATGCATTCATATACAGATTTCTGTTTTGTAGAGATTTACAAATTAATGCCCTCAAATTGCCCACTGGCTTCAGCAAATGACAAGGCTGGACCAAGACAATAAAACATATGCAAGTGTTGTTGTTTTTTGGTCAAGGAGTTAATAAATGCCAAGCAAAAAGTTACAATTCTACAGCAGGCTTTAGTTATGTTAGAACTCTGATTTTTTTTACGTCATGTATGATTTTTAGACTACTTTTTAACTTTCGAGATGTTGTGTTGGGCCAATCTATTTCCCTTTAGGACAGTTGGCAGTGAGTTTAGGGAAACTTGTTGGCTTGAACATGATTTTTGGAGAGTTTAAGGCTGCGTAATGCTGGAGGACTCAGGATTCAAGCAGACAGCAGGTCACAAACAAACAAACTAGATTTCTCAAAAGCTTCTTGGTGCAAAGCTGTCTTTTTGTGTCCAAATTTAAGGTTGGAGAGATGCATTCAGGGATATCTCTGTAATCCTTATTCACCCTCTAGTTGCTAAAGTGAGGGGCCACTTTAAATGGACGCTACGTTCAAGGACAGTTGTCATAGCATGCAGTGCTAGAAACAAAAATGTAACATCATGTCCAAATGCTCCCCATAGTAACCAAATACAGAAGATAATTTTGCATTATATTTTGGCCAGTTGTCAGATTAACTGTCTTTGTTGCACAAAGTTTTGTAATGTCGCTTTTGTTCAACTTAACGTAAAATTTAAGCAAAACTCCTGAGAGCACCAGTTAAAACGGCAATTGATTGTGGACCAGAACTGTGTTTGAGGTGTCCCAATAGATGATTTTAGCAACCGATCAGAGAATTTTTCTGTGGTCATGATATGAAAACCAGACTTTAATTTCTCCATCTTATCGAGAACCTTTGCTGTTCAGTATGAAGGAATAACCAGCAGGAAGATATAAAATCAAAAGTTGAAGATAATGTTGCAAATGACAATCAATCATGAAGGATTTGGGTAGTTCAAAACTCACTTCACATATTGACTCAACTCATTAATTTGCACTTTCCTTAATAGTCTCGAGGACACCTTTACATGTAGAAGTCTTCTTAAAAAGCTGTTTTGTTGGCAGTTGTTTTATAACTGTCAAACGTCCAACTTGTGTCCTCCGTCATGGAGGAGATGGAGCTGCACATGCCAAACTGAAGCTTATGGACTTTTTACTCAGATTTTGTTACAAAATCAAAGTCCACCTTTAAATATTGACTGCATAACAGTTTTACTGAATTTTCAACTGTCACATTTCCTGCATGAAAGGAAATGTTGTCAGCCTTTGTTACTTGAATCCACGGTGGTTGCCAACCATAAACTTAGTATGCAGCTAGTGTAGTCTTGTGTGTTTCGTACGCTAAAATCAAAGGAATACAATGAATCTGGTTGAGCATGTTGACGTCACTTTGCCTTCTACCAGCCACTAGGGGGCAGATGGAATAACCAAGAATAAATGAAGGAAGGACTGAGCTTTTTGCCTGCAGTTATAAACATAGGAATTGCTGACATAGTACAAGATATGTGTTAATTGTTGACTGCTGATGGTGCAGATAGGAATTTGCTCGGGGGGGGGGGGAGTCATAGAAAGTAAAACTTAAGTTTACCTCACTTTTTCATCTTGTTTGTAGAGCAATCTTGTTCAGAGTGCGCACATGTATATGCAATGTATTTAGGTCTTTTTCTAGGGCAGACAGATCATATCTGCTTTAATTACCATTGAACTGTGTTGGAGCAACACGTAACTTACCACTGTGCCCCAAACTTCCATCCCGCCTCATACAAAATGCCCCCCTGGACACCAAACCTCTGCAGAAAGTGCAAAAGAGATCAATTACTTGTGGCTTTCACTTTGCTGTCACCGAGATTCTCTGCACGAGGTGTTTTCCGTCTGTGCTTCATTTGGATAAGAGCACAAGTTGGCCCAAAGTCTGACGTGTGCACGGTGCCTTAAAAAGGCGGAATCACTTAAGACTGAAACATGTTGGTTAGGGCTGGGTATTTTCAATACTAATGAAAAATCCAAACCATTTCATAAACAATATTAGATTCAGTAGTGAGTATGCATGTGACATCACTGTTGTCACACACACTGGAATATTGCCAAATACCTACAAAACTAATACCATTGCCATTAGCATCACTTGTACTTTGTCTTTAGTGCTAATTAGCAAATGCTAGCATGCTAAAGTAAGATGGTAAACCAGTGATTCCCACAGACTTAGGAGCTATGTCGAAGATCTGACGTTAAAGCAAACTTTTAGACCCAGCGCAATTAAAGATTATGTATCACTTTTACTACAAATAGTGGTCAAAACGTGGCGGCAGAGGTTTTAATTGTGGCAGGCCGCAAATAAATGAATGCGTGGGAAACCCTGGATAAACATTACCTGCTAAACATCAGCATGTCAGCAGTGTGAGCAGGTTAGCGTGCTAATATCAGCATTTAGCTGTGCCTGCGTACAGCCTCACAGAGCAGCTAGCGAGGCTGTGGAGTCTCTTGCAGTGCGTCCTGTTCATGTTAGTTGTTTTTGCCATAGTTGTTCTGTTTTTACCACTCAGTAGTGTAGAAAGTGGCGTTATGTGAATAAATCCATACAATCGACCGCAAATGAGCTTAGATGTGACATTTGTTTGGACCGTGAGCTTCACTAATCAAAAGTAGACATGTTTATTTTCTCAGAAAGAAAAGTTCTTACTTAGAAATGCAGCACTTTAGTTTTTGAATATTTTAAAAACCTTTATGATGCCTTAAATTCAAGGGTGATACCCAGCCCTAAAGGAGCTGATAGTGAAGTTGGTTACACTGTATACAGCTGAACAATAATGGTGCTATGCTCCCATTGCTGCGGCCTGCAGGCCCCTCTGTTGTAGAAATCCCATTGAGTTTACAGAAAATACTTCAGTTTAGTTTGATGTTCAACTAAAGTCTTCTGTAGTAAATGTCCTTCAAAACCTCAGAGAGGAATGAAGGAGTGAGTGTTTGAAGTGTAGCGCAGCCAGGGGTCAAAGAGAAAGGTTTCTCCACAGTTTAGTGTGTGTGTGTGTGACTGTTTGTGTGTGTGCGTGCGTGCGTGCGTGCGTGCGTGCGTGTGTGTGTGCATGTGTTGTATGGAAAGGTTCTTGTAGATATGAAACCGTTTTATTTTTTGGGACCAGGTGGAGTCGTAGTTAACAGCAATCGTAGGAATCAGCTGTTTGCACACAGAGTTCTCGAGTCTACTTTCGCTGCTAGTTTGTGTAATTTATCAAGCATTTTTGAGAAATATTTATTTTTATAAGCCTAATACAAAAGTTGATATTTTACAAAGTGACTTGACCAAAAGACAGTAAACAAAAACACTGGCACTTGAATGTTGAATGTCATTGGTATGAGTGAAAATTTCTATTTTTCTGGGGTAGTGTGAGCTTTTTAATGTTAAAGATGCAGCGTGTAGGGGTTTCTCTTTAAATATGTCACCGTGGCAACCTGTGATAACGATTTATGAATAAAGGTTTTAAAAAATCCCATATCTTTTACTGGTGCCAAACTGATAACAATCATCTGTCTATCATAAATTCCTTAAACCCCAATTCTCTGTGTGAGGGTGTCACGGCATGTTCCGACAGTCCAAAATTCTGACCGACATTAGACCGAAAAATGTCCCATCAGACTGAAAGCTAATTTTTCCAACAGCCTTTTATCCCAAAAATAGACGCCCATTTCTCCAAACTCCAGTTTCTCTTAGTTGCTCACTTCTAGTTTCAGTTCAGAGACACTGATCCCAGGTGTTTCTACAGACCCATTGCGGCGTTTCTCAGTGGCGTTGAACCACCGATCACGGGGTGTGATTACCAACCATTAGTGGCATTTTCAAGCGGCATTTGAGCTACCAGTCTCAGGTGTTTTTGCTGACCCTTCGTGGAATATCACAACAGCTTTTTAGGCAGCGATCCCAGGTGTTTTTACGCACCTATGTCTTTGTCTCTCAGCAGTGTTTGAACCGCAGATCCCAGATGTTTTTTCCAACCTTTTGCAGCATCTCTCAACAGCATTTTTCCGCCAGCCAAACCCACTATTTTTGGGGGGGGGATAAAGCCAAATCATGATATTTTCTTACCATAACTAAGTGTTTTTTGTGCCTAAATTATAACCACACATTCACCACAGCATTGTTACAAATGTAACAAATCCACGTCTTCTAAAAAGGTAAAATGCAAGCATTTTTTCTAGCGATTGGGTTTTCTTACAGCAAGAATTGTCTTTATATGGAGAAAGGGGACTTAGAGCAATAAGTGTTGTTTTTTGGGATGACGGACTATTGGATAAATAGACTCTTGGTCCAGTAAGACATTGTTTGGACTAATTGCCTGGGAAAAATGGGCAATCCTCTGTTTAAGGCCAATACAGATCAACCCATGCCACGCGCACATCTTTTCGTGTTTAACCAGACTGTTTTTGCTGATCCAGTACCTAAACCCGGTACAGTACATTTTCTGACAATTAAAATTGGACCCTGAATTCTTCTCTGAAAGACAGTTCTCATATGAGATGGCGGCACTCCTTATGTTCCCTCACAGTCCTTATTCGTAGAAATATACCCATTACAACAACACGTAGAGATGTGCATGTAGAATCACACAAAGCCACAGAGTGATGACGGTTTTATTCCAGTTGACGCGACTGTGACACATTAAGAGAAACCTCCTACACGGGTTACCTTTAAAGTCACATTGGACTCAGTATCAGATACATAAACCTGTTTGTGTGACAGGTTCCATTTGCCAATAATGATAATCAACCATAAATAGCCATTTTTAATTGGCAGACAAAATTTGAGACAATACCACCATATATGCCAAGGTTTGGATTAAAAAAAAATAATTAACAAAACGTTACGATCAAAGACCATTTTGTATAAAAAAAAAAGAAACATGCAGTACAAAAAACAAGTGTCCAGATTCTCTCCAAGTCAGATGTTGTTTTGTTTTTTTTTCATTTGAGTCTTTACACTTTTTCCTTCCCGTTAATACCCTTGTTGTGAATGTCTGGCAAGTGGTGATCTTAAAAGTCTTCATAACACAGAATTAACTGTGGTTCTATTGCTATGTTGTTGTGATTTGCATATTTTCAGGCGTCAGCGGGTTTATGCTCATATGGGGGAGCGTCTGGCCAATCAGAAATGGGGAAAAGTTGACCGACGACGCCCATACAGGTGTCTGTCACATACATAATATCCGTATGAATCTTCATCCATCTCGTTCATGAGAATATAATTGCAGCTGCAGATGTTATGCAGTTACACGGAAACAAATTTGTCCATCAAGCAGCCTCATTTGACCAGAATGCAATCTGACCCCTGCAAAGCTAGAATCAGTAACAGATCAAAGATATGGTACGTAGGTGAATTATCACACTTTACGCCATTTTTATTCACAAACAAAAAGTTTTGCAACAGTAAGCTCATTGCTCTTGTCCTGTTGTGCACAAAAGGCATTCTGAGAAAGACACTAAACCAACTTTAGCAGTTTATTTAAAAAAAAAAAAAGCATTATTGTATTTAGAAATGGTTAGTGCTGTCCCCATTACTGATTGGCCACACCCCTCGGTGTAGACAAAGTACCTCCGGCCTGGTAGTTAGTATTTGCTTTATGTATTAGTTTAGCAGTTGTGCACGAAGAGGAGCACTGCACGAAGAAAAAAAAAACAAAAACAGTCTATTCTGATTTTACCACAAATAAAGGTTTGGATTTGCAAATGTAAACTGTGTTGATCCATTTTTTCTTCTTATGTTACTTTGAAATTGAAGGATTTGAGAAAAGTGGGTCAAAGAAACTGGAAGTTTTTAAATAAACAAGTTTATTTGCTGTTAAATACATGCTACAGATTTATGACAAATATCTTTTTACAATGTGTATAAAAACAAATGACTGAAATGTATTGACACCTTTGCTGAATGTTTGCAGGAGCTGGTGCATAACTAATACTTTCTCATTTTTTGAGGAACGTCGTTACTTGAGTGCATGGAAACGTAATGCATGCGTCTTCCCTGGTTTGAGCCGACCACCACCAGAACATTCGATGTACCAGCTACCTGCTCAATTTGAACTTTAAAGGCAACAGAGAAGAAAATGAGACAAGGTATTTAACCCTTCAACACATGGATCGACACGTTATCTTGTGCTGCATTCAGATGCCCTTTACTAGCAGTTAACCTCTGAAACCTGAGAAAATCAGTTCAGTTTCTTTCAAAAACACAGGAAAAGACATAGTAAGCAACTTGACAAGAAATGTCCTGCAAACTGCAAAAATAATTAAAATATGCCTAAAAATACCTGAAAATTAGCTGCAATTGATCATTAGATGTTTCCAAAAAGAAGATGGAAATGTCCAAAAAAACTATATTTATAATTTTCGTATGTATTCAAAATTGTTACAGAAAAAATAGCACTTTCTTAAGGTCATTTTCTTGTTTTTGTTTTACTTTTTTTCTTATTTTCAGGTATTTTTCTTGCCACATATTTCTTGCTAATTTTTGGGCTATTTCTTGTCAAGTTGCTTCTCGCCCTCCCAAGTTTTTTAAAGCCAATTTGCCCAGGTTTCAAAGTGTAAAAAGATCAGTCACAACTCTAATTTTAACATACAGCTTGAAACATATGTGACAGATGAATGTGAATGCTTCCCAAAGTCATTCAGAAATTTCACCATACATTCAGGACACAAGTGCTATGCATGTTAACATCAGCTGAATCTGTCATTGATATCAAAATAAAGTGCATTCATTTCCAGGTAAAACTTTGGTTGAAGGGAGGCGCTGCCTTCCTGTCGTCTGGCACTTCAGGGCCCGTTGGTCCAACAATCATTTATAGAGAGTCAAGAATAAAAAACAGTGAGACTGACGTTTGCTCATGAGTTCAGTATTTGTTAGTTGAGATGTAAATAAGTTGTGTCATGTGAAATCATTTATTTGTAGAAAATAACTCAGTGTCTCAGTTCACTCTGCGTCCTGTCAGTCAAGCGG
Organism: Plectropomus leopardus; assembly: GCF_008729295.1. Lineage (NCBI taxonomy): Eukaryota > Metazoa > Chordata > Actinopteri > Perciformes > Serranidae > Plectropomus > Plectropomus leopardus. The sequence goes on from NC_056486.1 coordinate 5,675,393, forward strand.
CAGGGGACAGGTGAGCCCACTTATTTGTTGGCGGCTTCTTCGAGGTTGCTTTTGATTTGTTGTTGGTCGTTGCTCGCGTCTAGCCAGTAGTCTGGGTTGTCTTGGTACCATTTGACTAAAAAACAAGCAAAATACAGACATGAAGAGCACACATTATAAAGAGGAGCTGCAGAAGTAAGGTCAAAACTCAGAACACTTCAATTACAATATGCTTAAAGTTTATTACGGGATTTTTGTCCAACAATGCCAAAATTAAACTACTAGCTTTAGTTATCTTGAGGTTTTTCATGTTTGTTATTGTACCAGTCTGTCTGATGCCTTCAGCCCAGCACACCTCCGCTCTCCAGCCCAGCTGCTGCAGCTTCTCACATGTGATGGGGTAGCGCAGGTCGACACGCGGCCTACAGAGCAGAGGTCAAAGGTCACTCACCTTCTCGTATGTGGTAAGTTCAACTCACTAATCTGAAGATTTTTTCTAATAGAAAGATTTTCTTTGGAAATGTTTGTTTACTGATGTAACATTCAGTGTTTAGTCACCTGTCAGGCACAAATTCGAGCCAGTCGTTCACCTCAGAGTCCGGCACATTCTTCACCTAGACAACAAAAAACGGTTTCAACGGTTCAGTTTTCTGAACATCCATTACCTCCGGCTACATGTTAAAATTAACACTTTAAAACATGGAGCTACACCACTTTTCCTTTGCTGCATTCAGACGCTTTTCACAGGTATTTAAATCTTTGAACCCTGAGCAAGTATGTCAGATTTTCTTAAATTTAAAAAAAAAAAAAAAGTGGGGGAAAAAGGCAAGGAGAAACTTGGTAAGAAATGTTCCACAAATTGCAAGAAATTGGTAGATTAAAAAATTTTTTGGAAAAAAACTAGGGAAAAGATATTTATATATAAAATTCATATAATTAAAATGATGTTACAGAATTTCGATTTACTTTAGCACTTTTTCCAGGTCATGTCTGAGTATTTTTTTATTCATTCTATATATATATATATATATATATATATATGTACACTTTTCAGATAATATTCTTGCACTTTTTCCCAATTTCTTGCTAATTTTTGGATTAAGATTTCTTTTGCTGCTCTTTGCGTTCTTCCATTTTTTCAAATAAAGTCAATTTTCTCAGGTTTTAAAGGGTTAAGAAGGTTCTTAAACCCACCATTTTAATAAGTTCCCTGGCCAGTTGCACGATGGGAATCTCACAGCTTGTTCCCACATTGTAGATTTCTCCCACAATCCCTTTCTCCAGAACCAGCAGGAGGGCGTTGATGGCGTCATCAACAAACAGGAAATGGCGGGATTTAGGGAGCGTTCCCTGGATGGTGCTGCGGCAGAGCGGAGAGAGAAACCCAGATTAGAAACTACATTTACTCTGTTAATGCCAAACAAATACTGAAGCTGGTTTCCCAGGAAAATATTTTCAAAATAAAATTCAAACCTACCATTTTTTGTTGATTTGTAAGAGAGCGAGAAACCTCGGAATGACCTGAAAGATCGAGAATATCTTTATCACTGTAGAAAAGAGCTTAAATAAAGTCACTGCACTTACTCTTATTTACCTTGTGCATTTAAAACAACTAAATCTGCAGTTCCACACGAAAATAAACTGGCTCACACTTGTGAACTTAAGATTTATTGTATCTTTAATCTTTTGTAATGCAGGTTATAAACGTGCACAAACTCTCGGTGACTGTCCAGCCTCTAACAGGTAAGTAGTTACAGGTGCACATTATTTGACAAAAATCAAGCATTGTTTTAGAAATTAAATACAGCAGCTTAAACTGTGTGCTGTGTACCAACAACATATGTATCAGTATATCATCATTTTTACTTCATAAATAGATTTTTCTGTACAGTTTACAGGTTGACAGGTCCAACTCAAACACGCTGCCTGATGTTCTTAATGATTGCAGAGTAAATGAAACACAAGTCTCAACAAAACCAGGTAAGAACCGCTCTTAGAAACAATAACAATGTTTAGGCTCAATTTAAAAAGTTAAATTAGGCAAATGAATCAATCATTGATCAATATCGTCATGGAAAGTCAGGGTGTTTTACCTTCTCAGTGTACTGTCTGGGTCCGTAGACGTTGTTGCTTCTGGTGATGATGATCGGAAACTAGGGACAAATGCAGAAAGTAGTTATGAGCATACCGAAAGTGAGATCTAAGGATGTTGCTAATGAATAATTTCTATGATGTTTAAACAGAAAACACTCAGAAAACATTCAGCAAAATTTCATCTAAAATGTTTATAAAAATTCGTCTTAAAAAATATTGTGCTTACTATCAGAGGCATGTGAAATCGAAATCGGAAATAATAAATCTTTAGGAGATGTGCCTGATTATTACAAAGGCATTTGTATCGGGTAAACGCAATCACACAGCAAACCACCTAAAAAAATTGGTCATCAAAATATGTATTATTATGTAAATTAAACATGTACATAAAATAATACATTGAAAATAGGTTTAAAAAACAAGTATTTCTAATGCTGACTAGCGAGAGAGGCAATGTTCAAACACCTAGTAGACAAATCACGCACATCACAGATGACATCATTACATTGCTTGATTTGTCCATACAACTGTCAACAAAGATGATCTGTTTACAATCACATAAGACAACAGAAAAGCAGCAAATTATCACTATTTTGGCATTTTTGCTTCAATGATTGACATTAGAAAATATGCTGTAACTGTGAAAATCAAGAACTTTATGATAAATATCTTCAGTTTCAGATGTAATCCTGAAGCCACTTCACTACCTGCGTGTGTGTGTGTGTGTGTGTGTGTGTGTGTGTGTGTGTGTGTGTACACACCTTATATTTATCCCAGTAGGATCTGACCAGGTACTCTGCAGCTGCTTTAGTGGCAGAATACGGGTTAGAGGGCCTCACTGGACTGCTCTCATCAAACACCTGCAAACGACAAACATCCCAAAAAACTCAAATCAAAACCCCCAAAACTTTACACACTTTACTATCAGCTGACGCTCCTCACTGACCTGATCCAGACTGGCACCGTACACCTCGTCAGTGCTGACGTAGACGAAGCGCTGTGGCTGGTGTCGAGCCTGATGGGCGGCTCCCAGTAAAACTCTGGTCCCATCGATGTTAACACGCTGGAAACTAGACGGAGTTTCAAACGATGACTCTGAGCCAGGGAAGAAAGTAAGAAATTTAAATATTCATATATTAACAGTAAAATCATACGGACAAGTGTAAATTTAATTTTGAACGGCTGCTGCTCACCGACGTGCGTTTTGGCCGCCAGGTGAAAGATCACATCAATGTTTTCTGTGTTGAAAATGTGATTCACCAGACGTGAGTTACACACATCTCCCTGTCAAAGAAATTAAATAGTCAAACTACTATTTATTGTGATAGCACAGTCTATCTTTATGAAACCTGGAGCAACATCACTTTTCTTGTGCTGCTATCAGGCGTCTTTAACAAGTATTTAAACCCTTCAGCCCTGAGCAAATTAGTGTGATTTCTTTCAAAATCATGGGGAAAAAAGGCATTCAGCAACTTGGTGAGAAAAGTTTCACTAACTGCAACAAAATAGGAGATTTAGACAATATTTAAATTTAAATAAAAAGAGAGTAAAATGCTGAAGGAAAGAAAAGAAAAATGCTAGAGAAAAAATATAAATAAATACATACAATATACATACATAATTATGTCGCTTAATTATTATTATTTTTTACGCACTTTTCCATGTAATTTAGTTGTTTTGGGGTTTTTTTTCTTTCTTTTTTAAAATTAATTTTTGTTTGTTTGTTTTGCTATCATTAATTTTTGGGTTATTTTCTTGGACTTTTTACTAATGTCTTGCTTATTTTTGTGTCATTTCTTCTTTCACTGCATGTTTTTGAATGAAATGGTTTCAAAGGGTTAACTGGGATCACAACACCAGTTGCTGTTGATCGTCTCTGGTTTCATAACACTTATGTCAGCAGCTCTCACCCTGATAAAGGTGTAGTTTGCTCTGTCTTCAACGCTCTCCAGACTCCTGAGGCTGCAGCAGTAATCAAACTGGAAGAGATCAGACATTAGTTACGCTGCATACACTCAACATACTGAGAAACACACATCTATATATTCATCTATATATTCAACCATGCATGTGTGGACAGTTTCACCAGTACAGACTTACATTATCCAGGTTGATAATTCTCCAGTCAGAGTGTCTGTTGACCAGCGAACACACAAGATGGGAGCCACTGCAGGGAGAGATGGGAGGAGGTGACAAACAGTACGAAACATTCACTCAAGTGCTGTAATGAAGTTTAATTTTAAGGCACTGTATTAAGTATTTTAAATTCCTGCTACTTAGGTGCATTTGTTGTTGTTTTTTTTTTAAATGGACATTGTAAATGTTACACATTATCCATCACAAAAACCTACATGTAATAAGCATGTTAAAGGTCCCATGTGTAGGGTTTAGAGCAGTGATTCTCAACTTACGGCTGGCGGGCCAAATCTGGACCCCAACCATTTTCTTATTCACAAAAAATATATAAAATTGATTCACACTGGGAACTGTTTTAGTACTTTTAGTATACATAAAGTGCCAGAGTGCATAAAACTGATAAAACAGAGCTTGTCTGTCAAAAAAAGTGCCAGTGGAGGATCCCCCATACCCCCAACAGAGGTCCTGAAGTCCTAGAAATGTCCTAAAGTCCTAGAAATGTCCACAAATTTTGTCACCCAGTAGCTCAGTTGGTAGAGTGGGCACTCCGTGTACAGAGACGCTTTGTCCCTGTTCAGTGGACACAAGTTCGATTCCAGCCTCAGCCCTTTGCTGCATGTCATAGCCTCTCTCTTCCCCTTTTACACTTGAGCTGTCTCATCCATTATTGACCAAAAGCCCCAAAAAACAATCTTAAAAATGAAATTCTAGAAATATTCTGGAAAAATCCTAAAAACCTAGAAGTGTCCTAAACGTTCAAAAATCCTTGCAACGTCCTTAAAAACCTAGAAATATCCTCAAATCCTAGAAGTGTCCTTAAATGCTACAAGTGTCCCGAAATACTAGAAAGAAAAAGTCCCAAAATCCTAAAAATGTTTTAAAATCCGTAAAACGTCCTTAAATCCTAGAAACATCCTAAATTACGAGACACTTCCAAAAATTCAGAAATGTCTTAAAATCCTCCTGGAAACGTCCTAACAATCCAGCGTGTCCCTAAATCCCAGAAACGTCCTTAAATCCTAAAAATAGTCCTGTAGTTCTTCTCAGTTTTATTTAATATCATAAACTCACATGAATCCATAGCCTCCGGTCACCAGGACAGTCCTGTTGAAGTTCATCTTCTGACCATCACAACACTGAACAGCAGCTGTCTTTTCCCATTAAAGTCTCCTACAGACATAATAATGACATTTTTAATGGTTTTAAACTCCGTTACAGACTCTGCTCACTGACAGGCAGCACTGATCTTTTCTATTTCCGTCAGTACACTGCCTACATTGTCTAATTTGCGACATTCACCTGTCTTTTTACGGCAGTGTTGACACGTTGAAAAGGGGCGGGATATTTAGCGCATGTTGAGGAGTTTCTACTCTCTTATTGGTTGCCTTCTGTGACGTAAGCAATACGCGCTGTTTAATTGGGTGAATTTCACATCAGTCAAACTGTCAATTGTGCCGACCTGGCACGGCAACAGCGTAAAGTTAACCACTACAAATATGTAAACATCCGGAAAGTATTTTCAAAATAAAAATATTTTGTTAACATATTTAGTAGAAACGTATTTAACATCTTAAATAACAGGTGTTTTTCAAAATTTTTCGCAATTATTAATAGTGCTGGAGATTAACTAGTTACATGGAGCAATTACAGTGATTAAAATACAAAATAAAGGTAATTGTAAGTAGGTATAGTTCATGTAATTAAATCACAGATATAATCAAAATATTGATGATTTCAAAGGGTTTATCTCTAAATGTCTTATTTTTTTTATAAATCCTGTTGTTTCCGCATATTTTCACTGTGTAGGAATGTTGTCTTCTGGGTACATTGGTGGTAATTAAAATAGTTACATTACTTATTACACTTTTAATGGTGAAATGAGTAATCTGTATCTAGGGTTGCTAATCGTCAGTACTTTCCGTAATTGAGCATTGGTTAAAACTGATCGATTTATCGATTAAACCCTATATAAAAGAAAAAAATTATAAAACCTTTAAAAATAATAATAATAATATCTTTACTTTTAATATAATAAAAACTTTACTGTTTTTATGATTCCTGGCTAATTTGAAATAAGTTAAATAAATGCAGCATATTAAATGCAAATACAACCATTTATTGATATGCAACCCTCCCCTAAACTGGCGTAAATTAAAAAATAAATAGTAGTAAGTCCCTCCCCAGTACATAAAAAAATAATAAGACATGCCTTCACATTGTTGCACCACCCCCTCCGCACATAAATAACGAACAGTCCCTTGTTCCCTAAAATGATACATTCAAAGCTTTTGTTTGCGTGCAGAAACGCCTAACTTCCGGTGTTGCGTTGGGTCATTTTGTTAAACTTGACGCAGCTGGTTTACTTCTGGCTTCGTGGCTCATTGAATCCAGCAGCTAACGTTTATTTGTCGATAACATTAATCTGCAGCTTGATAAAAATGTCGTATTTGTTAGCTGCACTTGTAGCTGCAGCGCTGCTCAGTCCGGAGGTTTTGGGGAAAACTGTAACGGGACTTTTTAAGAGCGAAGCGGCGAGACAGCAAAGCGGCCAGTTCATCTCTAAATTCATGTACCAAGGTAACGATACTGATGTCATGATGCTAACGTGTCATTCAGCCCCTGACAGGGCCAGCGACAATTCAGGATTCATTTTAGCATGGCGTGATAAAAAACACAATTTATTTATCCTCTGTTTCTATTTTTGTGCCAGTTTATATCAGAGCCTTCTTTTTAATTAGCATCATCAGAGTTATTGCTGTTATTTTAAGCATTGCTTCAGTGTCTAGCTCCTGTTCCAGGTTACAAACCAGCCTGTTTAACAGCTTCAAATGTCCTAAATGTGTTTATTTACTTGATCCAAGAATCTGGACTTTCTCCTGCATCATCACCCACCAGGAGAGAGGTCAGAGGTCAGCTGCAGACCTCACTGAGCTGGTGGGGTCATGGGCGTATTGTGAAATAATGGGCCCCTGGGCCTGAGCCCAGAGGGCCCCACTTTTTTTACAAGAGAGCAAGACATACAGATGTTTACAGCTGTTTAGCCTCTTTTTGATGACTTTTAGTCAGTTTCTTTGTAGTTGCTTTGCATCTCTGTGTCTTCATTTTATGTCTCTTTGTAGGTTTTTGTGTCTCTTTGTAGTTGCTGTTTTGCATCTTTGTAGTCATGTTTATGATCATTGTGAGTCTCTCTCTGTCTGGCTGCAGTTATGTTGCATCTGCCTATAGTCATTTTGAGTCTCTTTGTAGTTGCTTTGCATCTCTTTGTAGGAATTTTTCTAGTCGTTTTTAGTCATTTTGCATCTCTTTGCAGTTGTTTTGAGTCTCTTAGTGGTCACTTTGAGTATTGTAGTCATTTTGAGTCTCGTCGTATTTGTTGCTTTGCATCTCTGTGTGCAATTTCAGTCACTTTATGGTCTTTGTGAGTCTTGTTGTGTCTCTTTGCAGCTGTTTTGAATCTCTGTATTAATTTTGCTTCTCTTTGTTGTTTTTTGTGTCTATCTGTCTTCATATTGTGTCCACTTGCAGCTGTTTTGCATCTCTTTGTAGTCGTTTTGTGTCCCTTTCTGGTCATTTAGTCAATGCTTTGCATCTTTGTAGTTAATTTGACTTTCTTTGTAGCTGCTTTGCGTGATTTTGTGTCTCTTTGTAGTTGTTTGGCACCTTTTTGTGGTCATCTTGTGTCTCTTTGTGGTCATTTTAAGTGTCTTCCTGGTGTCTCCTCTGTGACATTTTGCAAAGGAAGTCCAATTCCCTTTGCAGCGATATAAAACACTTTGGCCTGGTTTGGATAATGGCCAGAGGGAGTCATGAAGTGCTGCCTTATGTTATCTGTAGTAAATAATAGAATGAAATCTAATAAACCGTTGTCCTGTCTCTGTCTCTCTGCAGGTGAAAATGGGCTGTTGGTGTGCAGGTTGGACAACTCTGCTCTGGCTGCAGAGAAGGAGTCCAGACTGCTGCTGTATCAGGACATGGACTCGGAGCTGGACAACCTCAGCTGCTCCGAGAGGCTCGCTAAAGCTCACCTCACCAGTAAGAACCAGCGTTGACTCATTTCTGATATGATGGATGTGATGCAGCTGAATTGATTTTATTCTTCTGATCCGTCCACACTGTCCTCTTTGTCCTCCTGCTTCAGTTTCTCTCAGTCATGACGAACACAACCAGACAATGCCTCATCAGTCTTTTCCCACAGCCTGGCAGGTGCTGTACGCCGACAGATACACATGTCAGGTAACATCAGAGATTATTAATCCCATTCTAACAAACACAGACGTTAAATCTGAGTTGAATCAACAATACTGAAGCTCAAAGGGAGGCGGTGTCTCAGGTGATAGTGGCCGCTGTTTACACCGGTATGTGATTAGATCGGGATGTTATTGATTTTTCTGCCCGTTACTTTTATAAGCATTTAAACCTTTAAATAATTTTGCAAAAAAATAGGAAAAACTGACAAGAAAAACAAAAACAGAGAGAGAGAGAATCATTAGAAAATGTTCAAATGAATAAGAAAAAAATACCAATAAAACAATATTTGATAAAATAAAAAAATAAAAAAAAACAATAATGATAATATATCTTCTCTTTTTAAGTTTTGTTAACTACTAGTAATTTCTCTCTCTCTCTTTCAGTTAATTTCTTTAACTTTTTAAAAAATGTATAAATATTTGGAAATATAAAATTAATTTTTGGGACATTTTTGTTTCTCATTGCCTGCTTACCATGATTTGAAAAATAGAGCCAATTTTCTCAGGTTTGAATGGTTTAAAATGTTCCGTGATAACTCATTTAATGTCACTAGAGGTTATTAATTATATCTGAATGATTTTATTTAGGCGTTATTTTGAAAAATCAATTCATCAGACCTCTAGATATGTTAATTCAACAAACCATAATCAATGGACAGAAAAACTCTTTAATTCAATTGAATTAAAAAATAAAAACAAATAAAGAGGCAATGTAGTACCACAATTCAGCCACTAGATGGAGACAGAGACTGCCTGATGAGCCTCCTCTGCAGTAGAGACTGAAATAGACTCAAAAAATAGACTCAGAGTTTAACAGAGCCATTGAATTATTCAAATATCAGTGCATTTTATGAACAAACAACTTCTAATTACAAACACGTCAAAGGTTCGACGTATTTTATGATGTGGCTGTATAAAGTGAGGTGTATTTTTGCTCCTCATTGAGAGCTTTTCAGTGGTTTCTACTCAGTAGGCATCTTTTTTTTGTTTCAAATTCAATATTTTTGTCCCTCTGATGCTTGGTCACTGTAAGCGCTTTGTTTTTTTTTGCGTGATTTTGTGTCTCTTTGTAGAAAAAAAAAGAAAAAGAAAAAAGTGTTGAAAATGGAAATAATATTACTACTATTAGAATTAAACAAGATCAAGACAGAATAAAAGAATACAGTAAAAGATAAATTAAAAGGCAAACAAAATTAGAATTAAAATAATTAAGTTTCAGTAGTTATATTGGCACTAAGAGCTTTAATTTGTCATTAAGTGTTTTCTTTTTCTCTCTTTGTCTCTCCAGGAAAACGCAGTGATTCCTTCTCACCCTGATCTCAGTTTCACTGTTTTGCTGTTTAACGCCGACTCAGCTGGAAACCCTCTGGAGCACTTCAGCGCAGAGGAGGCAGGTGAGATATAAGGACTTTTTTATTTACCTATTTATAGATGACTTTTGTTTGACAAACTTGAATTAGGCGTTCTGTAAATCTGTTTTCTGTCTAAATGCTTTTATCCGCTGCTTTATGCTTGTGTGATGCTTTTAAAAAAGGATGTTTGTGTTGAATATTTCAGGGATATAAAGTGCGTTATGCTACATGCTGTCAGATCTTTGATACTCAGAGTCTGTAGAAAATGCGGGATTGTTCCTGCATCATTTATGTGGGACAAAATGTTTTCCCTTGACTCGTTTTATTCACTCTCTCTCTCTCAGGTCTCCACAGTTTCTACTTCCTGCTGCTGCTGGCGTACTTCATCGCCTGCTGTATCTACGTCCAGCCGCTGTACCAGGCTCTGAAGAAAGGAGGGCCCATGCACACCGTCCTCAAAGTGCTGACCACGGCGCTGGCGCTACAGGGCTGCTCCGCTCTCTGCAACTACATCCACCTAGCCAGGTAGAGTCTGACCGACCTGCTGGGAAGTGTGAACCACAGTGACATGCAGTTTAACCCCTTGAAACCTTAATCCAAATGCTGCGTTTAGGTGCCTTTTACAAACATGTAAACCTGTGGACCCTGAGCAAATTGGTTTGCTTTCTGTCAAAAATATAAGGTGGAAAAGCAATGAGCAACTTGAGACACAAAATGATGACAAAGAGACAAAAAGCAACCATAAGACAAGAAAATGACCTGAAAATTAGCATTAGAAGAGAGAGAGAATCATTGGAAAATGATCAAATAACTAGGATTAAAAAAACAAGAAAACTATATTTGTAATTATTATATTATTATATTATTTATTAATTTATATTTTTCCAAGTCATTTTCTGTTTTTGTTCTTTTACTTTTATTTTCTTTTTTCTGCTAATTTCAGTCAATTTTCTTTTAGATTTTTCCTCATTTCTTTCAAAAGTTTCCGGCCCTTTTGACTGTGTGCAGTTTGACCCAAGAGTAATATTTCCTTCTTAGATTGTTTTTAATTTAACAGTTTTCAGAGTCTCAAAAAGGTAAAACTCTCCAACATTTCACAAGAAGAAAACAGTCAATTGAGATAGTCTGACAAAATAAACCAACGTTTGTGGAGCAAAAATATGTTTTTTGTTTCTTGTTAGTAATTTTGCACATGATTCAAAGATTCCCAGCACTCAAGGCGGCTTTTTTTGAGTCTGCAATGATGCCATAATGGGTTTTTGGTTGTAATAGTTAACAGGATTTAGGTGGAGGGAGAGCGTCTTTTTTCTTCCTTTTCTTATTATATATTTTAAATATAATTATTGTAAGTTCCAGTTATAGTTTTTAAGCAAGTAGCCTTTGAGCTTTTTGATTTACAGTGTTTTTTTTTGTTATATATATAACTCACTCATGCTGTCTCTTGTTTCTGCAGGTATTCCAGAGATGGTACTGGTTTTCCTCTGATGGGCAGCCTGGCAGAGTGTATGTTCCGCTTTTTTACTGTCGCATTTTAACATCTGTATGTTTATCTGTTTCTGAAGCTTGATTTAGTGAGGGGCTGTTTGTAATTTATCAGAGGATGGGGGGTTCACTGGGGTTTGATTTCATTTTTGTTTTTTTAAATCTTAAATCTGGGGGACTGGGGAAAAATGCATCACCTTCACAATAAACTTATCGGCAGCAGCGGCCAGAGTACTGTCGGCAACTCGACGAGGCGGCCGTTATAGGATTTAAAAGTTTTGATGATGGAAAGATAAAAGTTGAAATGAAATCCCAGATTTGGAGCATAAGAGCAGAATTTAATGTTTTTCACTAGATCTGATTAGCACAGGACAGATTATGGTATTTTTTGGCGAAATGTTAAATGAAATATGTAGAATAAAGTGATTTGGATGATATATAACAAAGCTTAGATTTGGTCATGTTTCTTGAGAGAGGCGATCTTTGCACATGATGTATTCGAGGACTGTCAGAAATGTGAAAATCTGACAATAATTGTTGTATTTGTTGCTGGCTTTGATAAATGGTTTTATTTTGGTTTCAGATGGTATTTAAAATACAAAATGCAACCATTTGAAGTTGTGTGTCCCTCAGCAAAGCCAAACATTAAGAAAGTCACTCTGCAGAGCTTGAAATGTATTTTTGCTGTGCCTGCCCTGTTATGCAGCACCCCTCCCTCTCATAAATAACACACAGTTTATTAAGATAATACTTTTTGATTATTTCTGCAATTAATTAGTTATTTAACTAAGTAATGATTACTGTTCCCTGTGCAGTCTGGGACATGGTGTCCCAGGTGTCCATGCTGTACATGTTACTGAGTCTGTGTATGGGCTGGACTCTGAGCCGCGGCAGGAAGCCGCAGTCCAGACCTCTGCAGTGGGAACAGTCTCCGGCGTCCACGGCTGTCGCTGTTGGTGGTGTAGTTATACAGGTATGAAGGATTGCACTGTTTTTAAAATTATATTTCATGATAATGGTAAGATATTCTTCAGGTTTTACAGTAGTGTGGTATGACCATTTTATATTGTTTTATTTCACTGATTTTAACTTAGGTGTGTTTTTACCTCTACTGGTTCATAGGTTTATCTATTATTTGGTCTATTTTTTTGTTTTATTTGGTCTATTTTTTTGGTTTTACTTATATGTTATCATCTTTTATTGATCTACTTATCTTATTTTATTCATTTTAACTTTTTTTAAAAATAATTTTAATTCATACATATTATCCTCTTTTAATGGTGTATTTTAAGCTTTCTTATTTTATTTGATTTTAACATTTTCTTATCATTTGTGGCTCACATGTCTTTACATGTTTTATTGGTTTATTCTTCATCTTAGTTATTATTACTATAGGAGTTCTTATTTTTATTTTCAATGGATTTTATTTGCTTTTATGGTCAGTTGATGGCTTTGTTTTGTGCCTGCAACTTGTACGTCACACTTTGTGCAGCACATTGTGCTTGAACTTAAATGTACGGTATAATTTTTTTTTTCGCTTGCTTGTTGAAGTAAAAAAAAAAAAAAAAAAACATTCTTTAGAAGAAAGTCATAATTTAGGTAAAGGTAAGTTCGATCTGGGGTATTTGTTATGAATGTGGTTTCCTGTCATAAAAGCAGAGCCTCTGAGAGTGAAATTGTCATTTTCAGGGCGTGTTGCTGCTGTGGGAGCAGTACTCAGAGACAGAAAGTCAACATCACAGCTACCACGCTCAGCAGAGTCTGGCCGGTTTCCTCCTCATGGCTCTGAGAGTCGGCCTCGCCCTGCTGCTGGCGTCTGTCCTCTACCAGATCATCTCCACCGAGAGGAGCACCCTGAAGAGAGACTTCTACCTCTGCTTCGCCAAGGTAACACACACACACACACAGTACGCTAACACACCCTCCAGACACACAGATATTCACCTACAGCTCTTCAGGTGGTCTTCCTTGTGTCCTCTGCAGGGATGCTTCCTGTGGTTCCTCTGTCACCCCGTCCTCTTCCTCATGTCGGTCATCTTCAACGAGCACCAGAGAGAGAAGGTTTGAACACGCAGGCAAACCACATTAGAAGTGACGTGTGTGTGTGACTGATCAGTTAGTCTGAGCCCAGTTTTCAGGTAGGAGAATGTGAGATTTTGGCAGCAGGTCTGCGTCTTTTGGTGAGTACAGCTGACATCACCTCAAACGTTAACATCCAGCGAATTTCTCCAACAGCTTTTGCAGTTAAATGACAGCAGTTTTGGTCCAATTGTCTGACTTTAACTAAAGAATTCAGGCATTGTTGCACGAGTTGGAAAAAAAACCCTAAAACTTACTTTTACTCAAGTACTTTCTCTTCATGCTGCGTTATACTTTTACCCCATTACACTTCAAAGGGAAATATTGCAATTTTTCCTTCACTGCATTTATCTGAACACTTTAGTTACTCTACAGCTGCAAGCTTTAGTTGATCAATCAATCATACTATTTCAATAAACATTTCAGTCTTTTTCTATTTTTTAAAAATTATTTTGAATTGGGTGGGTATTATTATCAATTTTGTATATAATTTTGAGGTTTTTGTTTGTTTTTGTTTGTCTTCTTTTTAATAATTGTGGATCTGTTTTCTTTTTTAAATGTATTTATTTATTTATTTTTTTAATAATTTTGACTTTTTGTGATGTATATGTATATTTTTCTTTTTTAAACTTTTTTAAAATGATTTATTTATTTATAGATTTTTCTGCATTGACTACTTTTACTTTTAATATTTGAAGTGCATTTTCCTTCTCATATTTAGTTACTTTTACTCCAGTACTATTTTCAGTGCAGGACTTTTACTCGTGTCAGAGTATTTTCAGTGTAGTATTAGTACTTTTACTCTAGTAAAGGATCTGACTTCTTCCTCCACCGCCCCTAAGTGATGACAAAAGTCCACATGCAGTCTCTAACTGTTGACCGTGTCCTCCGTCTCTGTAGGTGGTGACGATCGGTGTGATCCTCTGCCAGTCCATCTCCATGGTGATCCTCTACCAGCTCTTCCTGTCTCGCTCTCTCTACTGGGAGGTCTCCTCTCTCTCCTCCGTGTCTCTGCCGCTCACCATGTCCCGCACGAACCACAGGGGACGCTACTGAGCACGTCACGAGCGAGGGAGAACACACTGCGACGCCGAGGCTTCACCTCCCCGAACCTCCCGCTGTGTGAGAGAGGAGGGAGAGCATGAAGACAGGAAGTGCTGTGACCCTGCAGGGACCTTTGCTGTTACTGTTTTCTGGGAGAAAAGTAACGGCCGCTAGCAACCGGAGAACCACAGCAAAATGATCAAAGGAAGATATTTACAGCAACACCCTACCTCTAGAATCGACATAACTGAGCAGGAGGGACGATACTCAAAGACAGAGACAGCCGAAGTATAAATCAAAACAGACAAGCATGATGATTCAAGATTTTAGGATGAATCTGCAAAACTGCAAACACTGACTCGTGACGGGAGGTTTCATACGGAGGCAGAGATGCTTGTTTGGACCTCAAGGACACGATATCAGATCAGAGAGGTTTGTTGTGTCCGAAGGAAAGGTCTCGGCAAAGACGCAAAAGCCGTCTTTGTGCTGTTGGCTTTAATCACTTTAAAGGAAAAGCACAGGGAGGCGTTATACGGCTGTTAGAGTTTAGGATGCAGGGGGTTTAGTGTAACTGAAAGCATCCTCGTCTTGGACCGAGACTCGGGTCAAATCGCCAAAGAAAAGTTTCTCAGTTGGATATAAGAGAGGCAAATGTTTTTCTATATTTTTCTTATTGTGAACAAATCCAATGAAAAGACAAACTCAACAGTCAGTCAGCGCTATCTCGCCTGAAGAGGTAAAACTCACAGCAGCTCTGCACTGTCTGACCCCTCAGCTCCGGGGCCAACACGTCCGAAATATTTATTTTCATTTTCAGAATTGGCACAGTAATTTCCTACACATTTGGAGCTCAAGTGGGTCTTTACAGCAGTGGAACAATGTTTGTGGGACTGAGTCAGAATAAACTACAATCTGTTTGTTCATGTAATGAAGGAGCATGTTGTCCATGCAGCAGCGTGGCTTATCAATGGGTTTTTAAATAGATATTTGACAAAAAATGGAGCTCAGAAGAATAGGATATATCAGGGTTATAGAGTCTGCCATGAGACCTTATTGTTGTCATTAAAGCACTTTGTAAATGTATTTTGAAAAGTGCTGTACAGATGAAGATTATTATTATTATTATTATTACAAAAAATACTTAGAATAGAAGTCAGTGCTGAGAGAGATTTTTTAATCCCTTTTGAATTGTGCCATAAATCACATATATGATGTTTGTCAATTTAAAAGAGAATTCTTCGAGTCACGAAAGTCGCAGTTTGTTGCAGTGCTGTATTGTTTTGCATGAAACCGTTCAGTGAACTACATTTGTAGTTGTGAACAATATACATCAACACACCAACGAGCTAGCAAGGTGACCACACGCAACGTAATGTCATAATGTTATACTACCTGATGTGTTTTATCCAGTGAAAATTACCTGAAATTAAGAAAAAAAAGAGGGAAAAAAGGTGTAAAAAAAGAAAAAAAAAATCAATAAATATAATGATAAAATAGTTAATAGTTATTATTATTATAAATAGTCTGATGGAAATGTTTACTGTTTTTATTATTATTAACTTAACTAAAAAACAAATTTTCAGGTCATTTTCTTGTCCAGACACATTACTTACATGAGTAAATCATAAAAGACCGAGATCGTGATCGAGATTGAGAAGAAGCTATGATGTCACCAGGTGATTTGTCTTTCTAATTATGTATTTTCATATGCAACTGTCCTGCAAAATTATCTTTTGAATCGACAAACATAATATGTGTAATTCATGGCACAATTTCAAACTGCATCAAAAAATTATTTGCATCTGACTTTAATATTTTTTCCTAAATTCGGTCCCACGGTGGTCCACTGCCTCTCTAAACATTGCAGGTTTTGGTCTTTTCATCAGATTTATTTACAATAAGAGAATAGATGAATATGCGTGGATGGATGGATCGGTAGGTGGTGAGACTGATACGTTACTGTGGATACACAGATGGAGGCGGAGAGACAATTACGTGGACTTAAAGATGGATTTACTGAGGGATGGACAGGTGGTGACAGTATGTGGACAGGTAAAGACACAGAGGATTAGTGTATTGTTGTCTTTGCACATGCAGCGTGAGCCAAACAGTGCGTGTGTGCTCCCTTTAAGTTATTTCGTCACTCTCGACTTTATAAACTGACAGCATGTGAAACCTTAAAATCATGTAAGCTTTATGTAGCTGGAGACGCATTGCATGACGTCTTTTCATTGTCTTTTATTTTTCATTCTTTGCACCCTGAGCTGGAGCACACTGATATTCCCAATTCCATGCGTACACTCTTACTTTCTCAGATTATTCAGCTCTGCGCCCGCTGTGCATCACCACAAACGTTTTCAGGAGAGCTCAGTGGGAAAAGGCCTGCAGTTTCATCTCGGTCTCTAACAAATTTCACATGGTGGAAAATGAAATTCCACTAAACAAACTGACAGCTGACATGTAAGACATATTTATTTTTCATCATGTATTTATTTTTTAAAGTGAATATTTGGAAAGCGAATATTGTTGTGTTACCTGGGCGGTATGTACTGTACACGGTATGTGGATGCAAAAAAACGCATCTGCTGTCTATTTTATTTAGTCCATTACGACAATCTTATTCTTATTTGAAAGCAACAAAATATGAAGAATATTAACATTTCCTTCAATTGTTAAATTGGTTAAAGTACTTTAATTTAAAAACAGAATCAAGTGTCCAGTCATTACATTTTTTTTTGCAGAATTCATACTTCATGTATTACATGTTTTTTATTTTCTATACAAGCCAACCTGTGGAAATATGAGATCTGTGATAATTACAGCTGTAATAAAGTAACTGTAATAAAATACATTTCAAGGTAAGATAATCCTTAATGCTTGTGTTCCAGCTAATGTCCTTCATGGTGTTAACACCATAGTCATGGGGCTGTCGAAGTACACAAGAGACATGGTAATTTTGAATTCAGTGACCACTAAATACTCAATTTAGAAATTTAAACACTGGATTCATAGAAAGTAATTTTATTAAAATATGAAATTCTTGGATTTTTGATTTCAAAAGTTGTTTTTTTTCCAGTGTTCACACATTCAGATAAAAACAAAAGTTAATAAAAAACAGTTTTTTAATCAAGGTTTTTTCTGAAAATAATTTATAATAATTATAAGTAACGGAATAATTTTAACACATATTTTTATTTTAAATACTTTTTGTTATTAACGTATATCTTGCTGAACTGCTCATTGCTACTAGAGAGGTAAGAACATGTGGAGCAGACACACTCAACATCTATGGTAGTCTGCAGGTTACAGACTCAAGTATGTTTATAGCGCTTTTTTGGGCTCTGATCAGGCCAAAACCTTCAATAAATTTATATAACAAGCAACCTAAACAATGGAAATACGTCCTATCTATTTTTTTCATTCTACTGTGGAGTTCACTTTCTGTTCTTACATCTATTTACTAAACAGATCCACATTTTTTTATTCTGTGCTGTAAAATTAGTTTGATAATAAGAGCTTCAAGGTTTTTAAGTAGGCTAGATGACACATGATGTTTAAATTTAACCGATTATTATTGAAGAAATTACTCAAAACATAGAAAACGACTGCAATGACAAAAAAAAGCTGCAAAGACGCACAAGGAGAATCACATCGGCCATGAAAATGGTTAAAACCACCACAAAGTGACACAAAAGGAATAAAAGGTGAGAATTACCACTTGAAGACATAAAACTACAACAAAGAGACTTAAAATTACCACAAAGAAACACAAAACCACAGAAAGATGCATAGCGACTACAAAAAAATGCAAAAGAACAACTGACGGAGGTGAAGCAGCTGTTGAGTCTGTGTGTCGTGGGTCCGTTGTCTGATTATCCACAATGAGAAACAATTGATGTTCAACAAAAAACGAAATGAAAAGTCGTCACGAACAGGATTCGAACCTGTGCGGGGAAACCCCATTGGATTTCGAGTCCAACGCCTTAACCTCTCGGCCACCGTGACTACGCATGCTTATGGGTAATGAAGTCCCAACTTGACTACAAATATGGATGCCAGACATGTCATTAATGGTCATTTGTGTAGAAAAAAATTTAAATTTGAAAATACATCACGAGATGTCAGATGGGGGCGCTATATTGGGAGGTACGCGCTCTGTTATTTCTTTTACCAATGCAAATGCAATAAGGCCATAAACACGATAACAAGTCTGGTATGTAAGTAGAGATAGTGCTCAGAGGGTTAATAATGGCCAAAATGACAAGTGAATAAAAAGTCCAGAGTCTCAAATAAATAAATAAATAAATAAATAAACAAACCGTTTTTAAAGCCCTGTGATAAAAGTAAGTTTGTTCCAGCTGAGTCTCGAACCGCAGACCACTTTGGTGTCCGTTTCCAGAAGTGATGCATTCAAGTTTAATGAGAACATGAAACGTCAAAACAAAAAGACAAAATAAAATTAATTGAGAAACAGTTATATTAAGGCTAAAATAAGTAATAGTTTAAGACATCTCTCATAAATGAAACATTATATATCACCGCCATTTGATATACATTTATGTCACTATGGTTTATCAACACTGGTTGTTGTTGTGTCTCTACCGAAAGCTTTTGATTCCTTGTGTTACCTGAATGTAGCACAGCATACGTCTTTACGTTACTGCATTTCGATTGGTCCGTCAGTAGAAGCCCCGCCTTCTTCAGAGTAGCAGTTAAACCTCTCTGAATGTCACACAGTGATCGCGAAACTTCAGCACTACAGAGGCAAAAATGATCAACTGGAAGGTAAATTAACACTGTTCGATTGGTTTATCGACATTTTATACATGATTTGTTATTAATGTGATTATTATTAGTCGTTTTTGGGGTCTTTGTGATACAGCAAAGGTCTCAACTGTCATTAGGATAATGCTAACGTTGCCACAGCTGAGCGAGTTTGCGTGTCTCTGTCACAAACTTAACATTTAGGGACAAAGTAAATACAAATTACGGTCAAACAGATATGTGCCTGTCATGCATCCACTCTGTGTCCTTTATAAATAATTACATGTCATGTATGGAGACTTTTTGTGGTTAATGTAAACTGTAAACTTTTGCGACACTCCGCTAAGAAATACGTTAAAACTAACCGCATGAATGAGTTTAGAATAACGGCTGAAGCAGTTATATCTGTAAACAAAATAACTAATATAAGTGCCACTGGATGTTTTTATGAACGCCGAATTAATCAGTTCCTTGTAGTTATTAGGAACAAGGCACGAGACCTATCTTTCATTGTTGATTTCGGTCAGTGTGCATTGCAATATGAAAATTGTCACTTATTTAATGACGTCTGGCGACAAAAACTGTGCGCACCAATACAAGCCTAGAATGCACATGGTTTGCAGCTGCTTCCCTCTTTCACACACTGCCTCCCCTCTCTGTGACCAAATTAACTCCCACCTCCCGTATTGACAGCTGAGGCCTCTGGTGGGGAAAAAAAAGGAGGTGGAGGAGAAACATCTCCAGGTTGCCTGAATGTTCCAGAGCTGTCTTCTTTTCTCCTTCTTCTTTTGGAAAAGGCATTCAATTTTTGTTGTGCATGATGAAATTGTTGCAGTATTTCAGGGGTGGGAATCACCAGAAAGCTCACGATTACTAGGTCACCATGCAACAAAATAGTAATTTTAAATTTGTTGAAATATGTTGAATATTGTGATAACACACATTTTGCAATAATTTGCTGTTTACTGTTTTTCATCTGGAAATGATTTCCCCAAAGGAACACTTTTTCCGTGTTATCTTATAAAATGAAGTTTTTGCAGCAAACTGTATCTTAAGTAACCAATTTTATTGTTCTAGATGGCTATCTAAAGTTTATTTGTATTTGTAATACAAATAATTTAATTAAATTAAAACAAATTTTATTAAAACAATCGATGCTCTGCATTATTGTTATTATTATTATTATTGTTATTTTTTAGCCTGTATAGCTGTTTGGGGGCAAAAAGAATGCCGAGCCTTCCTCAAACATAAACTCTGTCCTCCTCAGGCTTTGGACAATGTCCCCATCCTCTTGTACATCCTGGCCCTGAAGACGCTGCTGCTGTGTTTAGCGTTCGCCGGGGTGAAGATCTACCAGAGTAAGAAAGCTGAGGAGGCGTTGAAGAAGCAACAGGCTGAGAGGAGGAGGCTCGCCCAGAAGACCCAGGAGCTCATAGACAACTTGGACAACATGGACAACATGGACAACATGGACAACACGGACAGCATAGCGAACAAGAAGGATGATTGAGCAGAGGAGAGAAGCAGCTGTACACAGGTACTGCACTAACTAACTATACAATTTAACTATTTACCACCCGCTGTTACACTAATACAGATAGTTTTGGTCATAGTGGTCATTTTCAAATAAGTCATAAATATATGAGATAAATCAGGTGATCCGTTTCGCTAACTTTCCTTTTCTCTCTACAGGGAAACATGTTACAGACCTGAGCAACAAGTCACCCTCTTCACATATGAGCCATATACGTGACTGTTGGCACCAGGAGGACCTCACCGTGCTTCAGGAAGTAGTTTGTGGTTCAGGTATAAGTTTTATATATCGTGTAAATGTTTGACTGAACCAGGATTTTATGAAATGAAATTACAGCAGAAACTGATGTAAGACTGAGATGAGGGACTGTTTTTTTCTTTTAAACTTGGATAAAAGAACCACAGTAGGCTCAGCATCAGCTTTGCACTCCTTTCTCCTCATCCTCTGCCTCGTTTCTGCTCGTATCTATCTGTGTCGACGCTTGAGCTTCACTTTGTGCACTGGAGGAGTGTCAGGATCAAAGCTTGTCAAATGGGCTAATTTTCAAGAACACAGCATGGTATTTATTTTGAAATATTCCTTGTAAATTGTGAACCAACTTTGTGCCAAACTTTTGTAATTTATATTAAACAGTTTGTTCTACATGCTATGATGGTGTTCTGCTTTATTTTCCAGAATTCCTCAGAAGTAAAACTCCTTTTTATCTCTCCTTAGTTTAAAAATTATCACTCTGGTGAAGTGCTTCTTTAGCTTTTAACCCATAACAGTTTCACTTTGAGTCTCATGTTCGAGCAGAGTGAGTACGGTCCAAATATTCCTTACCAGGGGTCCCCGGGTCTGTGAAATCCTTTAAGTTTCAGGGGTAAAAAACAAGGCCTAGTAAGCTGACATAACTAGACATTGGTCATCAAAAGTGCATATATTTGTTTGTTTTCTGCATGCTTTTCTTTTTTTTTTAAACTTAACATTATTTAATGTCTTCAAGTTTTGATTATGAAAATGATCTGTGGTGTTAAAGTAGTAACAATGATAAGTACCTCATATTATGCCATGCTGGGTCTTTGAATCAGAGAGCCTGGAAAGTCCTTGAATTTGATCTTTAAGGTGTGTGAAACCTGCTTACTGCTTTCCTTTCTATTTTATTTTTCTTTCCTTTTCTTTAAAATTCAACAGTGTTTTCACCACATTGGGTGTTTCTGGCAGTTTATACTCATGGCAAAACTCTACTGGTCTGTTTCTATATATTTATTGGTGATTAAAAGTAAATGTTCATACTTTATACTCCCCTACTTTTGATGTTTGCGCTGTCTTTTAAAGCTCTGTCTCCAGTGAAGAAACAGTGGCATCCTTTGCTGTTTGTAAAGAAGTAAAAAAGGTTAGTAAAATAGTCATTTCAAAATTAAATACTTAATGTAAAACAAATAATGTAGTATATTTTTATAATTACTATTATTATTATTTGCACAATTTGCAGCTGCCCTTTGTCATGCTGTTTCCTTTTTTGCTTTATTTTTGAGAATTCTTTTAAAATTTTTTGGTTATTAAAATTAATTAGATTACACAGCATAAACATGCAAAGCAACAATATTTTACATAGTAGACTTTTTTTTACACTTTTACATATTTACTGAATCTTCTCATACATAGGTTATAATGATGAACAAAAAACAGCATTTTAACAATCATGTTTAAAAAAGGTGTGCAGTAGGTTATTACTCTCATGTTTAAAAGACAGCATTAGATTAAAAAAAATCTTTTTTAAAAATCCTTTTAATCAGGTGGATGATTTAGTAAATGTAATGTTGCTTAACAGGAACATAAAGATTGTGATAAAATTCACTGAATCTAAAATGAAAGTAAAGCTTTTTGTCTGTATTTTTACGACTTTATCTACATGGTCTCTTTATTGTATTATACGGCTTAAATATACACCAACAACAATATTTAACGACTTTATGCGTGCATTTTTGCAGAATCGTGTCTGTCATTGATAGTAGTGAACAAAACCGAAAGTAAACTGTGAGATCTGGACCGTAGTGGACCGGAGGGACACTACATGTCACGCGTTGTTAATACAGCATTTTAGGGCCAAATAGTATTGTTGATAAAACCACCGGTTTATACGCATTAAACTGAATGAATTGTTTAATTATTTATTGGCGTATATGCACTCGAAGTATCACCTTTTGCATGGTAATTTTATAACTACACCCCCGCAGGGAGATAATGGTCCAGCCTACCTGCCCTACCTGCAGTTTTGAATTTGTGGCGCTCAAACTGCAACATGATGGACTGTGTCCTGCGTCTCCTCCTCGTGTCGGAGGTCTTTCAAAAAGGTAAGAAACTTAAATTAAATTCTAGGAGTGAGGGAGACAGTGGAGCGAGCGCTTATTTCCTGCAGGTCGAGAGGGAGGCAAGAATTAAACATGTGGTTGAGAATAGGGGCAGGAGGGAAGGGACTGATTTTTAGGTTTTTGTCATCAACTGGATTAATAAGGATATTGTAACAGAGCAGGGTGACTTGACTGATGCAATTTGAAGGATGCCAGCTGCTGTAAAAACCCCAGAGAAGAAGAATTTAATCAACATTGCCCACTTAATCGTCTATATTTAGTTGCATTTTAGTTCTTTGATTTAGTCACTGACTTGTGGTTGTTTATGAAATTACAAAAGACAATGCAGAGCAGCAGTAACCTGACACACGGTTCATTTCCTCCCTGCAGGTCTGACAGCTGTGATAGAAACACAGCAGACTGTGATGGCTGCAGTGGGAGACAGAGCCTGCTTAAACTGTCATCTGATGGAGTCCAAACGTGTTGTTCAAGTCTCATGGCAGAAAATTTTACCTGAGGGGGAGAAGAATCTCGCTTCTTACGACAAGTACTTTGGTCAAAAAGTGAATGATGGTTTCCAGGACAAAGTGGAGTTTAAAGATGCTGGACTGCAGAACTGCTCCATAGTTATCAGAGGAGTGACGGAGCAAGATGAGGGCTGCTATCGCTGTTTGTTTAGTACCTACCCTGATGGTGTTCTCATCGCTAAAACCTGCGTCAAACTCTATGGTAAAAACCTGTTATTAAACATCCCCATAACTCTCTGTCCTCACTTTAACCCTGAAAAGTCTTTAAAATTCCATAAAAATCTTAAATAACCGCTGAAAATTCTTTAACAACCCAGAAAAGTCATTTTGGAACCCTGAAAAGTCTTTAAAAACCAAGAAAAGTCTTCCAAAAAGTTATCAGGGATTTTTAAAGATTTTTTTTTTTCAGCACTTTTGGGAAACTTTAATGATTTACAGGGATCTTTAGGACTTTTCAGGATATTATTTGGGTTGTCAAGACTTTTATAAATATTTTTAAAAATCCCCTTGTATATTAAAGACTTTTCAATGATATTAAAGCCTATATTGGGGGTATAAAAGACATTTCAAGAATATTAGAAACTTTTTTGTGATTTAGTTTTTTTCAGTATAATTTGAGACTTTTGAGGGATTTTAAAGTCTTTTGAAGTTATTAAAGATTTTTCATTGATATTTAAGAAATACTGGGATTATTTAAGATGTTGTAGGAATATTAAAGCTTTTTGGGGTATTTAAGACTTTTCAAGGATTAAAAAGACTTCAGTGATTTTATAGACTTTTTTATTTATTAAAGACTTTGTAGATATTTGGGGGGTATGAGAGATGTTTTAGGAATATTAAAGGCATCTAGTGTTATTACAGACTTCTCAGTGATATTAAGGACTTGTCAGGGTTTATGTTTTGCTCAACATTAATATTTAAATCTCTTTTTCTCTGCAGAGCTGCATGAACCCGTCCTACACGTCAGAGAATCAAACTCTTCTGAAGAGGCAGTTGTGTCCTGCTCGGCCACGGGTCGACCTGCTCCCACAGTAACACTGACCGTCCCTCACTACAACTCTACCAGCGTCACCAACACCAACGGTACAGTCACCGTCACCACTACAGCTGTGCTGAATCGTCTCCATGGCAACAGCATACAGGTTGGATGTGCAGTGCGAGTGCTGTCTGGTCCTCAGACAGACGTGTTTACTGTCATTCCTGAGGTCAAACAGCCGCCTGCTGATGGTGAGGAATTCCTCCAGACATCCAAAGAGGAATCAGGGACTGAAGGTGATTTTAGTATGTCAGTGTTACCATTTCATCTGAAGTTGCATTATTCATTTTGAGTTTTGCTAATTATCTTTCCTCCTCACAGATTTCACTTGGATCCTTGTGTTGGTCGTGGTGGTGTCCTGTGTATGTTTTGCTGCTGCAGTCATCGTCGCCCTGTGTGTACAAAAACATCGGAACAGGTATTTTAAAACTTTTTAGCGCCTGTCTACTAACACCAGCATCTCACAGTCAATATGGTCATGACTGATTAAGATCTTTGCCGATAAAGCCCATAAATAAATGTCTGTTCAGCTCTGACTTTTCTTAAATACTTCAGTCTGTCACAAAGGGACTCTGAAGGGAACAAGACACCACAAAAAACGACCAACGTTCCTGAGTGAGTCAATTTGATTATTTTTCACTTATACTTATGTAGTAACTTGATGCACTTTACTCTTTATGGATCATTATGTGTTTTGAGAATGATTAAGAAACTGACTCTTGTTTTGATCTGAAGGCCCAAAACACCTTTACTGAACCAAGAGAATGAGGTACGGCAACGAACGTCTTCTGTGAAAAATAAAAAAAGTGGCTATCCAAAAGAATCACCTCAGCCAGCATGCTGTCCACGAAAGCTGTTTTAACCAAAACCAGAAAACTGCGGGAGCAGAGACTACCTATGTTTCCAATTGTTTTTTTTATTCCATTATCTCAAGATCAAAACTTAATTGTTTTATTATATTAAGAAAAGCTTTTTTGTGATAATTGCAAAATCTGTTTCAATAAGGGGCTGTGCATATATCGAATATATATAATGAATGTGAGTGATTCTTGTGTTAAATGGATGTTCACTTAAATTAGAAATGTAATATAATAATTATGGAAAAAAGTCAAAAGGCTCAAAAATGAATAATGAACTTGGCTATTACATCATTGGTCTTAAATTTAATTTGATGTGGCATTAAATAAGTCTTGAACACGCTTGATTGAAGTTGCAGGAACTCATGATATAAAAAAAAAATGTATAGAGTCTACACACTGAAAGCCAACTACTTAGCCAATATGAAATAATTAACAAATAAAAATGCATCAATAAAGCAGGAGAAATTTGATAGATTTATGTAAATAGAGATATGTCTTTATAAAACTGGTCTTGCAGAGTGCAACTGTATTTAATCATATAATTAATAAATTATCAATTTTGCATTTAAAGAATGCTGCAGATTTTTAGCAGCACGTGCACACAATGGCCACCAGGCCTCGCGCTTTCGTCCAGTTTGCCGCCAGCTTTCGCCGAGGAAGAAATGAGTGTTTGAAACGCTGCAGCAGGAAACTCAACTCAGTTCAGTCGAGTTAAATTTGAGGACCTTTCTGCTCCAGTCTCACTTTACCTGTAAAACGGAGAGCTCACTTTGTCTTCTGTGGACCTTTATTTGTCAGCGGGTAAGTTTAATGTCTTTTAATGTGAAAAAAGTTGCAGCGAAATTAGTTAAAAAGACTGGGGATCGTTGTAGTAGTGTACTTTTTTGTTTTTGTTACTTAATTAAGGAATTTCAACGGTTAAATTAGTTTGAGTTTTCACGGCGAAGCTCGTAATGACCTATGAAAATTGAGATATACTAAAAAATAATTTCACTCAAGTGAATGTGATTTTATTTTCTAACACTGACACTATTTTAGTTGCACGCTTTTTTTCTTGCTGTGCCCTCGCTGTGAGAAAGCCACTTTCACTGTATATTTCGGGCCAAATTCTCATGCTGTAAAAAAAATTGTAGAAAAAAGTAAACTTTGGCATTGAAATAAATTCCAATAAAAAATAAAACAGACTTGATTTTTATTTTATTTGATTTTTTTTCATTTTATTTGCTTTTTTTTTTTTTACATCATGTCACTCTTTCTTGTGACAATATTTCTTCATGAGAAGAGTTTGAAAAGAGATAAATCCAAATGATCGAAAAAAGTACCAGGAATTTATTCAATACCAAATCTTATTTTTACTGCCAGGACTTACTGTCCTGATTGTACCTCCATATATATAAATAAGTGTGTGCGTGTGTGTGTGTATGTGTAAATGTATATATATATGTGTGTGTGTGTGTGTGTTTGGCATTTTAACCATTTATTTTCATGTGGTAAACCTGTCAAGAGAAATATTTACAACAACATAAATTGGCTTGATTATGTAAGAAAAAATAACATAAATGTGGAAAAGTTAAGCAGTTTTTTGCTTTCTTTCTCCTGCAACCTGTTTAAGAAATCTCACATCACATCTGTCATTTGGGACTGAACCAGCTGTGGTGAAAATGTCCTGTGCACATCTGGATTCAGGGTCAGTTTTTGGTACCAGGTGGCCAGTCTGGTTTCTTTTGGTGAGCATGAAATATTCAGCTCTCCTAAATGTGACACTTATAACCTCCATGAGGCTGGATTTTCACATTAAAGTCTTGAGAGTTGATGGATTGAATCAGTGAGGTTTTGTAGTGGAAAAGCGGTTTTAACTGTTGCCCAACAGGAGCAGGCAGCATGTTTGAAGCCAGATGTTTGGCACTGTAAAAGAGCTCAAAACACCCATAAAGCTCTGAGGTCTGAACCTGGTCTGTCTTGTGGTTTTCTGGTGGTTTGGTTGAGTCTGATCAAAGGTCGCTTTGTGCCTGATCTTAACCGTTTCCACCTTTTTGTCCAGGATATAGAAAAGAGTAAATTTACAGCAGCATCTGAACACAAACTGCTGGGCTCGGCTCACACACAAACTTACTCATGCTGTGATCACTTAAATACCTCCCCATCACTTCTTGCATCATCATCCAGCCACTGTAATTTGTTTAATTTGTTTGTTTCAGGTATTGATTTTGAAATCTCAAGGCTGACGCAGTCTAGACATTAAAGTGTTGTTTTTTTTGCTGCCGGGTGATTGTGTGTTTACTGGACAGGGTTTGCATGCTGTGCATTAACCTGTAAAACCTCCATTAGACCTCAGGTGATGTTTCCTGAATCAGCAGCAGTTGTGGTTGATGTGTACACATGTATTAAAGGCACAGTTCAGATTTTTGGGAGCGGGGTTATATGAGGTAGCTATTCAGAGACAGTGTGTTACATACAGTAGATGTCTCATCCCCAGTTTGCAGAAAGTTGCTTGAGTCTGACACAGACGCTAAGAAATGTACTGCTGTGGATGGGGGCAGCAAGGAAACATTTTTTAGCCACCAAAAAAAGGCCAGCCAAAAAAATCAACATCAGTTTTAAGCGTTTGCTATATTGAGAGTAATTTTTCTGCTTAATGTTCATGTTCAATGCCACGAGACACCATTGACAAAAACAGTCAATTTAGCTGGCTGAAAACTGGAGCCGCTGTTTGATTATTTGTTATTTCGTGTTATTGTGACTTCGTATTGATTTTACAAAAAAAAACACCATTAAAAAAGTGAAATTGCAGAGCCCCAAAGGTAAAACGATTATTTAAAATGATTTAAAATCACAAAAATAAGTTTGCAGCCTTTACCAGGTGGAGTAGGCAGCGTAGAATAGCAACGTTTTTGGGTTTGACTCAGAAGTGATCAGTCAGGGCTTGTCAAACATTATCCGGGAGGTTATTCCAGGTTTTGTGCTGCATGATGACAAAACACTGCTTCTCTTTGGACAGTCAATAGGCCGTCCCCAGATGTCCTCAGGGTCCTTGAAGGTTCATATGTCACAAGAATGTCAGAGATATATTTGGGCGCTGAGCCACACTGAGAATGATTTATACACCATGATAACATAGCAGAGTAAAAACAAAAAAAACACAATATTTTTTTTCTAAAATGACAGCTGTTGAAGTATAAAATAGCACAAAATGAATATGAAAACACTCTTGATAAAATGTACACGTAAACTTATATTCTTTTTTAAGGCTTTTTTAGGCTTCCATATTTGACTCCAGTCTGCTTCTCCAAACTGGGGGCGTGCCGACTGACATCTACTGTATGTAACACACTGACTGTGGATAAGTACCCAATACAACCCCACCTAACAAAAAAATCATAACTATCCCTTTAACATGGCAACTAAGCTGCAAAAACAGCAATGAGTGTAATCTGTTATGATGCTGAGATGATGCTGTCATTGCTCATGTCATCCTCTGGCTTCATGTTTCCCATGACAGCACTCAGTGTGTCAGTAAGATGCAGCTACGACTGTGCTGACCAACAGCAGCTCAACAAGTCACAACACTGGACAGCTGACGGCGGTACGCCTGCATCACAGCCTCTCCGTTCATACTTAATTTATGGTGTTAATGTGGTAAAGCCACGAGTTAGTTGTAGGTTCAGGTTGTGGCTGGGTTCTCTGACGGTGTTTGTGTTTGCAGCTGGATCCTGGATTGGATGTGATACTGGCTCAGGGTGTGTAACTCAGCATCTGTGTGCGATGTGTGGACCCGCCCTG
Organism: Plectropomus leopardus; assembly: GCF_008729295.1. Taxonomy (NCBI): domain Eukaryota; kingdom Metazoa; phylum Chordata; class Actinopteri; order Perciformes; family Serranidae; genus Plectropomus; species Plectropomus leopardus. The sequence goes on from NC_056486.1 coordinate 5,704,640, forward strand.
CCCCTGTGTCTGCTGCTCTGGATCATAGGAGCGAATGTTTCCAAGACGCAAGGTACGTTATGTGTCAGATTAGTGCTTTTTTTGGTTTGTGTGTGAAAGAAAAATCTAACTTCAGAGAGTTTACGTAAAGGTCCAGTGTGTAGGATTTAGGGGGATATATTGGCAGAAATGGAATATGATATAATAAGCATGCGTGTTTAAGTCTTTAATCACCTGAAAATGGGAATTGCAGAGTTTTCTTAACCTTAGAACGAGCTGTTTATATCTATACAAGTAGCGGGTCCTCTTCTACAGAGATTACCATGTTGCTAGAGAAGCCCAGAAGGGACAAACTAAACACTGGCTCTAGATAGTGCCGTTAAGGTTTCAGGTTGTATTTTTTTCACAAATCAAAAACACACATTTTAACCCTTGCCTATAGTGCTGTTTATCAGTCTAGATTGTTTTGGTGTAAGTTGCATAGTGTTGAAGATATCAGCTGGAGACATGTCTGCCTTCTCTTTAAAATTATGGAACTAGATGGCACTTGGCTTGTGGTGCTCAAAGCGCCAAAAAATAAATTTGAAAAACTTAACAGCAATGTCTCTTTGCAGAAATCATGACCTAGTTACTTTCTTTATACTAAACTATGCACACAAAATGTATCACCGTGCAAAAATCTGGCCGTATCAAACTAGCTCCACTTCCATCGGCTGCAACTATAAATTGTTGCTTATACACTGTTGCATCTGTATTAACAATATTATTAATATTGTTGTATAATAGTAAATCAGTCACAGAGGCCATTTTTTCCGCAGACCTCTGATACTTTAAGTATATTTAGATTATAATCTGTATTGTCGGATTTTGAATGAAGAGCTTATATTTATAAGGGTTTTTTTACCTTGTTGTTTTGGTACTGCATGGGATTTAAATGTAATCTTGTCTCTGAACTTAGCTCAGGTCATAGCTCCGGCCAGTCTCAACGCAGAGGCGGGTCGCTCCCTGCTGCTCAGCTGCAACGTCACCACGGAACCAGGCAACAACGTCCGGCAAGTGCGCTGGCTCAACAGACACAGAAAGGTCATCCTGGCGTACGAGCAAAGCGTGCCGATCCGCGTCAGCCACCAAGAACCCAACGTACAGCTCAACACCTCGCACAATGACGCCAGCTACATCACCATCAAGAGGGTGCAACATGATGACGAAGGCTGCTACTTCTGCATCTTTGACATTTTTCCCATTGGCTCAGTGGAAGGCAGGACGTGCATCAGCGTCACTGGTCAGTCTGAGACTTTGGTCACAAGTCAGCTCCACTAAGCAGTTTTCAGTGCAGCTCACATTTGAACCTTTGTTCTTTTTTGCCGCAGAGACAAATTAGGGTCACAGAAGGTGTTTGTTTTTCCTCACTACACCCTTGATGAGACAGGAAGCAGTAGGCTTCAGTTTGAACTGGCAGACCACCCAGCGAGTCTTTCCTGTTAAAACATGCACACGCACACATTTTTATTTCACACAAGCGCCGATCATGTTAAGTTTTCACTGTACGTTTAGATGTCAGCAGAAATAAATCCACGCGCAGCCAACATAAAAAAAATCTTAGTTTTCTCGATATTAACCCCTTGAAACCTGAGCAAATTGGCTTGATTGAGAGGACAATGAGCATCGGAAGAAAAAATGACTCAAAAAGATAGCATGATTTTAATTTTTATTATTACCTGAAAACTAGTTTTAAAAAATTTTAAAAAAAAAAAACAAAAACAATGAAATGACCTGGAAATAATAATAAAAATTGTAAAAAATTTGTTACATAATTTTAAATATATAATTCTGATTCTTATCAATGTAGTTTTTTCTCGTAGACATTTCCCCTAGCATTTTAAGAAGAATTCTCTACAAACTTCCAATTTATTGCAATTTATTGAACTTTTCTGACCGAGTTGCTCATTGCCATTTATACACGTTTTTGAACTAAATCGCATCAATTTTTCAGGTTTCACAGGGTAAATAACATCTCCTTCATCGCAGGTAAAGTGCACCAGGAGGGCAATAAGACCGCGGTGAGCGGGAAGCCGGTCACACTGTCCTGCTGGTACAGCCTCCCCCAGAGAGTGCACCAGGTGCTGTGGAGGAAGACAGCGGAGCAGGGTGACACCACCACTGTGGGCTCCTTCGCCAAACGCGGCCACCAGAGCATAGAGGATCAGTACTTGGGTCGGGTGAGCTTGAGCCGGACACTGGGCGACACCCAGCTGACCATCCAGGCGGTAAAAACGGAGGACGAGGCCTGCTACACCTGCGAGTTTCACACATACCCAGACGGCACCAGAAGTGACATCGCCTGCCTCTCTGTTTATGGTGAGTGTCTGCGTACGAGTGTTTAAAGTAGACCTTTATTTCAATCCTTTAGTTAGACTCTGACATGAAGAAAATGGTGTCCCTTTAAGCTTCTCAAGTGAAGCTATCGCAAATAAATGATTGTGTTTGATGAGGCTATTTTGGAACTTATGGCTGATATAAGGGATTTCCAGGCATTGTTCTAAACCAGTCCCGTAAAGACAGAGCAATGTTGACACATTTCTGTTTATTCCAGCCTCTCATTACTGGAAAAAAAATGTAACCAGGGTTTTTAATAATAAAGGAGACAATCTCCAAGCTCCGAGCTCCCCAGTTCTCTTCACCAAACTGATGATGCCATATAAGGGCTAACCGATCATAATCAGAAAGACAGCAGCCGTCATATTGCCAAAGATTTCCAGATTTAGTATTTAAATGAATACTTCACCCTCCAAATGACTATTCGTATATCAGTTACTCACCCAAGTTACATTGAGTTTGTGAAGAAAACTTTGTATTTCCCACTTGTTTCCGCTGTGACTGAAGAATCCAAAATAAGAGAAAACTCTTAATAAATTTGAAGTCATAGGGGCTCCCATTTAACAACAGCAAAACTATATCAAAACATGTGTTTACAAAAACTCACACAACTTGTGCACTATAATCCAAGTCTCATTTATCAGGTCGTATACTCAGTTTTTTACCATCACATGCATTTTGCTAAAACATTACTATTTAAAGCTGAACTCCTTTGACCAAAACAGCAGGAATTGTGCTTGCTGAACACAGTTTCACAGGAGTTGCTGGTCCACCGCTGCCTTGATCAGTGAGTTTGTTGTAGTTATTGTGTGACTTTGGTGTTTTAAAGGGTTAGTTTGGACTCACGAAAGTAGCACAAACCCTCACTAAAGAAAAACTGATTCCTCTCCATTGACGGACAGTTGTGCAATAGATTTAATGTGTCCCGAATAGTCAATATAAATAAAATGATCATATAGACAATCAAAGTGGCAAAAACTAAACATAGAATGTAAACATATATAAAGCATGGACTTCTACTTACTATACCACAGCATTTATAACCAAAGATAGGTTGGGATTGGCTTCTTCTAGATTGTCCTTTATACAAACACACAAAACTCCACAATAAAAACATCAAAATAACCAATATTAACCAGTGCAGCTCAGGCCGTAAACACTGTACACTTTAGGGATTATTTTCCAGATGATCTTGACTTGGAGATATACTGTAGGTTCAGAGGAAGTGTGTGCAACTGTGTGTGTGTGTCCCAGATATAGCTCTGGAAAAGGAAGCGCTGTGTATAAACAGACCCTGAGGTGAGAGTTTCTAGTGGGTCATTAAACGACGGCACTTCGTGTCCCACGCCAACACTCTCTTTCCCGTCTCAGTGCAGCTACTGTGCCAGAGAGGTGTAAAGCACAAAGAGCGTAACCTTTAAGACGAAGAGGTCGTAGGCAAACGTTCCAGGAGTGTGAGTGGACGTTGATCTTCCTCTGTGTGTGTGTGTTTTTGTGTTTACAGAGGGAGGGGTGTCACTGAGGGGAGAGGGGTGATTAATTTGGGAGAAAGCCCAGGGGGATGAGTGGCTCACTGTTTCCCCAGACACAAGGCCGCAGTGTGTGTGTGTGTGTGTGTGTGTGTGTCCTTCGCCTTGCTCTGCTGAACAAGCTTTGTTTCAACTGACAGGAGATCCAGACACAACCACACAGAGTTCGTAAAAGCTGCTTCGCTTCTGTTTGCTGGCGGCCCGTCCGAGGACAATCTGTGACATTGTGTCCGCGGGAAAAAAGAGATTGACAGGCGATGTGCTCCGTCTCTCCATCTCCATTATAAAGGCAGAGGGACAGATCTGTGCTTTCTGCTGTCTGTGATTGACAGCTGTAGACAAAATACAAAATGTTGCCAGTAGATTATCACAGAAAACAATGCATGCTCAATTTACTGAAGAAAAAAATCAAATATTATTTACAAGCAGTAACTAAACACAATTTTTCTTTCTCCAGTTTTACCCAAACCAGAGGTGACCCATGTGACCTCGTCCTCTGGAGTCACAGAGGCAAACTGCACCACTCAGTCCCGACCTGCAGCGGAGATAATGTGGAACATCGACGGGGAGAACCGAACACTTGGACCGCCCATTTCATCAGCCTACGAGCAGGGCGACGGCACAACAGTAGTGACGAGCACGCTCTTCTTCCAATCAGGGCTGCTCAGTGACCTGTCCGTCAAGTGTATCGTGCACCACCCGGGTTTGGCCAAACCTCTGACAGCGTCTCTCAGCACACACAGTGAGGAGCTTGTGGAACCTGTTTCAGTGGGGTTTTTATTGGATTAATTGCTGTGAGGTTTTTATGGTTGACCAATTAACCCTTTATAATGTAAGCAAATGGGCATAATTTATTTTAAAAACATAGATGGGAGGAAGTGAGCAACTCAACACAACATGGCCCAAAAAAATAGAAATCAGAAAAAAGTAAGTAATTACAAGGAAATTACCTTTAAAGAAGCAAGAAAAAAAAATACAAGAAAATGACCCCCCATAAATAAAGAATGTATCTATGTGTTTTACTTTTAACTATTTTTATTATTATTTAAATGATTGTGAATGTAGTTTTATTGGCATTTTTACTCAGATTTTTGATACATTTCTAATAATCCACCAAACTCACACAATGTCATTTTAAAGCTATTTTTCAGGCCATTTTATTGTCACCTTTTACTAATTTCTAGCAGTTTGCAGGACATTTAGTGCCAAGTTGCTCATTGTCTATTTCCCCATGTTTTCGGAAGAAATCAAACCATTTTGCTGGGGTTTCAATGTTTGCCAGTGGCAGTGCCCGTAAGCATTGTGTTTTTAATTCGTTGCCTCTTTATAGAAACATCCATATTTAAAGCAATGCTGACTGTCACGGCTACAAATATGTCTGTACAGACATTCAAGAATCGATAGTCTATCACATAGTGACAGAAATTACCTTCAGTCGGGGTTTAAACAACATGAAAAAAAGGCATTCACACCCACAGGACTCACATAAAATCACACAGCAGTTCCATAGAACAATAAAAACACGTGTGCAAAGCTACATTAAAAAAAAGTAGTGACTATATTGCCTTGTTTAAAAAGTATATTACAGTGGGAATAAGATATTTCCAATCTTTGGATGCTGAGATGCAGTAGAAAGAAACCTTTTGTTTTCCACATGTGTATTCTCAGCTATTTTAGTCCAGGGTACTTGTGGCTGCTTTGATGGGATCCTGAGTCCTGTAATGTCATACGAGAAGGACTATTTTCCTCATGAGAAAGTCTTTATTCTGCAACCACATCATGTTTAGCCCAGATGTCATAAAACATAAACAGAGCTTTAAATGTATATATGTGTGTGTGTATGCCACAGTGGGTCCAGCCATGGTCGTCCTCCTCTCAGTGTGCGGTGTGGCAGCGGTCCTCCTCCTGTGTCTCTGTGTGTGTCTTTGCAAGTGCTTCATCTGCACCGACGGTGAGTTCGGACTCTGCAGCTTCACTTCCCACAAACGTTTACTGCTTCGAGCCGCATTCACTCATCCTACATGACTCCACAAAATGTATTTCTGTCCACATTTGTTTGGGTGCTGTTCAATTACAATCTGATTTAATCCACCTAGAAGAGACAGCAGTGCTGGTGAAGTCTGCAGCAGCTGTATGCAACATTTGCTTTGCGCTTGTGGTTTTCCAAAGGCATTCTGGGAAGTGCACAGAGTGGTTGCAAAAGACTAAATTACAGCATGTCATCAGAAATAATGCAAATGCAGAGTATGTGAAGGTGGATGTTTTCTTTTGGAGTTCAGGAAAACGTGGGTGAAGAAAATGAGTGAGAGGCACTTGGAACAGACTGACGTTTAACTGAAACAGTGTTTTCAGATACTGGAGTCTTTTCTATGGGCTTTTCTTTTCTTCACTACAGATCTGTCATGGGAGAAAAGCACTCGGCTGATATGCAGCTCATTGTTTGTCTAGTGGCCCATTGCTTTTGCCAAGTTTGTCATTGTAGTGATTATGGTGAAGTATTCACATTTTTTCTGGTTACATAAACATCCTAACACACCAAAACAACCTCTGAGAACTTGAGCCAAGGAAATCCTGAAAAAACACATAAAAGTTGTGCATAAAGCTGCTGTAGGCAAAATTTTTATATAAGCAAAGGATACCGTGACTGTGAGAACATGAAAAGGGTCACTCATTGTGACCAAAAAGACAACTATCACCCAGTTTTGGTGTTCCTTTCAAGTCTATGGAGCATTTCAGAAACTTTCAGCTCATTATTTTGACCTTCTGACCCATTTTTGTTCACTCCCATCGCTCCTATCTGCATTATTTCCAGGCGCATCAGTGAAAAATACTACGCAACCAAACCAGACAAATTTAGCTAGTTTAGTTAGATCTCTATTTCAAATATGCCAAATAAAATAAGAGAACAAAATTAACCCAGTGTAATGAATGGTTACATTTTTTGCCAGAATGATTTAGGAGACAGTATTTACACAGCTGGAATATGCAACAGCTGCTTTCACACATGGAAAATGAGTGCTTCTATAGATGAAAAAAAAGAAAAAAGAAATTATGATAATTGTGATATTGTTCATAATAAAAGCGCTCATTGTCTTTCATGTGTTCCTTTCTAAAAAGGGATGTTTTTTCAACATATAATGGAGATAATCTAACTTTTTCACTGGACAAAAAAGTCAGTTTTAGTCATTAGAAAATTGGTCTTAAACTTAATTCTTAGTGGCTTTAAAAAAACATCTTAATCTTAAATCTACCTTGCCTTAAACTGCAGGAACCCTCTCTTAGGACATGAGGCAAACTTTTTTTGTTTTTAAAGCGTGTGCAGGTGCACCTGACCATGAAATGCGTCGCTTTTCTCTGAAATTACACTGGAAAGTTTGACTCGGGGCTCGCAGTGACTTTCCACACAGAGGTGTTATGCTTACTCGTGTGTCATCAACACTCCCTCGACTCCTGTTATCACCTTTCCCACAATCGTCTTTTTCGGTGTCACGGAAACAGAGCAGTGCCAGCGTATTGTGGCGTGTGGACCTCTGCCCATTTCCCCTTTATCATAAATTTTGTCCCCACCGAGGAGAGGCGGGGAAAGTTATCATGGCACTGACAGAGGCTTTGGCGCTTCAGCCAGCCAAACACAAGTCGTAACGGAAGAAAAACAAAAGTGGGAGCTGGTGAGTCAAGGTCAGGACAGTCCCACGGCGAGACTCGATTTGGGTTTAACGTGGGCTTCATGAGCCAACCAGAGTCATGTGAGAATTTAATGCGTAAATGTAGTTGATGTTTGTACAGTGATGGAATCTAACACATTTACTAAAGTACTGTACTTAAGTATGAATTTGAGGTATTTGTACTTTACTTGATTATTTTTTTCATGCTTCTTTATACTTTTACTTCACTACATTTCAGAAGGAAGTATTGTACTTTTTACTCCACTACATCTATCTGACAGCTTTAGTTACTTCACAAATTAAGATCTTTGGGTACATACATCAACATCATACATCATCATACAACATAGTTTAGAGTATGTAAAATATTATTTCTGTTATAAATTAATTTACCAAACTGTTTATACACATGCAGCTGCATTGTTTAGCTGATTAATCAATCAATTGATTCTCAGAGAATTTTTATAATTTTGAGTTTGGGGAGTTTTCATTTTTTTCATTATTTTGAGGAGTTTCTGATCTTCTTTTTTCCCTTTTTCAGTGATTTTTTTTTGGGCGGGGGGTTCTAGGTTTTGTATCATTTTGATGCTTTGAGATGTTTTTTGTTCTGTTTTTAATAGTTTAGATTTTTAGGGTGTGTTTTTTCTTTGTATAATTTTGAGGTTTGTAATGTTTTTTTTTAATTTTTTATTCAATCATTTTGAGGTTTGAAGATTTGTCTGCATTGGGTACTTTTACTTTTCATACTTTTTCCTGATTTATTTTATTTACTTTTACTCAAGTATCATTCTCAGTGCAGGACTTTTACTTATAATAGAGTATTTTTTACAGTGTGGTATTAGTACTTCTACTTAAGTAAAGGATTTGAATACTTTTCCACCGCTTTATTTTTGACATAAAATGTCACAAATTCTTCCAGAGCAATGAATTTCCTAAACAACAAAGATTAATGAGTTTTCCTTTTTCCTCCATCTCTTCCTTTCCTTTGTTTTCTTGTGCGATAAGAAACAGCACAAGCGCCCGTTTTCCTCCTGTCTTCAAGATGGAAACCCACTGACACATCGCTTCAATTCCTACTTTCTTTGTCACCTCAATATGTCGAGCTCCAAAACCAATAGTCGCCCACATGGGTCGCACACAACAAAGGCCTTAATCATGCTGTTGATTTAAGAGTGTTACTCCCGTCTTCACTCATGAGATGGTTGGGGACAGTCTCTTAAACACTGTACTTGCATGTGATTGATGGTGTTGTTGGACCAGAAGTATCTGTGGGAGATTTTGGACATAGTTCAGCTGCAAAAATAGATTTTTTCTCAGGGAAAAAAGCGCCCTTTTACTCAAGACTTCCCTCATTTCCAACTCCGTGGATCCTGAGCAGAATAACAAGTGGCTGTGCTGATTGTCGTGACGAAGAAACCAGAAGAAAAGACACTCTTTTTCTGTCTAATCCCTCTGACCGTGTGGGGGGGACATTAGGAGCCTAGAGAAGGGCGTAGTGACAAAAAGGAACAGAGCCCAAAGTTGAGTGGCTGCCCAGCTGATAACAACACTCGACTGTACAGACACACACGTACTGTATTTCCAGTCTTGGCTCGGCTGACGTGCCGGGAACACAGGCTTTTACTGTGATGTGATTCAGATTGCAGTTTCAGGGAGGAGAGCTGTGACGCCTCTGTCCTTATGTGGAGCTGACCTCATTAATTTCATCATATTTTTAAGGGCTTTTCTAACTGCATTATACGCAACAACAGCTTCCAGAGACTATTTTGTGAAATCCTATGACGTCATCACAATGTAATGTCTATGAGCAGGAACTTGCAGGAGGAACACTTCTGCAGGTACTTTAAAAAATGAAGTTAAAATTTGTTACTAAATCCTGCTATATCGTTTGGAGTTGAGGGATGAGTTTAGGAGTCTCACAGCCTGGAGAATGAAGCTGCTCTGTAGTCTGGTGGTTTGGCTGCGGATATTTCTGTATCTTTTGCCAGACAGCAGCAGGGTGAACAGACTGTGGCACAGGGCTGGGTGCTGCCTTTCAGTATCATATGAGCTCTGTGCAGACACCTCACTTCACCGATGTCACTGATGCTTCTTCCTCTGGTGGGGATCTGGGCATATGGAGTCTTGTGTCCTGTCGGCTATGCTGCATGTGTATAAACAAGGTTTGCCCATCCCGTGCAACAGCCTGATTGCTGAGTGAGCCTCAATCGCATTTCGTCCACACAATTCTCCTGCAACCGGACATTAGCCAGAAGGCTTGGTAAAGGGACAGCTCTCGGTCAAAGTCGGGTCAGCCTCGCCCTGATGCCGGCTGTCCTCCCTCTCTTCGTCAGGTGCTTTCGTTTCTCCCCTCTGGTCTGACTGGCTGCTCTGTGTAAGCCATCGGTGGAGATCCTCTTGTGTTCTGCTGCATTCAGTCCTTGCTCCTTCTTCTCCATCTCGGCCACTCTGATCTTTAAATCTCGGCCTCTTATCTGTCCCCCGATACGTCTATAAAACAAAAGGTGATTGTGCATTTGCTGTTTTAGCCCTGACTCTGGAACAATCATACCCAATTTATCAGATTTGCTGATTCCTTGGACTGTTTTAAATGCTTTCCAAAAACCCACCTTTATAGGCAAGCCTTCCTATAAAGCGTAGCCATGTGTTATGTTTGTCTTTGTTTTGGTCTTGTCTATCTCTCATTGTACTTAGTTCCATATAGTAATTTAGTGAAACTCACTTATTTATTTTAAGTGTGTGTACATGTGTTTGGGAAGCACTTTGTAACTGTGATTTTAAAAGTGCTATATAAAAAAACCTTTACTTAATTACTCATAATAACAGGGTGAGACTGTCAGCAGCAAAAACAAGCACTAGTTAGTGTTTTAGTTTGATACATTACAGCCTGTTCTGCTCAATATTGGACCGATTTCAAAAACTGTTGTTCCCATTAGTCAGTTTGACACAAAAAACATAAGAAAATAGGGTCCAGGTTGAAAATACTGAAGTGTTCCTTTAATGTAGTTTTTTATTGAAGTGGAGACACAAATCTGTCAAATATTGCAAAACCAAAAATATCTGCATGGCTTAGATACCACCAGAGGTAAGAGGATAAATATGCTTTTTGTGATTTGGGTGAGGTGACCCTTTTAGCTGTTGCTGTAGAGATGAAGACAGATATATTTTATGCAGGACAAAATAAAGCTGCAGCTCAACTGTCTTAATGTTTATTCCACATTATTTTTGTGTGAAAATTCTTGTATGTGTGGCAGCTGTCTGAAATCGAAACTCCATGATGACAAATATTTAAAGTGTGTCTGAGATGCTCAGCTGCAGAGAAACCCGCCGTGGACGGCCTGAAAAGTTGTGATGTCTGCGGCTGAAGCTGAACCGAGAGCCGGCCACAAATAGGCCTTTGTGGTTCTTTTGTATCAGGGGGCGTAATTCAGTCTCTGCATGCTAAAATCATGGCTGGGAAGTTGGGCAGAGGCTTGAGGTTCTTCCAGTAAAATTCTGCTGGTCTATTTGTGTCTGTTTCCATGTTAGTTTTGGTGTGGTCGGGCGGAGATGTACAGACTATAAGGTGCGGTGGTGTCGCAGCAACCGGAAGTTAACCTTTAGATACAAGGCTTTTATTCATGTTTTTAGTGGCACCTTTCAATCTGCAACACCACAGGAAGTGCATGGGAGTGACCGCATCCGGTCATGAGGGCAGAGCTGAGGGCTGAGCTGATTGCTCCTCAGAGATTAGAGGTCAGAAAACATGATATTCAAACATGTTACATGATGAAAGTGACACCTGCTGCTGCCACAACAGTTTCTTTTTCACAGATGTTTTTTGGCGCAGTTCTGATTGATTTTCCAGTTCTCTGTTTTACACTTAAAATGTCACTCTGGCTCTAATTGGCTTTTAGGCCACATGTGTTGCTTCAGCTTCAGTGCTATCGGCTAAAGTGAACCACCGCTGCATAACTCACATTGCTGCCACATGTATGTCAAGGCGTGGCAAGCACTTAATCATGGCTGAGGAATTCCTGCAATGTTTTAATATTTTTGTGGTCTGTCTCGATGCGAGTGGGTGTTTTGGGGGATACAGGCGTGAATGTGCTTGCTGTGTTTATTTTTGCAGTACTGTGTGGGATTTATATCAAGTAAATGCAACCTGTGCCCATGACGTTAGGAAATTTGTGTTCTGAGAAATTGTCTTCACTGGATGCAACTGCAGAGACAGTACTGAAGGAAAATCCATTACAATAATCAATAATCATATATAATAATAATCCAATACATCTGAGAATCAAAATATTATGTTTTCTGATACTGTATTGCTACTTAAAAACACCTTGATCTGTTTTAAATTAACAGCTTAAATGCAAATACTCATGTCAGCGGATCATTTTGTGCAGATAGCAGTTGTTGTAATCTGTCTTCAGCTATTTTTTCTTTTCCACTCCAATGTTAATGTTAAAAATGCGAAAAGAGCAAAATTTCTTTTTTCTTTTATTTGGATAAAATAAGCCAGTTTCTCAGAAACCTGATCTCGGGGAGTGCTCAGTCAGGAAAATGTTGTCACAGCCTGACAGGACATGCAGCCTGCTAAAGGAAGGATTTGTGTCGATCAATGCAAAATGTGAAGAAGTTTTTTGGGACAAAGCTGTACAACTAACTGTGTGTCTCTTTCTGTCCAGACTGATTTGGAGGCCGACGTCACTGCTGCTTTGATGAAGGTCCAGCGGCGTTCTGAGGCTGACCTAGCTGCTCAGCACCGTGCCCTCCAGCTCAGCGTGCACAGGAAGGGAACAGAGCTGTCACAGAGCCGAGCCAACACGGCCGGTTCTGCTCCCATAAGCTGAGAAGATCCCGCAAGTGCAGACACACATTCCTCTTATCATTTACTACAACATGTACAACTAAAACCACTTATTTACTGCTAGATGTCACACTTACAGTAGAAAATATGAGCAGAGGGATTTGGATTTGCATCAGTGTATCTTATGGCATCATGGAGGGCCAGTGGTGCGTGTGTGTGTGTGTGTGTGTGTGTGTGTGTGAATTTTAAGATGTTCAACAGAGTAATAAGTTATATATTTTTAAAAGTTTAGGTTGATATATCTACCTTAAACACAGATTGCTCAGTTGGTTTGAAGTATTTGTGTTATGAAGAGAACTTTAACAAAAATTAATTGATATAATACTGAAATAAATCAATAAGTCATTTATCTGTTGGAGATTTGTCAGATTTGTCAATTCCTATTTAAAAATAACACAAAATAGTCCTTAAACATATTTTACTATATTCTTAAGTAAGCTCCTTAAAGGGTAACTTTGGCATTTTCTAACCTATTTCAAACATATTAGACCCTATTTTCCAAGTTTTTGTGTCTAAATGACTGATTGGAGCAACTAATTTTTTTTAAGTTGGTTCAGTGCTGCAGATGGGGCTGCAGCAAAACGGGCTGCAATTTAGCCACTTGGGGCAATTAAGCAGTGTCAATTTACGTCTACCAGAAGTGCTTGTGTTTGCCACTCCATTTATGATTTAAGTGTCTTACAACATTATGGAAAGGGTCTTGACAGTGGTAGACCTTTTAGTTAAAGAGTAATATTGTTTCTGTTTAACTAGTAACAGCTACAAAGTCGCTATCACCAAACCCACCAGACTACATATATGAAACAGAAATTTTAGCATGTATAGCATATTCACATCTAACCATGTGAATTAAAGGTTTATTTCAGTCAAACCAGCATTATGATTGTTGGAACAGTTAAACCAAGACCGTTTGTGTGAGTTTTATTTTGTTTGTTGACTTTGGATAGATAGATAGATGGATGGATAGATTGGTAGGTTGATTGTCATTGTTCAGGTACAACAAAATTAAGTTCGCAACCATATACATTTAGCAGTAAAAAAAACCCATCACAGTGTGTTTTACGATGATAAAAGTAATGTTTATTAAATGAAGTCTGGTGGGTTCCATAGGTGGACTTTACCATTAGGCAAAACAGGCATTCGCCCAAATGCCCTTCCTGTATTTTTTTGCTAATTTATTACGTTTTTCAAAAAATCCCTTCCCAAAAATAGCATCGGAATGCCTAATTCATCAATAAGCCCCCCCCTTCAGTCGGCACTACATGGACTATTCCAAGATGCGCATCACCGTACTGCGCAGCGCGTATGCGGAAACGATTCCAGCGCGCTGAGAATGAATTCATGTAAACAAAACACGGACAGAGAGACAAACCATGAAGCGAGCTGCGGTTCACAGAAAAAGAAGAAGAGGGAGAAAAAACAGGAGTTTGTAACAAACTTGCCAAAGGTATCTACCTTTTTCAAAGCTGTGTTCACTCTGTCATCAAAGACAGGCCTGAATCTCACTTCCTGCTCCACTGTGACAAATACAACGATTTATTAAAACAATATTTCTCTGAAAAACAATCACCGACATATATCTCCTGGGTTTATCCACTTTCCAAATCTTCAGAAACTGCCTGGGGAGAAAAGTCAGTGTGCAGTTTTAACTGCAAAATATGTGGAATATTATTATAAACGAAGAGAAATAAGCTCCACACTAAATGTTTTATGTAACTAAACAGTATGTATATAATGTGATTAAAATATATTTCTGTAATGTATTTGATAACCTGTTATTTTGCTTTGGCAACAATGTGACAAACATTCATGCCAATAAATCTGATTTGACTTTTAGATCAGAGATCAGTCAGTCAGTATTATATTATATTATTATATGTCTCCATAATTGATCTCTTATTGTCTTGTGTGGTATTCTCACTTCATAGTTGATACAGTAGAACACAAGACCATGATCAACCTACTGCCCCCCTCTGGAAAACCAAGGTAAATTATGACATATTTAAAAGGACATCAGATAGATGGATGCAGGGGCCCCCAAATGACTGCTCACCTGGAGCCCCCAGATGGCTAAGTTTGCCACTGGTGGGTTCAACAATAGCAGTTTCGGGGATGTTGCTGATTTGGTCTGGCTCTGTAGTGATTCTTTCACTGATAACAATCCTGTCAGTGGCAAAAACAAGCATTTACAGTGGATGTAAATTGACGTCACTCAGCTGTCGGCAGGGATTACATCGCAGCCTTATTTGCTCAGCACTGGACCAGTTTCAACTATTTTTGTTCCCATTTGTCACCTTGACAAAATTAGACACAAGAAAATAGGTTAGAAATAAAACCTGGTCCTGATTGGTGCATGGTCATATTCTACAATGTGGAAATCACCAAATAAAATAACCAAAAACTGTTCTAAGTTTGGAAGGAAATGTTGTCTTCATCCCCCCATTACTCACAGCTGTTGGTGTAATGGTAGTAGTGGTATCCCAATGGCTTTTTGGCAAATAGTTGGTAAATGCTTACAAAAAAAGATGGGTCAACCCTGTACACCAGTATAAACCCTCCACCACACCACTGCTCACAACTGAGTGAGAAAATAGATTTTCAGGCCCTTTAAGGTAGCTGAAACTTCATCTGCTGTCTGATTGCTGCTGACCACAAAATAGCCACCACAGGGTGCTATGTCACCTCCATTTGTGGTTGTCACTGAGAAAAACCTTTGTAAACTAGAAAAGAAGGATGATTAAAAGGATGCCAATTCTGAACTACACCTACAAGTTACAGGAAATCAAAAAGAAGCAGGGGGATGGAGGTTAAAATGTAACATTTAGTGAACCATCCCTGCTGTGAGTCACACTGAAATGACGGTTTGAGTGGGAAATAATGAAAGGTTTGTTATTTATAGCTGCTTGCTGTGCGGGACAGAGAGGGGTGGTCGACCTGTGACCTTCATGTGCTTCACACCACCCAAACGATTCCTGTAGCTGTGGATCACTGCCGGTGTTAGACAGAGGTTGTGTGTGGGAAAGTGAAAGAAATTTGGAGTGTGTGTGTTTGCGTGCATGTGCGAGTATGTGTGTGTGTTGTACAGCAACCTACACAGCTGAACTATCGGGAGCACCAGTGTTAGAATTAACTTTTTACCTGGGGAAATATTAATTTAGGCCTACATGGGCTGTGTACAGTTAATTTTGTAGAAAATCTCATTTATCAGGAAAAAAAAAAAATATATATATATATATATATTAAATAAGTAAATCACCACAGATAGATGGTTTTACAGTAAAGTCAAATATCTGTATATCAAGAAGATCCTAAAGATGTTAATAAATGCCTTTGAAGTAAAAAAAAAAAGTATCTATCTGCAGTTTTCTGTGTCAGTTTAATAATCACATCTTCAGTGTTACAGTGTTATTGGACCAGTATTTACCTTTTAAGTACCTGTAAGAAATAGTTTCTTGTGCTGGTGCTGAGATAAATCTGAAGTTAAAAGTGCGTCAGAAATAAAACCAGAAACTTTATCTGCATTTGTTCCACTGCTTATTTTTGTAATCTGTGCTTGGAGATAGTGAGTAAGAATACTAACTCTCTAAAGTAGTTTGGATTCTTTAGACGTTGTTGGGTTGTGATGTATGACGGCTGTGGGTGGTACAATAACCAAAATGTTACACAATGGGAAACTCATTTCCTCCACAGCCCACTCAAGTGACTTTACTGTTTCACTCTCAGACCTTGTGAGTGGCATAACAATGTCGTTGTGCCGTTTTTTTTTTTTTTTTAAATAAAGATCTATGACTAACCAGTGCAAATATTTAAAGCTTAAAATACCCTTAAATTAACATGTCTAGTTCCACAAGTGTTGTTTCAGGTATTCAAGTGAGTCAGTTGTGTGAGTCATGGATAAATTTCAGTTATATGCCAAAATAATGTTTGTAAAATAATCGTTGGCATGAAGTTAAAGCATGAGTTCAAAGGATGCAATTGTTTTTATTGTTCCTTAAAATGTTCAGTCAGTCATTCACAACCAGGAGTATTTCTGCTGTTGCCAAGAGACGTGTGAAGCGATTGTCGAGTAACATAAGCTCAAGCAGTCTGAAAAAAAAAGAAAATAAATTCCATATTCACATAATCAGGTTGCTGTTACTCCTCAACACTAATCGAGGGAGCATGAAACCTTATTTAGAAAGCAAGTGAACAGAGAAGTCTGAGCAATTAAATGTACTTTTTTTGTTAGCTGAAGATAAGCATTTAAAATGTACTAAACGAAAATCTAAATGCAGCTCTTTTGTTTTTGCTCTGATGTCTCAGTAGTTTAAATTAAAGACTTTATACACTCAATAGATACCTTTCTTTCTAATTTAACTCAGAAATTAATTAAAACTCTTATTAATGAGCACTTCTCCTTTTCCAAGATAATCAGTTGCACATGAAGCTACTGTTGAACTACTTTTCACAATGAAAGGTCACTCTAAAATGTGTAGTTTACACAACATAATGCCACAGTTGCCAGAAGATTTGAGGGATCCTAACTTATCTTAAAATATAATAATTATTATGGAATGAATCTGCATATTCTCCTGTTCAAATGTAGACCAAAATATGGCCCGCAACAGGCTAGGTAAGACCTGTTTTTAGCCATTTGAGTCATGTTAGTTGTATAGAAGATATAAAAGATAAAGATATAAAACTGTATGTTTTCCTCTACACCGGAAATGTCTTTTGCTCTGTTTTTACTACATGATTTTGTCAATCGCCTGCAGCTCAAGCTGTTTAAGAGGAGCCAGCAGTCAAGAAAACAGGTTTTAAACAATTTTGAATCACTGCAAACACAGGACTTTGTTGAGCATACGTGCATAAATGTACACACAAAATATTAGGCTGATTATCATTAGTATGCAAGATTAGCTGCGGACAGACAGATGCTCAGACATAAGTAAATACATGATTCCTTGCAGGCTTATCCAGGTTGTTTAATCATGGGCCAATGGTTAGAACGTATTACAGTACATTATGCAAAGTGGATAAAGCTAAAAGTTATGGATTATATGGTTTATCTGGTAATCTTGAGTTAAATTCACAAAAGCATGAGAGTGTTTTTGTTTCGGTCCCTCTGCAGCCCTTAAGTGGGCTAACCACAAGAACATGCAGTCATAAATTTACATAACAATTATTTGGCCGATCGGTCCAGAAGTTTGTGATTTCTGCCTGGTGGAGATCATGACAGAAAAGTTGAAATAGTTAATGAATTAATAAAGTGTTGAAATAGTTAGCTTTGAGTAATGCACAGATGGTTGAAATACAAAAAAGAACTAGATAATGGTGAAAAAGCTAAATCTTTAAGATAAACTGGTTTATCTGGTAATCTTGAGTGGACTTCACCATAAAGCACATGTATGTTTTTGTTTTGGCCTCTCTGTGGGTTTTAATGTTTATGGAGTCACTGATGACTTGACTTTTCCCCAAACTGAATTCATCCTGTTTTGGAAATGAACTCTGCAGTCTGAACTGAGCTATTGTAACATTTTCCCCAAACATTTTTCATGTAAACAGACATTTTGTTTTCCCTCACAGTTTCCACAAACCTCACAAAGACAGGAAAGGGTAAGTCATTCCTTTGTTACTTGGAGGCACTGGTGGTATTTGCATATTTATTTTGAAAGTTATCAGTGATGTCATTAGAGCAAAAAAATTGACTATTAATAAAAACATTGAGGCTTATCTGGGGGAAACTGTTAACCTCTTGTCGACCTCACAAAAAAAAGCCTTGTTTCCTCTTATTTTGGTTTTTAAGGTTTATGGAGCCACACGGGTGGGAATACTAATAGTATTAATAATAGATTAAAGCTTTCTTTTCACGATATGATAAAATATATGGCTAGTTTTGATTTTGCACCACTAGATGGCGCTCTTCTTTAATTTGATTTAAAGTGGGAGTTTAAAGTTTTCCCTCTTGTCCCATCTGAGCTTAATACAAACTTTTTTGTGCACAATTTCCCCACATTTGCTGCACTAAAACCACAAATCAGAGAAACTAGCACGGCTGTTAAAGATGTTGGCATCAAAAAACAGCTGTTAACAGACCCATGCACGACGTTCTTGCACTTCCTTTGTTTGTTGCTCTAAAGGGGCTGTAAAAGTCTCTGTACCTGCATGTGTCACATGAGGTGGTGGGCGACACTGGGTGGGGTGTTTGTGAAAAAAGTGTGTGTGCAAGTGTGTGAGAGTGTTTGTGCCAGATTGTGCAAGCGATGCAGCGATGTACGTCAGCTTTTAGCACTTTCAAAACCACAGAGGTAGAACATCCCACAGGTCACGCGCTACATGCAGCCCTGCATTGTACGGCCAACTCGCTGCTGTCAATTCATCATTTTATTATGTAATTATGATTATTAACAATATATAGTTTTGCCCTAGCTTTTTTTTTTCATGGACATCTTCCCAGGCTTTTTAAAAATGATTTTCTAAATAGACTAATGTCTTGCAATGTTTGGAACTTTTCTCACCAAGTTGTTTCTTGCCTATTTTTTCGTGTTTTTGAAAGAAATCAAGCCAGTTGCTCTTGGTTCAAAGGTTTAAATACTTGTAAGAGGCGTCAAAAATCATAAGAAGAAGAGTGAAGCCGATCCAGGTTAATGTATAAGGATAAAAGTCCATAAAACATTATCAAACAGTCTATGTGGTTAAGGTTTGTTGCCCCAAATTTATAAGTTCACACTCTAAAATCAAGATGCTCATTTAGTGTTAATCATAAATATAAATGCAATTCCATTGTATGCTCAGTGTCAAGCTTATGGTAGATAAAACATTTGATCCACTCTAAAATTAAAATGTAATTTTCTTAGACACTTTCAGAACTCAGAAGGTAAGTCAAAAGGTAAGTTTCTTTCACAGTAATCTTTATTGTACACAAATTTTGATTTACATTCCACAATCTTTTGGTATATAAAAAAAATGATATCTTCTTACTGTCAATTATTTTATCTCTTCTTTTGTGGCCTTTACATTTTAATGTCACACAACATTCTTGGTTCAGTTTTCATTGACAGTGTAGCTGGTTTCAGTCTGAAGTGAAATGTGCCGTTTCCTGGATTCGCAGTGGGAGAGAGTTGATGTTGTGATGAGCTGAAGGGTTTCCCCCAGTCTGTCTGCTCCCAACATGTACTTCAACACCTGTTCGTTAAAGGTGACTCATCCTGAAAGATGGAAAAAACAAATCTATTAGCACCGTCTATGCCTGTGTCAGAATCGCCTGCAATAACTTAATTTTCAAACTCCGCAAACTCAACAGAATGCAGAATTAAAATGTGGCCAAAAGTGGAATTTCGCCATCCAGGGCCATCGCGTGATGCCAGGGGACCAAAGAAAGACTTTTCTTATAGACTTACTTTGTGAGAAAAACATCTGTGAATCAGTAGATGCAGTTTCTCGAGTGTCACGACCCTTGCAAAATGACTCGTTTCACTATCAGGATTACCGTTCGGTCCCTTAACGTTCAGAGTGTAGCTGCAAGATTAAGACATGTTATCCCCATTCAAGTTAGCGGACAACTAAACTGAAAGTTAGCCATTCAGCCAGTGGAAGTGAGGCACTCTGCTGCCGTAAATCTCTTGTGTGCTTACCCTATGGGCCTCATAATGCAGAGGTTTCAGGTACTTTTATATATCTTTTATACAGTGGAAATAGAGCTTTTTGGCCTCATGCACCACTGAGATACTTTCATAGGAATGACCAGTCTGTTCTCATTCTGAAGTTGTTAAATATCGCAGCTGTTGTAGTGATTTCGGTGAAAGATCCCAACACCAAAAGCCACCTTTTGCAGTTGTATGTTACAGATGAGCAGCATCAGTTGAATGTGAGTTTTTTTTTTCTACAGCTCACTGTGTGCCTACTTCCCCTGAACCTAACCTTGTGCCCCAGCATTTCTTGACGTTCTGGTGTGGATGTCATGTGAAATATGTTGTCTAAACATAACCACATGCTGCATCTTCCCACCGTGTGCATTTGTTGACATAATGGTAGCGCCATCCTGGAACGTAAACAGCAGAAGGATATCTAAAATGTAATTTGTAATTGTGGAAGTCCTCTTTAAAGCCGCAGTATGCGGCGGCTTGATGTTGGTATGGTTCAAAAACAGAGACATGTTTCATATAAAGTTTATTTCCCCCTGATTTATCTGTTTGAAAAAAAAGCCATTTAACTGTCAGAATTTTGGTGAATTATGACAAATGGGCCCAGTATTTATTTCAGTGAGTGTGGGACTAAGGGAACAGGAAGCTTTTCATATTGGAATGAAAAGGCTACTGCCCCATCATGCAGACCATCCCAGTAACTTCATATCACTGAAATCCTTTTTTGTTTTGGCTTCATGCACCACTGAACAGCTTTCACAGGAATGAACGGGGCCCCGCCTCAAATGCTGTATCCAGCTCCTTTAATACATCCATGGAGGAGACGCTTTTGAGACATTCTTGGTTCCCAAAGGATGAATCTTAATGTGACTTTTCATGGAGTGCAACCTACAGGTCAAATTTCACTTTTCCATTATTTTAGTTTAACACCCGCAGAATTGATATTATTATCCCCAGCTGTAGTTTGTTACGCTCAAATTATAAATGTTATGATGCTGACACGCTACACTAATGGTAGTAGTAGTGGTAGTGGTAGTATTTAGCTCAATGCAGCCTCACAGAGCCGCTGGCATGGCTGTGACTATTATTCTGTTTAACATGTTTACAGCTTTGCTTAATCTGCCTCAAAGTTATATAAGAAAGCTGATATTCCATAAACTTCTGTTGAACTTTTTGTCTTCTTTTATTTCCAGCCTGATGATGAGTAGAGAGGTGAGTTTATGATTTATATTCTTTACTGTAAAACAACTTCCAGCCTTTGTTTTTACGTGTTTTATGTGTATGTGATGTGTGGTTAAATTCAGCTTCCTGTTCGACACTCGACAGTCTGCCTGCTCCCAAATGCACATCAGATACTGTACCCAAGAAGAGACGCTACTTCGATCGACATCAAAAGAAAATGCAAAGAGCAGAGGTGCACGCGCACACACATTCACACACACACACACACACACACACACACACACACACACACACACCAATAAAGACAAATAGATAGCTGTTACCTAAACAGGAAACAAAACTATTTATGTGTAAATGTTTTACATACTACACAAACAGAGGTCGACCCAAACAACAGCTTTTCTCATGTGAAAAATTTCACTTCTGTTTTATTAAAGCTTTATTTACAGGAAATCAAAAACACAAAATTGAGCCAGTAGCAATATTCAACATTATTCACAGGTGTAAACACATCATTATGAAGCAATAGATCAGGGATCCTCAACTTGTTTTGTTTGGGGGCCACTTTTGCAAAATGATAGAAGGCCAGGGGCCAGTTGCTGCAGCCCCGTACGTGTTTCTAGGATTTTAGGATGTTTTTTAGATTATAGGAAATTTTTGGGAGGAGGATTTGAGGGTGATTTCAGGATTTCAGTATGGACATTATGGGCTTAGCTAACATTTTAGCATTTTTTAAATTAAAAAAGCTCTATTTTGGTGCAATTTTTATGCACTCTGGCACCTAAAAGTATGAAAATAAATCATGTTAGTTTTACTGTGAATCATAAAACATTTTGGGGGGCCACATGGAACCCTATCGGGGGTGGTCGCAAGTATCACTGCAATAAATCATATTTGTCAATTTAAAAAAATATTTTATTATTTTGGGGCCAGAGAAAACTAAAAGAAAAAAGAATAATTCCCAAAGCATTTTACATAAAAATACATATCAACAAAGCCAAACAATGATTCACACAAAGCAGTAAAAATGCAGTAGTGGTCAGTAGCAGATTGATTTCAAGGCACAGACATCGGCAGATTCTCATATGTATGATGAGTAGGTGAGTCATCATGGGAGGGCCGGCGACTGGATTTTCCTGCGAAATAATGACATCAGAAGAGATTAGTTTCTGTTCTCAGTTTTATTATAGTGAATTCCTTGTTATTTTGTGGTATTTTCATATATATATTTACTGTAGATACAGTTTTGTACCTCTGCAGAATACCAGCTGAACAATCACTTTATGTAAAAATAAGAAATTCTCACCTTTACACCAACATCTTGATGCAACACACAGAGTTAGCACTATGGCGACAAACACCGTAATCCCGACCACACGGTACACAGATGGCCAGAAGGTGTCAATTTCTGGTTCTGCTGCGAAATAAAGAGAATTTTTAACTCAGGCTTAACACAGAATGTAACGTTTTAAAATCTGACCAAACTGGTTTGATTTCTTAAAAAAAAAAAAACATGGGGAGAAAGCAATGAGCAAAATGTCAAGACATGACACAAAATGAGCAATAAATTAGAGAAACAAAACTAAACAGGAAAATGTAAAAAAGTATTAAAATTGTAAGTATTTTATACACAAATATATATTCAAATGTCAGGACATTTTCCTCTTTTTGGGGGATAATTTTCTAATAATCTTTTGTCTTGTTTTAGGTACTTTTTTTGGCATTTTTGCCTTTAATTGATAGGACAGCACAAGTGTGACAGGAGGAGAGAGAGACAGGGCGACATGCAGCAAAGGGCCGAGGTCGGAATCGAACCCACGGCCACCACAACGAGGACACAGCCTCGCTACATGGGGCGCCTGCTATATCCACTAAGCCACCAGGTGCCTTCTTTAAGGTAATCTTTGACTGTTTTCTTGCAGTTTGTGGGATATGTCTTGCCTAGTTGGTCATTGTCTTTTTCCCTGTGTTTTCAAAATAAATTCAGCTAATTTTCTCAGGTGTCAAAGGGTCAAATAGCTTGTGAAATGCATCTAAATGCAGAACAAAAAAATAATATTAATCCAGGTTTCAAGAGGTTAAGCATCAGTCTAGTACAGGTTTATATCTACTGAAAGGATGACTCACCACGGACAAAGATGGTGATGTTACAACTCACACTGCCTCCACGTTGACACTGATACACACTCGAGTCGTTTCTGCTGATTTTTTTAAGGGTCAGATACAGTGTTCTTACTTCGTTTCCAATTATCCAATCTGTGCTGATGTTGACAGAGGCGCGTGTAGTTTCCTCATATTTATACCAGCCGACTGTTTGTTTTGAATTGTCGCAGAAAGAAACCATGCAGTAAATCCCCAGGTCCTGTCCAGAGAAAGGTTTAATTATAACTTCACAATTTGAACCATCGCCTACAAAAAAAGACACAATATACAGATTAGAAATGACTGTTGAAATGTGACACCAGCTGATAATGACAGAACATGAAAGCTGTGAAAAGTTATCTAACATGTATAAACTCACTCTGTGGGAATGACACAGAAAAAGAATTAGATCAGTGAAGTTGTTGGGTTTTTTTCACGCTGCAGCTGCAGCCATCAAACTGTAAATTTAGGTCAGCACGATGTGTGGCTGAAACTTGTTTTTCATTTGATTCTGTGCTTTCTCAAACTTTTCACATTACATTTATTTAAGTTTACATGATTGAATATTGGCGTTATGGCTCAGCAGCCACGGTAGGGATCATGATCTGATAAAGGAGAAACAAACTGATTCACAAACCAAGTAGCTCCTGTTAGAAGGATTTTAATGCTGGCTCAAAGCATTACACAGCAAAATATGTCTTTTTTTTAAAGCTTTTAAAAAAAGTTTTAAAAACTTTTTTAAAAAGTTTTTAAAACAGCTTTTAAGAAAAAACTTTTTTTTCACTGTTTTTCACTGTTTCTTTTACTTTTACAAAAATATGCTTTTTTGAAAACATTTTGATTTGATTTATACTTTTAGCATTTAACTTTTTTTAAACTTCGATGTATTTTTTAAAACTTTCATACTATGTTTTTTTTTTTACCTTTTTATAAATCTATTTTTAGGTTGTTGCTCTTTTTTTTTACATTTCAGGGTCTGCCAATCTTTAAAGAATTAGGTGTGATTTGAGAGAAAGCGTAGCCCAATAGGCTAAATTTAAGGCAAAACATATGTACATTCTTTTCTAGAGAAAAATGTATTGTATATAAAAAAAAGATCCTCCTGAATCGGGAACAATTAATCCTAAAATAAATCCATTAAAGCATCAAAGACCCAATTTCTTCACATTCTGTCAGTTTAACAGCCATTCATTGGTTGTTCACAAACATCGTTCATTTACAGCATGGTCACTCATGTCTTTTACTTTGTCTTTCACATGAATTAATTTACTGCAACCATATTCACATTCAATCTAGTTTAAAACCTGCTCAGATTGAGATCGAGCTATTTAGATAAAATAACAAAAACTTACTCTCAGCATCCAAAGTGAGGAAGAGCACTGCTAAGATGGACACATAAAGGATGTTTAGGCGGTAGTTTGGTCTCATGATGGAAACACTTCAAAAATCGGCTATCCACTTCTGTGAAACAACTATCACTGCAGGTGTGCTCGAGATGTGACAGTAAATGACGTGCGGTAAACTTCCTGCTCTTGATTAGCGTGGTCTTTGGTGTATGTGTACCCCCATTACGCTAAAAATACAGTTTTTAGACACACACATACGTATACACACGCACACACACACACAAACCATTTATCTGGGGCCAGATGCATAAACAACATGCACACACAAAAACCATGCGTACACCTGGTATTTGTATTTGGTGACCAACTTTTTCTTAATTTTTCCACGCCGCCTTCTCAAGGTGGCACAAATATGAAAATTCTACAGACTAAGCACAGTGCCCTTTTCCCACTGCACAAAAAAGCCACTAACATGTAATACATTTTTATTGTGTTTTGTATATGATGTGCTGTTTGTGTAGTTTTATGTTGTATCGTCTGTCTTGTGTTTTCTTGTTTGTATTAGTTTATATCGTGTGCTATTGTCTGTATTATTTGTCTTTTGTGTGTCTTTTTTTCAACTTCATATTATCATGTCATTCTGCTGAGTCTTTGTTCTGACCTGCATTGGGACTACTGATGCGATTTAGCTCTGAGCTGTACATTGGCCCTTTAGATAAAATATATAAATAATAACATTAATTTATCGGCACTTGCTCCTACTCTTACCGGCAGTGACGGAAACAAAACACCTGGGTAAAAACTTTAATTTTAGCCCCCTAAAATAAGTAGGAGATACATAAAAGAAGTAATCGCCATGAAGTTTTTAAAGGTCTAATGACGTCCAACTCGACACCCAAACCCCCCCCAAAAAATGTCTTTGTTTTTTGTTTTTTGATGAGTAGAGGTGACTTCATGATTTATACTCTTTAAATAATTTCCATCATTTGTTTTTATATGTTTATGTGACGTGTGGTTTGATTCTGCCTCATGTTTGTCAGACAGCAGACACACATCGAAATAGATAAAGAGACATTTTCTCACATCTTGATTATCTGCACCTGATGTGTGGACACAGATTGTTACCTGAACAGGAAACCAAACTATTTACCTGTATATGTTTTACATTCTGCACACACACACACACACACACACACACACACCGGAAGATCCAAACAACAGTGGTTTCTCATGTGAGAAATTTCACTTTTGTTTTTTACAGCTTTATTTACAAGAAATCAAAGCACATAATGGAGCCAACAGCAACATTCAACATTATACACGGCGGTATTCACATCATCATGAAGAAATGGATCATATTTTGTCAATTAAAAAAATGTTTTGATTTTTTAAGGCCATGCATAGTCAATCAATAATTCCTAGAGCACATTATGTAAAAACACATCATAACAAAGCTGAGCATTGATAAACACAAATCAGTCAAAATGTGAATATGTCACTTACAGGTTGTCGTGAAATGAATATGTACAACCTTTTGACACTAGTCATTTTGATTTAGCAGATTGATCGGCTAATCATAGATGTGATTGGTTGGCGAAGCATCATGGGAGGGCTGTGGGCCTGGATGTGGTGCGTCCCTGGACTCTCCTGCATGATAATGACATCAGAAGAGGTAAGTAACTGTCCTCAAATTTACTGCAGTAAATATGTACCGTGTTTATTCTTTTTTGTTTTGTGGCATTTTCAACTTGTTTTCTTTACTTTTTTTCAGATGACACCTTCAGCAGGAAGTCTGCAGAGATCATCTGCTGCTGAAGAATCACGGTATGTAAAAATGAAAAATTCTCACCTTTACACCCACATGTTGATACAACATATATGGTTAGAACTACGATAACAAACACCACGATCCCGACAACACGGTACACAAATGGCCAGAAAGTGTCCAATCTCTCTGCAAGACAAAAGACGACATTTGATATGGCACTACAGAAGTGCGGTTGTATGAAAAATGTATTTATGAAAAGAAAAGGGATCATTATTAGAGAGTGAATGAGGTTCTCTTACCCGGTTTTGAAGTCGTCCGTATAACTGTAGTGAGTTCATCACCTGCAAAGTGATAAAATTGTTTATTTCCCACAAAAAAATAAATAAAAAAGGTTCTAATTAATAATTCAGTAGTTATTAGAAATGCCTTACTGCAGTTTAGGTAGTTAGTTAGGTTGTACTAAAAGGATGACTCACCTCGGACAAAGACGTTGATGCTGTGACTCACACTGCCGTCACTGTAACACCAGTACACACCTGAGTCATCTCTGAGTATTTCTTGAAATATCAAAACAAATATCCCCTCTGAGGGGTTTAAAAGTTTCCACTCTGTTTTAATGTGACTGCTGACATTGACGGGGACATCAGTCGTCTCACTTTTGTACCAGGTTACTGTTGGTGGTGGTTTGTCACAGAAGGCAACTGTGCAGTTAATCCTGAGGTTTTCTCCAGGCACAGCTCTGTAAACAGTGTCACGGGGCACTTTGATTTCAACATCACAATCTGAATAACCACCTGCAAGAGGAAAATGGCAAAATGTACAGATTAGAAATGACTGGGACAGTGTTATACCATCTGATGATGACAGAACATGAAAGCGGTGAAATGTTATCTAACATTTTCAAAATCAGTCTGTGGAGAAGGTGATTCGAAAAAGCCATATTTCACAAAACTGCAACAGAAACACTTTTTGCGCTTTCATGGGTCACATGATGCTATGACTATGTGCTTTTCAGTAGTAACTGGCTCTCTCGAGTTCATCCCTTGGTATGATGCATTTGGTGCTACAAAAGATGTAATTGCATCGCATAACTCTTCAAAAGTTGAGCAGGTCATCTGAAAGTTTTGAATCCACAACTCTCTCTGAAATCATGAACGATCACCTCCCAGAAATCACTCATACGTGGCCAGTCTCACGTTTAAGGGGCTCGCCTTTCCATTATCGCTCACATAACACGCTTATGTTGCCTTTGATTGGAAATAAAGACGTCTGGTGCAGTGGCTGCAACGGAAATAAACCTGCTAATGCTAATAACCAATTACCACCACCACAAGCTATTGCTCTTTAAACTGCATCACAGGACTTCCTCGTTTGCTCCCGTTGGCGAGAACAGCCTCAAAAAGTGTGTTTCACAAGAAGTATGGCAAATATTTTTCATAAATTATCCACACAGACTTTGATTCTTCTGAGGCGCAAACATTTAACTAAAATCACTGCATAGCAGCACATTTTGTCAATTTAACAGCCGTTCATTGATTTTTCACGAAGTCAGGCTTAACATTTATGACATGGTTGCTGGTGTCTTTTACTTTTTCCCTCATATGAATTAAAATGGCTGCAACTGCATTTACATTCAATATTGCTGATTTCCTTGTTGAGTTTTACTGCTGCGTCGTTGAGGCTCTGGGTGTGTTTGTACACCAGCCTGCATTAGATTCTATGTGTGCAATATAATAATATTAAAAAAAGATAACAGTAAATATGTTTGAAACATTTTCAGTTTTTTTAACCTTTGACATTAAAACATAGTTTACCTGATTCACGTTCGTGAAAATGTGACTTAACAAAACGGAAACAAAGGCCAGAACAAAGATATGCTCAGACTGAGAGCGAGCCACGTAGATGAAATTACAAAAACTTACTATTAGCATCCAAAGTGAGGGAGAGTGCCGCTAAGATGGACACATGAAGGATGTCCAGACGGTAGTTTGGTCTCATGATGGAAACACTTTAAAAACCAGCTATCCACTTCTATTCAACAACTATGACTGCAGGTCTGCTCAAGATATCACACTCAAAGACGTGGTAAACTTTACTTCCTGCCTTTCTTTGCTGTGGTCTTTGGCATATACTTACCCCCAACATAGAGTGCATGAAAGCACAAAAACGGACATCTGAGGCTCACAAACAAACACTCACACGCACACATACTCACCTTTTTTGAACTATGATACATCTGAAACTTCAGGGGTTTCAAGTCCGCATTTGTGTTTCCAAGGTATTAGATTGTTTTAAAGGAGAAACAGTCCAAAATGAGTCAACAGTGATATAATGTTAGTTGAAATCAAACAATTATGAACACATATCATGTTATTTGATTGCACAAAATAATGAAATCACAATTACATTCTCTGTTTCCCTGTTAAAGAAATAGCAATTCTCACAGGTTGTAAAAGACAAAATGACACAAGCTCATTCATATGGTCAGAAAATGAGACAGTTTTGAAGTGCATGAAACTACAACAATATAACAGATGTGATATTACTTGACAGAGTAAATTCAAGTCATGGGCGTGCAACAGCACAAAGTCACAGCTTTAACCTGCGAAGGGTGCGTGACACAAAACATTCAAACCAAGATCACAAATAGATGCATATTAGTTGAAAACAGTTTGCAAAACTTCGTTGAAAAGTACATTTAATTTGGTCAGAGATTATGCTGTTTTAAGCCTCTCCAAAGGTGCAGATTTACACAATGATGAAAGAGCTGGTGTGATTCTGTGTTTATCTTTTCAACAAATCATATGAAATACCAAAATCCAACACAGTGATGCTGAGGTGATGTTTATTTGTGGCCTGACCTCACAATTTTCCACCTGGAAACACTTGTGCTGGTGTGCAGGGCATTTAACAGTACTGACCAAATGATGTAGATAATCATTTTAGCATTGGGCAAATGTCTCAGGTAGATTCTGTAGGATGTCTCTGCTGTAGCATCCTCAGTTTTCACCAAAAAGGGTCTTTATATTATCTTTAAACCCTTTGAGACCTGCGCAAATTGGCTTCATTTCTTTCACTTTAGAAAGAAATTAACTAAAAGTTAAGAAGCAATAAATAAAAAGTAAAAGAAAATCGACCAAACTGATTTAATTTGATTTTTATTAGGAATTATAATAAAGTAAAATAAAATAACTTAAAAAGAAAAGTTAAAAATGCAAAATAAACAAGGAAACGACTTGGGAAAAAAAGTTCTTAAAAATGATAATAAATCTGTAACATAATTTAAAATATGGAATTGCCATCTTTTTTCTTTCTTTTTTTTAAATTTTTTAAATCTAAATCTTCTAAATCTTGCAATTTGACACATCTTGCCCAGTTGCTCATTGCCTTTCATGCCTATGTTTCTGAGAGAAATCAAACCAATGTGCTTTTGGTTCAAAGGTTTAAATACATGTGAAAGGTGATGTTAATCCAGATTTCAGAGGGTAAATCTCCCTCCTCCAACATCAAGGACACATTACTCCACTTAATGTGAGCTGTCGTCCGCTTTGAAGTGATTGAGTTGTTGACTTGTGGTTGATAGGTCTTTAACACGGATAGCCGCGTACTCTGAAGCCTCCTCCTCCTTCGGCCTCCGTGGCCGGGCAACAGGCCTCGCTGGAACCTGATGGTTGAGTGCCGCGTACACAAGTGAACACCCCTCGTCGTCCACTGTTGTCGTCTGTCTCTCTCTGTTCTCTTTTATGCCGTAAACATGCTCATTGTCTCTTGGTAATGGCAGTTCATTGGGTTGTGAGGGCGGGGGCTTTCTGCGGGTGGATCTCCGAGGTGGCGGCACAGAGGGGCTTCCTCTTGGCGAAGGCTGGGGGCTTACATGTGGGAAGGGCCCCATGGGGACTGCCACATACTGCAAACATACAAAAAAAACCATTTGCATTTAACGGTTTCATCCCTTTGCCCCCTAAAACCTGGAGCGACATCACTTTTGCTGTATTTTGATGCATTTTAAAGTATTTACACCTTTGAACCCTGAGCAAATTGATGCAGTTTCTTTCAAAAACATGGGGAAAAAGGCAATGAGCTTTATTAGAAATGTTCCACAAATTGCAAGAAATAGTTGACTTAAAAATGTTTGTTAAAAGCTAGATTAAAATGGCTAAAATTACATTTATACTTATCGTAATTACATGCTTACAATAATATTACAAAATTATTACTTTTTAGGCATGTTTTTTCAGGTCATTTTACATTTTTTGTTTTATTTATTTGTTTTTTTATATTTTTTTTTTTTTTTTTTTTTTTTTTACTTTTTTCAACAAATTTTCAAGTAATTTTGTACTTTTTTAGTAATTTCTTGCCTTGGGTCATTTCTTCTTTCATCGCTTATTGCCTTTTATCATGTTTTTGAAAGAAATCAAGCCTATTTACCCAGGTTTCAAATTTTTAAAGATATAGGATTTTAGTTTGAATTTTATTTATTTATTTATTTATTTTATCTTACCTGATTTTCAGTCTGCCCTTTTTTCTTTGATTTCCCTGCACAGTGACATTTTGGTGAAATTAGTTAGTTTCAGTGTCACAATTATTTCCTGTATGACATATTTAATCAACATCTCACCTTTACACCCTTGCATTGATACGATGGATATAATTATCACTATGATGACGAAAGCCACAATCCCAGCAGCAAAGTAGAAGTACATCTGTAGACTTGATGTCGGTTCATGGACCAAAGTGATAGTATCTGCGAGAAAAAAGGGAAGTATGATTCAACATGAATGTGTTCATGTGTTTAAACCTAAGTAATGAAGGCCACAGTGTACGAAAGATTCAGAAAGCAACTAGAAGTGGCAGCGTTGCTGCACTACACAATATATAAACTTTACTTACCTGTGCTATTCTTCTGTGTGTCATTTTTAGGCCGTCCATCATCTTTAGAGCAAGCAGAGCAGAGATCTGAAATTTAAATGATATTAAGACTGAAATTGTGAATATAATTTGTTCATTTTATTATTCAGTATCAATTAAGATTTATTCAATTGCAGAAATGTTACTCACCAGAGACAGAGACGTTGATGTTATGACTCACAGTGCCTCCGCTTCCACACTGATATTGCCCCGAATCATTTCTGAGTATTTTTTGGAAGATCAGAAATGATATCCCCTCCAATTTTTCTAAAAGTTCCCACTCGGTTTTAAAGTGACTGCTACTGTTGACATCGATAGCGACATCAGTTTTCTCACGTTTGTACCAGGTGACTATTGGTGGTGAACCATCGCAGAAACCAACTGTGCAGTTAATCCTGAGGTCTTCTCCTCGGTAAGCTTCATAAACAGTATTTTGGGGCACTCTAAGATCAACGTAACAGTCTGCATCATTACCTGCAAAAGCGAAATGACAACAAACATGAATTCATCCCTGTTTTACAGTTTACTGTATAACTGTAAGGTAGCACTATAAGTATTGTGCAAGAACAGGTTTTTAATCGTGGTTTCTGCAGGTCCACCAAGTTTAAGGCTTTTTTGGTATCACATAGAAAATCATTTAAAGGTCACATTCTGCAAAAAGTAAGATTTCCTTTTTTTTTTTTTTTTTTAAATATGAAGCAGGCATCGGTGCTATATGAATACTGTGAAAATACAAACATGCTCAATCCCCAGAGGAATGCACACAGTCCACATTCAGACCCTGACCCTTTAAAAGACCCACCAGGAATTATGTGAACTTGTGATGTCACAACTATCAGGATTTCCCACACTTATATTTATTTGTGACACGGTTGAAACATCTGTCGCCACAGATAGATTTTCTATTTTTGGAGCTAAACAGATCATTAGGAATGCTATTTGAAGGTCTGTAACCTTTGGTTTACCTTTATCCTTTATCACACCACACTGCCAGAGTCTAGAGTGCACTCTGGGCAGAGACGTAGCAGCAGAACGCCAGGTGTAATAAAAGAGAAAGTTGAACGTTCATTGAGCTGGGTCTAAAAGTTTGCATTCACTCACAAACTATGTCAATTTTTCACTCTGCAAGGAAGTCACTGAGAGATGCACTGAGTTCATGGACCTGCAGAAACCTTTAGGTCAGGGACACAAAGGGACATACAGGCATTTCAAAGCAAAAAAACAAAACATGATACTATAATACTAATAAGACGATAATACTTTTTGAGTAACGTTGTGAAAAAGGAGCTTAGGAAGAAAAATCATACAAGATCAAAGGAAAATTTAACGATACACAACTTCATACAGATTTGGTTTGTCATTGCCTGGGAGTTTGTGATGACTGACTTGGCAATTCTTTCTGACACCAGGCAAGGTTTGTCGCTGCGCTGTGAAAAATATGTCTGCAAAATGTCAACTTTTCCTCTGCATAGAAAAATAGCCCCGTTCTCAGAACTTTTCATGTAAACAAGTGGGTTTTGAATGATTTATGTTGATATTTTTAGTTTAGTGGTGAAGTTTAAGTATGTTTTGATATTGAAAGTAAAATTTGGCACTGACAAAGGAAACACTTGCATCGGAAAAAAAAGGTTTTTGATTTTAATATCTTTTGCATTCCGGTATGTATTTCAAAGACAGTCTTCTGACTTTCACTTCATGACTCACTTCTTTCAGTCTTTTTTTTGCTGCAAAAACACTGGCAGAAAGTTGAAACTCGAAAAAAGAGATTGAAAAAAAATTACACTGAAATTAGAATGCAAAAGTATCAGCAAGTAAAAATGTTTTTTAATGACAGTCTTTTATTTTGGATTTTTTTTCCAACGCCAATTTTTGCTTTTTCAATCCAAATTTTATTTTTGAAAGACGTATTATTAGTGTTGCATCTCCAGAGGTGTTGCAGAATTAATCATAGACTGTGAAACCTGGGAAACTGTGTGAGTCCTAACATAAACCATTAAAATAATAATAATAATCATTTTTTCGGTTCCAATGTTTTCTTTTTCAATGCTCAAACTTACTGTCACTATTGCACCTCCATATAGCACATGCATGAATATAGTATTTAACTATTCTGAACTATTCTGATTTTGCTTTGAACAAAATCTATTTTAATGTTTGTTGCTTGCTGTCACTGACATGAGTCACTATTAAACGATACTTTGCTGGCCTCAAACCACACACAAACACCAAAGGCACTAGGAAACCACAATATACACTGATAGATAAATAAGTGACTGACACTGTGGTCGGCCGTGATTTATATTAGAGGACTTCTGGCAAAATTACAGACATTTACACCAGAAAATGCTGCAGAAAATGTACAAATTGGGGCATAAAAACCCACTAGAATGGAAAATTTTCTGGAGGAGGATACGCAAACCCGCCCTTTGTTCATATTTGACCCGACCCCCAATGTTGAAATAAACCTTGGCAAACGGGAAATTGTAGAAATGAAGTGGGTAGACGGCTGAAAAGGTAATGAGTGTTCTCTAGATTTTTTTGTTATTTTTACCATTTTCACTTCTTCTACGTTTGCATAAAATACCTAATTGTTTCCATCGTACTCCCACACGGACCAAAAACGCCCTCCTGTTGTGGAAGACATAACCCTAAAGTAGCATTTCTTTTAGCATCAGAAATTGAAATTATTCATTTATTTTGTCAGTTCAACAGACTTTCCTGTCGAAATTTGCCTCATTTTAAAACATTATAGGATTATTATGAGGTTTTGTTTAAGGCCAAATTGAACCAGTCGTTGGGCTTAGGTGCTGCAGCTGCTTTGGTACGCAAAAAAACGCCCTCCTGTTGTGGGAGACATTACCTGAAAGTATCATTTTTGCACGTAGAAGTGAAATTATTTGATTATTTTGCCAGTTAAAAAGAAATTTGTGGTAGAATTTACATACTTTTAGAAAAAGCTACCTTATAGGATCATTTTTGTGGTTTGTTCCAGGCCAAACTGAGCCTCTCGTTAGGTTAGGATACCACAGCTTCGTCCTGTATTTGCTTACTGCATAGACATGCACACAGCACTTTAAAGTTCACGGCCTTTACCGAAATCAGCTTATGGTTTTTGTCCAAACGCCTCATTTTACACATTACAGAAGCAAAGAGAAAAGAAAGGCAACACCACACCAATACTGAGACAGCAGAAAAAAAAACCAACTTACTGTCAGCGTTTAAGGTGAGAAGCAGCCCTGCCAAGATGGACACATGCAGGAACGTCCAGCCGTGGTTAGACTTCATAATGGACAGTCTCCGAAAACCTCTCATCATCTTCCGGTTGCAGCCGATCGGAGTATGAAATGTTCCTCCGAGCACATCATTATTAATAAAAACAGAAGTTGAGGTTGGAGCTTCTTTGCTACATGCTGCTTCCTCTTTCGACTTTTTGCTTCCTACCTACCTTCCCCTTTAAGGCGTCGAGTACACTGGAGGGGAGAGAAGGTCGGTTGGTGGTCTTGGTTCTCTAAATCAGATTCAGTGCAGTGAAACATCTCAAATCAGGGGGTTCCCACAGTGTCAGGTGCTCCGATGCAACTCAAGTAAAGATCTCATGCTTTACTCCAGCCTTCCTCTTTCAGTCTCTTCTCATTTCCGAGGCTTGTTTCAGTCTATGCACCTTCATCACTTTTTGGCAGCGTCTGTGGTTCACCTTCTTCAAGCAGACTTCCTCCCACTTCTCCCCTCCTTTCATCTTCACCATGTGCGTCTCCTGCAAACTTTGTGTGGCCTTGTGCACAGCGCTGTGGTTTCACAGGAGGATAAGCTGTACAGTGCACACTTTTTTGAATGCCCACTCTGCTGATGTGTGGTTGCTATCAGGCGATCATCACCTTATCTGTCAATCAGTCGGACTCATTCAAGCTTTGAAGAAACGCCCGAATAGATAAGATTGAGCTGTATTATTGGTAATGAATCAACTATTTTGAAAAGGATAGCTCAGTTTTTTTAATGTGTTGGTGGAATAGGGTACCTACCCATACTCAGTAGATGTCATTTGGCTTGCACCCCAGTTTGGAGAAGCAGGTTGAAAACTGTCACAAGCAATGTACTGCTACAGATGGGGGCCAGCTACAAAACGCATTTTAGCCACCTAAAAAAAAGTCCCCCCTCAAAACAGTCAGTATGTGTTTAAGAATACGCTATATTGAGAACATTTTCACTGCTTTACCCTGCCGCTAGACAATGATTTCCAGCGGCAAAATGAAGCTGTTATGACGCTTTCTTCAAAGCCAGACTCCATTGAAAAAAACAGTGATATAACATCACTGAACACAGGATCTGCTGGTCGAATGCTGTTTTGATCAGTTAGTTTGTTTGTGTTTTTGTGTGACTTTGGCATTTAAAAGGGTTAGTTTGGATTCACCGGAGTCATACAATAACACAAACTAACTAACTGATCGAAGCAGCGATAAATCGGCAGCTCCTGTGTTCAAAGAGCTAAAATTACTTATTATCTCAATGGAGTCTTGTGGCTTTCACAAGAGCATAGACGGGAAACTGAAGACGCTAATGGTTTTCCTGTCAAAAAGAGCTGCCATGGGGAGAGTTTAGAAAAAAATACTCAAAATACTCTCAGTATAGCATTTACTTAAACTGATATATATATTTTTCGGGTGGGACTTTAACACTGTTTAACCCTAACCCTACATCCTACTGTTGCATTATGTATGTATGTATGTAGGTGGATGGGCCCTAGAAATGTATTATGTAGGTTCTGTATTTTTCATGTAATTGCTTAGCTGTCAGACAATCATAGAGGAATAATAGGGAGTATTTAGATCCTTCACTTAAGTAAATGCATAGGTTTAGATAAGATTTTGGTAGAGCGTGTGCATTTTCCTCCTTACTAAAGACATAAAAGTAGCAGTAAATGTCTTTAATTTGGCATTTACACCATAAACTGGTGTAGAAAATGCATATATTGGTGCATAAAAATTCATCAGCATGCAGGAAATTGTTGAATGCCTAAATGTTTTTGGCAGAGGACCCCCAAACACACTGTTTTATCTGCGCATCCCCCAAGTGCAGAAAAAAGTAAAAATAAAAAATAAATAAAATAAAATACTGCCAAACTAATAAAAAACCAACGCCATCCCCCCACAAAAACTCAAACAATTAAAAAAAAGGGAAAATTACATCATTTTTTATCAAAAATATTTGCCAAATTGAAATACCTAAAAAAGAAAAAAAAAATACTCCCAAAACTTAAAAAAATGAAAAGTGATGAATTTTCTGTCAATAAGCTAATTGATAAATGGACCAATCATTTTGGCTGTACTTGTATACAACTGCTGGGTAAATACATTTAAAACAGCGCATCTTATTTTATACATATCTTTTTTTCGTTTTTTTATGCAAACATTTTAATATGTAAAGTAACTGGTGTGTCATGCAAAGTGTCATGAAAAGAAAATGCTAAAGTAGAGTAAAAAAACACCTGGAATTTGTACTTAAATACAGAATTTAAGTGTACTCAAATGATAATGTTTTTGAGAAATAAAAATGTTTTTATGGAACAACAGCGCGCTCCTGTAGCCTTCGGGGGCATTACAAGTTGTCTGGTGCTCGCGACAGCGCAATCAAC
This sequence comes from Plectropomus leopardus, assembly GCF_008729295.1. Lineage (NCBI taxonomy): Eukaryota > Metazoa > Chordata > Actinopteri > Perciformes > Serranidae > Plectropomus > Plectropomus leopardus. Next base: position 5,741,638 of record NC_056486.1, read on the forward strand.
GTGCCTTTACGTAATGACGTAGTCTATTACGTTTCCTACGAGCCGAAAATGGCGGAGTACCTGGCATCCATTTTCGGCACAGAGAAAGACAAGTAAGTTTTATTTAATATTTACATCATGGGTCGCTCCAACGATGAGTGTTGTACGAAGTATATTTGCAGCGGTTTTTCTTTATCACCAGCGGGGCTCAGACTGAAGCCACAGCGCCGCTGAATGTCCCAGACAAGCTTACATTAGCAACAGGAAGCTAACGCTAAGCTAGCACATTGAATGAAACTCAGTCACCTCAGCTAACCTGCAGCTGCTGCTGCTGCTTTTCTACAAAAGGTGTCATTTGGCAAAGTGCTTATCAGGTGGTTAGTGCACACATTAATACTGGAAACATATTTTGTAGGTTATTAAAGAGCCATGTAGCATGTGGCTTGGCAAATAATGAGTCTGTTAGCAGACTAGCTGGTTAGCTCAGGCGGATTGTTTTGTTCCGTTTCACCGGTGGTGTGCAGCTAAATCTTTCCTCCACAATAAACTGTTTAAGATTTTCAAAATTAAATGTCGCACGATATGTTTATTGTGCATTTATTGTATGTGTCGTACACACAAGGGGTGGTAGCAGAAATCCAAAACAATCCGGTGACTAAGTAGTCAAAATAGCCTAGCAGAGGCTTCGATTATCTGATATATAATACTTTATGATATTGCTGTATAAATTTAAAATTTTGTGGTTCTTATACTTAGATAATAATGCAAGAATAAGTCTGATGGTAGTCATTAAGTGTTGGTGTTTTCTACAGTTTACACATTAAATCAGGGGTGTTCAAACACCTGAGGACCAGCTGCTTCTCACAGTGTCTGTCTTAACAAATCTGGCCACACAATATTTTAAGTTATACAAGTTATGATTCTGTAGAGATATATTGCAATACTGTTAGCAAGGCGATATATTGTGGAATTTTATAAATCTAGAATAAGGAAAAATGTCATAAAAAGCACCCCAGCACTTGCATAAAATTAAAAATTACTCAGAACAGCAAGATCTGTATTTGTCACGGCCCCTGTTACACGGTATCTAGCAGTTATATTGATTCTCAAAAACACTGCATCACTTAACGTAAAATCGCCCTGCTTTCCATTTTTTTTTACACCTCTACTTTGCTGGTATGTTTGCTACCTCACAGGAAACGCCTGCTGTTAGGTGACTTTTATTGTTTTCTGTTAATAAAAACAGTAGTTCCTACTTGGTACATGTCTACAAACTGGTTGATAACCCTGCCATTGTGACAGTAAGGTAAAAAAAAAACAGAGAAGTGATCTGGCTTAATTAAAAAATAATGTGTGGGGCCACATACAGTATATTTCAATAAGAAGCTGAGGAGCGTTAAAAATCTGCCAGAGGGCCACGTTTGACCCCACACGCCTGAAGACTAAAATCAACAGAGACTTGATTTGACAATCAAGTGTTGCCCATTTATCTAAAGCCTGATAGAGCTTATTCATCTGTGCCATAGAGCTTCATCATTGTCAAGACAATATTATTAACTCATCAGTGAGTGAGATGTTTCCTTTTTATGATGAGAATGGGAATTATTATTATTATTTTATTTTTTGTGACTAAAGTCCTCTTTTTTGTCTCCTGCTGCCCTAAATACTCATTAGAGCTCAAAGTCCACAGCTGAAAGTCCCCAACAAATACAATATCCACACCCGTTTAGACAACACTACAGTGCCCTGCTGTCTTTGGAAATTGCTGATCTTTATGATAAAAAAAAGAAAAGAAAATACATGTTTTGGCATGATCTGTAGCCACAGACAGGCTGGAGAAGTTGGAAAGTCTTGAGAGACAGACTGATGCATTATTTGCATTTTACCAAATAAATTTAAGCAAAAGTAATTCATGATTTTAACGACACTTTTCTTTCTTTTCCAGGGTCAATTGTTCTTTCTATTTTAAAATTGGTGCTTGCAGACATGGAGACCGCTGCTCGAGATTGCACAACAAACCAACCTTCAGCCAGGTGAGAATCCCACCCCAATTTTTTGTATCTTTTTACAACCAACATCAGGACCTAACTATTTTTGGTGGATGATATATTATCACAGAAATTTTGGCAATGAATATTCTTGTCATGTTAAGACCATTTTTTGCAACTGATGTAAAGATAATATAACAGCATAATAATGCAGGTACGCTCTTACAGGAGAGCTAAGAATAGTCAGACATTGAAAATTTGAATGTAAAAATATTTTAGTAGTATTACTTTTACTATTAGTATGTATCGTAAGTATTCTAAACAAATAAAACTAGTTAACTAACATAGTTTTTTGTTGTTGTTTGGATATGGTGCTATGAAAAAATGCTCAGGTGCTGTGCCCAAGCCTTTTCTGGTGTCCTGTTGGCTAAAATATTGACAGTCTTATGTAATAAACACTCATGTAAACAAAAGGGCAATATTGAGCCATTTATGGATGTGACCTTGATAAGCTGATAACCTCGTCCCGCGTCCCTCTGACTTATTGAGGCAAACACCCACAGCACAAAACATGATACCAGTCACACCAACGGATGTTGTGTGAACACTCTGAACTCATGAAGGCGATCTGTTTGAAATATTCACCTAATAACTGAAAATGTGTGAGGTTAAACATTTCAGTATATTGGTTGTATATGAGCACTGTGTGTACTCAGTGCAGTATTAGTATCATAGCATAGTAGTGTAGTATCATAGTGTCCCAAACCATGTTATTTTTTGTTTTAATGTGTCAGCAATTATTTGTAGAAAAAAAGAGTTGTCAGTGATTTCCTATTGTGTCATTTCCTATTACCAGCAGTTATATTTCATCACAGATGTTTGCGATATTACGGATGTTCACTGCTGTGAACTTGATATGGTTAACTCAAGGATGTAATTATTGTAATGTTTCTGTTTCAGTGGATTTTGTACCTACTTGACTGTCAAACAGATGTAAACAAGCTAAAATAGAAGTTGTTCAAATCAGAAATAGCTCAAAGCTTGACATTGTTCAAAGGGTCCTGTCTAACAGCGTGCTTTTTTTTTGTTCCTTCCCCTGCAGACCATCCTGATCCAAAACATCTACCGAAATCCCCAGAATAGCGCACAGACGGCCGACGCTTCTCGCTGTAAGTTAAACATTTGTCAGCAGCCTCCCTGTAGTGTTTCCTAAAAGTGGTGCTCACACATAACAACAGAATTTAGGTACTGCTTCAGCCCTGCCAGCTGAGGACCTGGCTGTGACCGCGTTATCTGCCAAGTATCCCAAACCAAATATTGAATCTTTGATCGGTCATTATCTAACGCCAACGAAAAGCACACCTGCTTCTGGTACTTCCACTATCTGTTTTTCAACCTTGTGTAGGTGAGTTCTCACGCCAAAACACAAACAGTACTAACAGACTGTGTTGATTACAGTAGAACATTGAGAACTGTGTTTTGTTGGTATGTGCAGTACATTTGTTTTTGTAGTAGAGCTGAAGCAGTACCTCTTGTACAGGTAAGTTTGTAAATTCACAGGAGAGCCCTATAACTGACTTGTGTGTTTTCCTTTGCGCCTCATATCTGAATTATTCATGCAGTTCATTTAACAGCATTGCATTCACTTTACCATCCTTAGCTACTACATCACATATAACTGTTAATCTCGTGAAATGTTCTTTATCAGCACCCTTATTAAGACGACAGACTTGATTTAAAACTACGTTTTTGTCCTTTAAAATAGTCCACAGGTGCCAGTAATATTGAATTTGTTTTCATTTTTCTTTTTTGCCTCCAAAGTTAAACTAAAATTCTTTTCTAGATATGCTTTATCAATCCCTGAGGGGAAATTCAATTTACCATCTTTGTGTAGTTCATCGCCTACTCCTTCCTAACAATGGCCCTGTTTACACGCATACAGATGTTTTTTTTTAATGGATGTTTCCCCTTCCATTTGAAATACAAATATGTCCACAAAATATCTTCGTCCGCACTAGAACGCAATAGCGACTCCAAAGTGTTAGCTGTTCATAGCGGCCCTCCCTCCACACACAGGAGGTAAAGTGTACATACTAATGTCACCTCTCTCAAAACACCTACTGGAGATCACATCATCGTTGATTCACGATAAAGAAGCTCTCTCAAAAATACAAGTGATGATCTGGACAAGTGAAAATCTTCCTTCCTTTCCTCATTGACAGAAATCCAAAACCACTTTTTCTGGTGTACCTAAAACTGCAGATGCTGAGCAAATAGCACTGGTCGCAGCAGATGGCCCTGTTCTCCCATGAAGTGGAGAGCAGAAATAAGTTTAAAGTGTAAAGTATAAATTTCACCAAGCGACGCGAATAAACACATGCTCGTTAAACAATAGAAGAAATTGTGCATTCACAAATTGAGGAGATGATGTCTTTGTTTTTGAATAATGACCTGTTTTAAGTGTCCTCACGAACAGAGCAACGGGAGTTTTGAAAAATAAAAATCTGCATTTTAGTGACCTAAAACTTAGTTTGCATGTGGACGAGAGGCCAAAACATAAAGGAAAATATATGTATATGTGCAAAAAGGGCCTAAATCTATAAGTGTGTGTGCCATAGTGTCACTAATAATGGGAATTACAGTACAATACATTTGTAGCCCCCTATTCAGTTAATTACCTGGAATATTTAAAAATCAATATCTCATGTGTGGGATACAGATACTGAGCTTCACCCCAGATACCTGAGAAGCTGAACACATCTCTGTCCATCACATATATAATAACCTAGAACTTACGTCATTTTATTACAGTGGACCAGACAAATTTCTAATCAATTTTTTTTCCTCCTCAGCTCTTTATTTTGATTTATGTCACAGAAGTTTACGTTTTGTATTTCAGACCATTTCCCTCTTGAACATTTACCTTCATAACCTTCAAAACTCTGCCCAGTCTGCTGATGGTTTACGCTGTAAGTTCTCCTTCATCTGCAGGACCCTCCGGCACTGACTGCACCCAATTTACTGCATCACACCTCCCCACATAAAATTCGGCTTAGTGCAGGAACATATGTCCCCTAGAGATGTCTATGGTATTACAGCATTTCCTGGAGAATAACTGGCCACATGCTGTTGTGCATTTTCTCCTGGTGTTGTGCAGTGATGTGCACAGCTTTTGTGTAAGATTCTTCATTTTGCTCATGTGATACAGACAAAACTTAAAAGCTAAAAGTAACTTACTGTTTTTGGTTTTTTTTGCTTTACACCTTAACAGGTATTATTGGTAGTTTTCAACCTGAACTCTTTTTTCTCACGTTTTTGTGTCTACGTGACTTGTCAAGACTTTTTTAAAGTTTGCTCATGTTGAGAAAGAGGGCTGCAGCTGACAGTTGTGAAACTGGTTGCAGTGTCATCCTTTCGGGCAATATGCACTGATGTCACTTTGCCTCCACTAAAATTGCTTGATTTTTTTTTTTTTTTTTTGACTGACAGGCTGTTTGATTGTTGTTGTAAGTGTCTGACAACATTATGACCCAGAAATCAGTTTGTCAAACCCACCAGACTCCATTTAGATTAACGGAAATTGAGTGTTTCTGGAGCCATCATATCGTCACATCTAAATGGTCGAATTAATCAGCGTTCTCACTGTCTCACAATTCCTGAAAGAGCTATGAAAATAGAGCAACTGTTTTCCAGGCCTGGAAATAAAAATAAGATCCACTTTGAGGATTAAATACCCAGTCTCAAAACGTTTAAATGCGAATCTGTCTTATTATTATTTTTTGAAATATGTTTGTGAAAATCCCAAAACATGTTTAATATTTCGTGAAAGATGTTCCTTGTATTACTAATATAAACTTGCACTTGCAGTTTTCCTATATGCAAATGTCTGTAAAGTGCGTTTTTAATAACGGTTTTAATAAGCTTTCAAACTTTGAATAACACTTAAAAGCAGACCACAGCAGCGCAGAATGAAGGATAAAAGTATCAAGACAACCTAAAGGCAGCTCAACGCACACATACGATACATCCGCAGTAATCAGGCCAGAAAGCTTCTTGCATCGCTGCAAGACGACTTCAAACAATCCAATGATATGCTTACCCATTTTAAACTCCTAACAGTCATGGAAATGGATTATAATATTATCGGAAAGAGAAAGTGAAAGTGAAAAGACAGAGCGAGACAGTTTTTTTGAGTTTTAGTTTTTGTCTGTCGACTTTGAAAGATGTGTGATGATAAGCATAATGAGCATAATTTTAGACAGCGTTGAACAGAAAGGATCTTACACATACACAAAAAGGTCTGCCTCCGTGGGGATCCTTTCAATAATGCTTTCAGACACTTGGAATAACAATCCGAACCCCTCAGTGGCAAAAACAAGCTCTTTTAGTGGACGTACATCGACCGTGCACACATGCCCTGAGTTGTGACATTGCAGCTTGTTTTGCAGCTGCTCGTTGCTGTGCTCTCGCTCAATACTGGACTAATTGAGAGAAGTTGTTGTGCCCATTACTCACTTAGACACTGAAGAATGGAGAAATAGGATCCAGGTCGAAAAATACAGAAGTTATTGTTTAAGTTTCACAAGGAGTTCCCAATTTTATGCTTCTGATTCATTGAAGCAGATTTCTTTTCATGCTGTCCTTAACTAGGTCACTCTCCTTTATGCAATAGCCAGGGGATGTCATGAAGTTGCTGAATAGGGAACCTAAAAGTACAACATGACAACATGTAGTTACACAAACAGTAAAGGTATAGCATTAGCAAGTATTTTAAAAGTATAACACACAGCCCCGGAGAAGGCTAAGAGGGGTCAGCTCTAGTTTTGACCTTGTTTCGAGAAGTCTGTTTTACAGGCAACAAATAACATACAGACTCCTCACTGTTCTGATCTGTGTTTACAGGGTGTAACTATCATAGCAAGACGCATCAGTTAAATTTGTTTGTTAAAAGCTACACGGTTCATTTGACTTTTACCACCAGTGTCCATCTGGCTTCGCCCTGACTGTCCCTTTGTTGACACTCTGTAGGTGCCGTCAGCGATGTGGAAATGCAGGAGCACTATGATGAGTTCTTTGAGGTGAGCGACCTTTTGTGCTGGCGTGTCCGCTTCGTTCTACATGTAGCAAGAGGTGACATCACGACCGAGTTATCGGCTTTTTGTTTACACGTTGGAACCAAAAGGAGCATCATGACATTACTGAAATTTGTGTTAAAGCAAGAATCTTTTAACAGCCAACATTTACACAGCTGGAATATGCAATAGCTGCTTTTATGCCTGGAAAATGAGTGGTGTTATAGATTTAAAAAAGGAAATTATAATCATTGTGCTATTGCTTTTTTCCCCTTTACTTAATTGTAGGGTTGCCACAGATCCTTGAAAATTCTTAAAAGGCATTGAATTCATTCATCTAAAAATAAATCCTTAATTTGTATTGAACTGACCTTTTGTAATCTTTCTTAAGTCCTAAAAATGCTCACATGGGAGGTACGACTTAATGAATAAATGTTTTCTGACATGACATTGTATTAATAATCTTACTTTTTCACTGGGCAAAAAAGTCATGTTTTATGTTACAATAATCATATGGGCATAATAAAATTTACTTTAATTTTGGTTATTAGAAAATTAGTCTTAAAATTAATTCTTTTTTTTATTTATTTATTGAAAAAATGGCCACAGATACCAGATATTTCCCACTTGCAAATAGATACTTTTATTTCATTGTCATCCATGCGTTTCATTTTAAAAAAGATTTTTCTTTCTTTCTTCTCAATATAAAAATAGTCTTATAAATAGTAAATATAAATATAAATACCTTGATAAGAACCTGTCGAAGACATTGATCGTGCTCTTTTATTCCCGACACAGGAGGTGTTCACAGAGATGGAGGAGAAGTACGGAGAGGTGGAGGAGATGAATGTGTGCGATAATTTGGGCGACCACCTTGTCGGCAATGTCTACGTCAAGGTTGGTGCCGGATGGAAATTATTTGGATGGATTTGATTTAAAAGACTGAATCATCTATCTCTAATAATCTCCACCAGAACAGCCCCATGACTTTATGTCAAATGAAAAAACATTTAAAGACCGTTTTTCTTGTTGCTCAGGTTATTTGACAGTTAATTAATTTTTCAGCACAAATGCATGGAATTTGTTTGTTTTTCTCACACTGGTTCACAGAAGTTTTAAGTTACTCTCAACCATCCTGAGTAATCCTAAGTTTTTGGGCCCTCTGTGTAGTTTCGTCGTGAGGAGGACGCAGAGAAAGCGGTCATGGACCTGAACAATCGGTGGTTCAACGCCCAACCTATCCACGCTGAGCTCTCCCCCGTCACTGACTTCAGGGAAGCGTGCTGTCGCCAGTATGAAATGGGGTGAGTGAATAGAAATCATTTTCATACAACGAATTATTTTAAATTGTATAAGGCAACAATATTATTATTGTTGGAGAGGTCAGCAGAGGTTACTGATGTAGGCTACTTTAAAATTTGGCAGAATGTACCACAAAGACAAATACTGGTTGAGCCGGTTTGCATAAAATCAAACTGGTTTAAGCTCGTCCACATCAAATCGACCCAGCTCTAACCGCCAACTGGAAAAAAGTTATTTAAGTAAATTGTTTTTGAAGGTGTGCCTTTTTAAAAAAACTTATGAAAGCCAGAAACTGTAAAAACAAATTATCGTTCGATTTTCAAATTGCGGTTGGCCCTTGTACACATCATTGTGGGGACGCTGAAATTATGCTTGAATAGATATTAAATCTTAATGTTTGAAAAGTCCTTGAAAAGTCATGGAAAAGTTGTGAAAATGTGTTGGAACCCTGGAATCAGTTACTCCACTTTGCTGTTACAATGCAGATAGTGGTTTGCTGCTATACTAATGCTCTGAATGAACCTTTAACACAACACATTGCTGCTGCTGCATCAGTCCAGCTGAAAGCCATAGTATTTGTTTTACTGGAGAAGCTGTTCCACATGGTGTGTGTGTTTAAAGGCAGAAAAAGACATGTTGTGGGCAGCCGGGTGGTGAGATGTCCTTCCTGCAGCTCTCCAAGATAAAGCTCCACTGTTCATCCTGCAGCTCAGGCTGGATTACTAACCGGGTAAAGAGGGCAACTGCTCGAGGGGCCTTTGAAAGCTCTGGACTTAAACTGTGCTTATGTAATTGGCACCTTGTTTGGGAGAAAGCGCCACTGAAGCAGAATATCAGCTGACATGATAAGGGCATTGCAGGAATATCAGGACGTTCCAGCAGACAGATAAAACTTGAGCTCACGTGTGTCCTTCAGAACTCGAAATGTATCCAGCTGTGTTGGGCATTTTGTGAATTCTAACATTTTTTTGACTTCGTCCTCGCTCAGAAGGAGGAAACTTGTGTTCGTCTCCTTTATGAGTCTCGGTGTTTTTCCATTGGGTCAGAAAGTTGTTTGCTACACCAGCGATAGGACGAACTTTGTGCGGGGGGAGATAAAGATCAGATTTTCTGTTTGGTGAACTGCCATGCTCTCCTCAGTATGCGGAACTAAGAGCCAACTTTTCCCCGTGTGGCACCGCTCCACCAAACTCAAGCCAAGTAAGATTTAACCCTTCATGTGCTGTTTTCTTACAGAGAGTGTACCCGAGGTGGCTTCTGCAACTTCATGCACTTGAAACCCATATCGCGGGAACTTCGTAGGGAGCTGTACGGCCGCCGCAGAAAAAGGTAGATGCATCTTTAGACATTTATATTTGGAGATTGTTGAGAATTTGTGAGTTAATCTTTTCTTTTCTGCCATCAGGCACCGCTCTCGCTCGCGCTCCCGTGAACGACGCTCCCGCTCCAGGGACCGACGGCGGGACCGCGAGAGGCCGAGACGGTCGAGGGACCGAGAGCGCTCTGGAAGATTCTGAAAGAGGACTGACCCAATGTCCAACCAAATCCCTCCCTCCGAACCCCAGCAGTGATTACAAAGTTATTTTCTTTTTTGGTGAATTGTTGGAAGTGTTTTTCTTTTATTCCCTTTTTTTAAGACAAGCTTGTGTCGCTTTCTCAATAAAACAGATTTGTAATTCTGCGCTGGCACCACTTACTTAAATTAAACTAGTAATTTATCTCGGGGAGACCTTTAAATCCTTTGAAATCTTAGCAAATTTTCTTGATTTTTCTTAAATATTTTGGAAGAAGGCAATGAGCAGCTTTAAAAGACATTTAAAAAATTGAAAGAAATTGTGGAAGAAATACAAGAAAATTACCTGAAAATTAGCAAAAAATAAAATTAAATAAAGCAAAAGGGGATTACCTGAAAAAGTGCTCAAATAATAATAATTCTGTAATATAATTGTAAATATATAGTATCAACAGTAATATAATTAGTTTTTTTCTCAACACTTTTCTGTAGCTTTTTAAAAAAAATATTCCCCAAAATCAATTATTTTTGCAGTTTGCAGGACATTTCTTGAAATGTGATCATTGCCTATTTTTTTCAAAAGAATTCAAGCCAATTTCCTCAGGTGTCAGAAGTGAAATACTTGTGAAAGGTGTCTGAAGGCAGCACAAGAACAGTGGTGTCGATCCTGGCTTCAAAGTTTTAAAGTGTACGTTATGTTTAGATTGTTTTACTGCTTTCCTTTTTTAACCCTTTGACACTCAGATCTACATTATTTGTGCTGCATTCAGACACATTTCACAAGTATTAAAACGGTTATTGCCGTGCATGCAACGTTGTTGTGCAGCTAAGGAAATATGAAAAACAAATGTGCTTCGTGAGCCCTACAGGAAGTCCTTAAATTACTAGCTGCTCTATTACACTGATGTCAAACTCTGGATAATCATGAAACCGGTAGAACTGGTAACGACAGATCTAATGATCCTCTTCAGGTTGACATAAACCACATTTACAAACCAGAGAAATACAAAATGAAGAATGCAATCCATAACGGATGCGTACAACTATATTTTTGCAGGTTTACCTTAACTCATGCTTCTTAAACAAAGTCTACTATCATGATTACTAATCGTTTCTTTTGTTACACTGAGAGTGATGCAATATAAACAGAAGTGTGATCAGCTGTGGAGTCAGAACAGTGAAGGTATTTTTTTGGCATCAAAACTACAATTTTGCACCAATAGAAATTCCACTAAAAAATAATTTGGATTTTTTAAAAGTATTATTATTTGGATATTTTTGTGCACGTGGGATTTTCAATGACAATCTTCAGATTTCAATCTTTTTTTTCAGTTTTTTTTTTTATTTAATTTTTGTTTTTTACACCAAAACAAAAATAAAGTTAAACTGAAATATTATTGGGGGGAAAAAGTGAGTTACAGAAAATAAAAAAGTAATGTTGAAAGACAGACTGCAAAAAATATCAAAACACTTTTTTAACTGATAATTTTTACAGAAGCAGTCAGAAAGTAGAAACTGAAAAAAAGATCTTGAAAATTGTTAAATCATAAGAGTTTTTTAAACTGACACCAAAAAAATGTGACAAATAAAAATCAGGATAGTTAAATCCATTTGCAAAAAATATCAAAATGAAATAACATTTTTAATGCCTATGTTTTATTTTTCAGTGCCAAATTTTATTTTCAATGCCAAAACTTGTCACTGTTTTACCTCCATCATCAGCCAATCATCAGTGCCTTTCACCTTCCACCAGTTTTGTTTTTGGTGGCACAGATAAAGCTTAAGATAAGGGTACAGAAAAGTATAGCAGTGACAGTAACTCTTCGCAGCGAAAAAAAAAAATGTACACTCAAATTTTTTTTCAATGATGACCTTTGTTTTTTAATTATTTAAAAATATTATTTATTTAAATCATTTTTAAAAAAAATTAAATGCCTATTTAGTTTTCAGTGGGTTTTTTGTGTATTTTAAATGCCACATTTTATTTTCAGAGCCAAAACTCACTGTCAGTGTTCCAGCTCCATAGCTGATGAAACCTTTGGCTGTATCACATCATTCACAGTGTAATAAAGAAACTTATTTTCACTGTACTACCTCTATATACTTTATGTAAAAAAGAAAAAAAAGAAGACAAATTTGGTTATTTGGTGTATCTTGGGCTTAGAAGAATAGAACAATAAGAAGAATAAAAAATAGCTATTTATGTTCTGGAATAATACAGTCAAATACTCTGATATCTGATATATAAAGTATTTGAATTTATTTCCAACATGTAAAAAAAAGGAAAGGAAATAATACACATGTGAACATACACAAGCATATAGACATGTCTGAAAAAGGAGAGGAAATTACTCAGACCATATATAACTATATGTAAAAAATATCTACATTGTTTTTTTGTTGTTGTTTTTGGGTTGGTTTTTTTTTACAGAAAAAGAGGAAAGATAGAAAATTAGATAAAAGTATTTGGCAATAGAAGCTATAAAACCCCAAACATATGTATATGATGGCATACTTTGACAAAATGGTATTAAAAGTAATTTTTTATATTTTTATACATATGGTTAATAAATTTGGGGGTAACAGTCCAAGCATGAGAAGTTCTCAAGATGTCACATGCGTCAAAAGTGCATGCGTGTGTTTGGTCAATAAAAGGTAAACAGATGGCGCTGGTAACTTAAACACAGCGTTTTTCCGAACCCTTATTGAGAAATCTCTGCTCTGATTGGATGAGTGGACCAAACAGACGCCCCCGCTGCAGCCAATCAGAGCGCGTTCTAAAACTTTGGCCTCGCCCCCTTCGTTAGGTCCACGTGTTTCGTCACGAAAACCGCTGTCTCTCGGAAGTTGCTCACTCCGCATTGTTGTCCTGGGTGCCCGTGGTCGTCGGGGCCATCTGTGTTTTTGTCTTTTACAGGTTTTAGGGCGCATTCAAATCACAAGGTGAGTAGAAATTAAGAAATTCAAATGATAAAGACTGAAATAAATAATGTGTTGATCTATTAGGACACGTGGTTTTCTGACGTTTCGGTGAGACCCTGTTCTGATGCAATACCGTTACTGCGCAGCTCACATTTTTGTGTCTCCTTTTGTCAGATAATGTGTGATTTATATTTCCGTTTATATTATTTGACACCTAACTCCTAAATATATTTATTATTTTTCTGTATGTATGAATTTAATGTGTGTAACATTAGCCGTAGATTCTGACCGTTACGTTGACATTTTTGCCATCCAGTCGGTGCTGAATCATACATATTTGAGCATCTTTTATTCTCTGGATCAATTTATTGTTTGAATTACCTGCCTTTTACTCTGCTATATAGAATTTAGTTACATTTTCACCGGCTGTTCCGGACAGCAGAAGGATTATAGTCTTTTAAATAACGATGGATTTGCGAGTTATTTCATCGATTGAGTGATGATTCATTAGTGATCACGGCGATGAAAACAAAATCGTCGTTCTGTCCGACCAGCTGTCAAAAAAATCCCTAAATATATTTAGTTTATTGCCGTTTTAAAAAATGACCAACTCATATACATGTTTTAGCAGCTGTAACCAGTATGTTTTTGGTAATTTGCCATGACGCGATAATGATACGCAGGGGCGTAGCTTTAGTTTCATCATTGTGGGGGACACAAATAAAACCCGGGTGGGGGGTGTCCTCCACTGGAAAATTTTGAGCATCAAAACTTTAATTTCCTGCATTATGGTTATTTTTTATGCACCAATGTGTGTATCATTTTATCAAAACAAGTCCTCAGCTTCTTTGTTTCGTAAATTAAGCATAGAGTCCTTTTAAATATAATAATGACAAGCTAAAAATCAAACCATTAGTAAAAAAAAACAAAGTATATTTGTTGTGTTGTTGTTGGAAAACCCCAAATATAACCAGCAAATATTAACATTTTAACAGCTTGAACCTCTCTGCATTCTCAACATTTTGCCTATGACAACACAATTATGATTATTATAGTTATTTTCTGTGATAACTTAGGATTGGCACAGGGTTAAAGGTTTATTTCACACTGTCTTCGTGTCTTGTGGTTAATTTTTATGCATCCATTTGCAGTGTTTCTCAGAGGATTAGAATCTGTTTGTGGTAATGACCCTAATATCTGTCCTGCTCCAAAAATGTAAAATCAGTGGTCGGCGGCAGATGTTGCGGTCCAAAAATAAATGAATGTGTGGGAAACCCTGAGTTTGTTCTATTTCTGCACATTCTTTTCACATGGTGTAAATGTTGACAAAATATGAGCTGCTTTCATGGTTTCATTGGAGGAGGAAAAGTGCACGTTCTAAATATAGATTGGGATGGCTCCCCTGCATTTCCCCCCAAATCTCCACCTATGCATTGGAAATTAATCAGCCATAAACAGGGGGGGGGAAAAATCGAAATTTTTGCAAAGATTTTTTTTTCTCATAAATTTGTAATATAATGTATAATGTAATGTAACTTAATCTTATTATAAAATAAGTGTTTTCATTTGGTGACATAATGTTGGAAAAAGGTAATAAATTGCAATTAATCACAATATATATGTTTTTCTTTAAAATTGCCATAATATTGTATCGTTTCTTAAGTATTGCAATAATATCATATTTTGGGGCCTCTGGTTATTCCCACCCTTAGCAAACACATCAATTTACTGTATCATAAGACTAAAAAAAGGTTTGTTATTTTTTACTTGTGTGGCTTCATATTCAGAATTTCAAAGCATGTGACTTTGTTCTCTTTTGATCAAGTAATTGATTGATGACCTAATCCTCTCAGCTCAAGAGTAGTGTCTTTATCAGCTCTTTTCCTGAAACATCTAATCACAGCGAGATTACACTTGGTTACCATCTGACCTTGCACTGGCTGTGGGTTTCCAGGTGTACATGCCTGCTGTTTTACGCTGTGTTTCTAGTGCCGGCATTCCTGCTGTTCACATTTGGCCCACCATTTGTTATGGCTGAGTGAATATCTATAGTCTGCTCTTCTTGTGCGATTGACCAGCTGATACTTTGTTGCTGGCAGAGCAGTTATCACACCAACACTTAACACAGTAATTATTGTGCTTTGAGCTCACAGAACATACCAACGGAGATTAGAAATGCCACAACTTAAGCAGATAACTGAGTCTGATAAGGTAAGAATATTAAAAGGGTTTTTCACTAGATTGGTTTTAATGTTGCCAGGCTCAGATCAGGTGACTTGTGTGCTGTGTTCCCTCAGCCTGGTAGGTATTCAAGGATTTTGATTCCCGGCTTACGGGTGGTTTATTCGACAGAAATTGGAGTTTTTCCTCGTTAAATCCCCTTGCGGGTCTTTCCAGCCAGGCAGCCTGAGCTCAGAGCCGCATGTGCTCTCACAGAGAGGATCACATTGCCCCTGTTGAACCCTGTAAGGCCACCAGATACTGCAGACTCTTTCCCACGTTCACCGCAGCACTTGTGAAACCTTAATTAGCGGTGTGACGTCTGGTGGCTGCAGAGATCTGATATCAAGAATTGAAGTAACACGTGAGCATGTAATGAGGGTTAACACTTGGTTGCTGTACCATTTTTCATTTTGTGAATAGATGGTAATCAGGTGGATTACTAGGATTACTACTAGTTAACCCTTTAAAACCTGGAGTGACCTTATTAGGGACAAGAAATGTCCCACAAATTTTGAGAAATTATGCAAAAAAATTCAAACTAAAACAAAGTTTATAAAAGGAGGATTGTTTGAAAATTATTTTTTAAAATGTACAGAAGATTCTATTTATAATTTTCAATGTGTTTTCGATCTATATGTTTATTTCATTTCCAGCACGTTTTTTTTTTTTTTTTTTTGAAGGAAATCAAAGCAGTTTAAACTGAAAAACACTGCAGTGCTCATTTTTCAAACGTTAAAGAAAGAAGAGAAGAAGAGAAAACGTTCATACCAAGGAGTCATTAGATTTTGTTTACGAGGATGTAAATAACTTTAAAGCAGCGTGCCTCAGGGCTGTTTTCTCTCCTGTGCAGACCTGTTTGCTTAAGATAGTTGTTTGACTCTGTGGACGTCGTCTGAACCCTTGGTGCCGTCAAAGAGGGGTTTTAAAAGCTGGCCTCTGTGTTTGCACTGCGCATTAGAGAAGGTTCATCTGCTGCCATTTCTGACACACAGAGGAGAAACCTAATGCATGTATGAAACATATACATCAGAACATATAGCCTGTAAAGGATAGGGAGGCATCTGATTGTTTGCGTTTTTTTAAGTATTTTTGAAGTAGTCACACGCTGTGGCGCACGATCAGGAGAGGCTACCTGGGAAAATGTTTGCCCTACTAGCAAAGAAAGAGGTCCATTTACGGAAATATCGCAATACATTTCTGTCTTTTGCATGTTAGCGTGCAGAAATTTCTCTGCATATTGTTGGGCTGCACCTCAGTTATTTTCATTTGCAATGAATCTGCAGATTATGTTGTTGATTAATCTTTTGTGAAAAACTTGGAAAATAGTGAAAAATATCACACAATTTACTAATTTTAGATAGTCTTCACATAATATAAGGTTTGAACTTGTTAGTTTGATTAAAAAAAAAAAAACAGCTTTTAATCAGTTACCAAAACAATTGCAGATTAATCGTCAACTAATCCCCCTTTTGCCTGCCCAAAATTGTTTTCTCAGACTTGTTATATTTCTCTTCATGTTATACTGAACTCCAGTTTAAGATAATGTTTACCATTTAGTGACTCTTAAATTGTTTTACAACCAATCAGTCAGTCATTTAAGTTTCACAGACACAAAGATAACCTGAGGTGGATACACACGAGTGTTTGCCTGGAAATGCATAAGAATAAGCAGTAAAAGGGATTTTGCTCTTCATATCAACAAATGAAATAGATGAAATTGTATAAAATGCAGTTTCAGTGAAATGTAGCCATATTAGTTTAATCAGTTTGTGCGTTAAAAGGACAGTAATCGTGAATATAAGTCTGGACGTTCTGAGGTAGTGTCTTCATTTATGATGCTAGCTGCTTGAGGGTTGAAGATGTATACGTAAGATGTATGCTGATGTAACCGGTAAAATGTGTCATTCTTAGTTTTCAGTCAGTGAATGATGCAATATTAGCAGAAGCTCGATCAGCCACTCCTGCACGTCTTTCCACTACTTTCTGTTCCGTTTTCACATGTTGAGCTGATGAAATTTAGAGAGTGGTTGACTAATGTGTTTGCTCCTTATGACATTGTTAAAATATCAAGTCATGAATGTGCGCAGAACTGACACTATGGGAGAAAAAAGGTGAGGGGGAAGTTGCCAAAAGCTCCTGGTTAAGGATGACGAGGCGTTATTTGTCAGCGCTGCTATGACTCAGCATTTAGGAAGAAAAGAGTGGTGAGTTTTCGCTGGGTGTTGCTCATGTGTGGTAACATAACAGTTTAGTTAGAAATGAATTTAAAGGAATACTTCACTAAAACGATCATTTTTATATTAATTACTCATTCTGTATAACATTGAATTTATTTGTAAAACGTTGGTTTTCTCGCATGCCTTCATGGTGAGCGGAAAATCCAAAAAGTAAGAAAAGTAATGATGAATTGGAGTAATTGGCAGCCACGTGAAACAATCTTTTCATTGAAATCCCACCTCCCAGCTCGTTCTGCTATCGATCACTCACGTCTATTTTCTGGCCAATGAAAGTGCTGGAATTTGGGATTTCAGAAAAAAAAGCAGAGTTTAGGTCCAGATGCATGAAAGTGGCGATGAGGACCTACTGTTGCATCTGTTTACTGATGGAGGCAGCTGCAGCTCCTGCTTTTAGCGAGGTAAAGTTACTGTTATTGTCAGTGGAGTCGAGAACTTACAGGTGTTTTAACATAGTTTCAGTGTTGTTAGACATGGATCCATTTAAATTCATTTTATCAGGAGCTTTCTGTGTTTTTGGATCTTTCATTTACTGCAGAGGCTAAAAATTTTACTCACAAAGTCAAGGTAACATCAGGTGAGTATTTGATTAACAAATGATCATTTTGTGGGTGGAGTATTTGTGTGGGCATTATAAAGCTCAGTGGTATGACTCAGCGATAATAAAAGAAAGGAGTGGCTCTGTGTTTGTTTTGCACTGGGTGCTGCGGACATGTGGTGACATATCATTATCAGCGACGGGAGACGTACATTTACTGAGAGCTTCGAGCTGGAGATGGTTTCACAGTTTTTGCTGGCAAACTTGCAAAACAGAACATTTTAGTGTGTATTAAAAAACCTCCCAGATTATAAAATAAACCTTTTCCCTGTGTTTTGTTTCAGGTAAGCCATGCCGTCAGTCCCCTCAACCAAAGAGACCCCCGTCAAGGGCCCCGTGTGCCCTCACGCTGCCAAGCTGCTCAACCACACCAACGGAGAGGGCAAACTCCGGGAGGGTTCGTTCCCTGTGAACGGGGTTGACAAGCTGCCGCCGGCGGACACGGAAGAGGCCAACAGAACCATTCAGATCAACACAAAGAACGGCGCTACTGAGAGGAAATGGATCCGGCCCGACCTCCCCAGCCGCTGCAAATGGAGCCTTGGAGCATCGAAAGCTGACTCCCCACACACACAAGCCCAAAGGTCAGCGTGATGTTCAAATTTCAACCACTTTTACACGTGAAACAATTGACTGCCGGCAAAATGTCAACTCAGCACTTGGAGGTGTTTGCACTGAAAGTTGTTTTTGCACAGATATTAATTATTTCTTTGTTTAAACTAATGAAGACCCAGTTTTGTCTAACCCTCTGGGAGTGCCTCTCTTCAAACAAATGGAAACAAACATTATAATCTCACTATTGGTTTGAGTTAGATGCTGGTGTGATCATTTTGCAGTGAATCTTTGTTCATAGTTTCTCTGAATGTGGCTGAAACACTGTTTTCTCCTCACAGAGAGGTGGCTCCAGCCATTCTCCCAAACATCCTGCACAGGATCGGAGACACTCCCTTGGTTCGCATCAACAAGATCCCCAAAGCGTTTGGACTTAAATGCGAATTACGTGAGTCAAACCGAGACATATCCTGAGATCAGACAGGTGTGACCGTTGATTACTCATCGGTATGTAAAAACACGAGTGGTGGGTTGAGACTTGTTATATGTGTTGCAGGTCAGGATTCGTTTCATTTTAAATAAGACGTACACTTGAAGATAGATTGCATCATTCAATTTTCTAAATCAATTCGTGTCAAAAATTACCTTGAACCCTTTGAAATTGGTTTTCAGACACCTTTAACAAGCATTGAAATTATCTGAACAGCAGTAAATTGGTATGATTTCTTTTCAAAATAAATTCGGCAAGAAATATCCCAGAAATTACAAGAATTTTGCAAAAGGAGACATTTAAAGATGCTTAAAAAGAGAGAGAATCATCCAAAAACTATCAAAAAACTAAGGGATTTTTTTTTCAGAAAAATTCTTCTTAATTTTTGTAAATTTATATTTAAAATTCTGTTTTCTTTTTAATGTTAGGATTTTTTCAGGTCATTTCTTTTTTTTATTTATTCATTTGCTTCAGGTAATTTTCCTGTACCCTTTTGCTTATTTGTTGCAAATGTTTGGGTCATTTTTTGTTAGTTGCTCATTACCTTCTTTCCATTTTTTTTTTAAGGAAATCAAGCGAATTTGCCCAGGTTTTTAAGGGTTAAAGGAATACTTCGACACTCAAATTACCATTTGTATATCAATTACTCACCCCTGTTATGTCATTTTTTTAAAGAAAACTTAAAAGTTTTCCTTTTAAGTCTCCAAAGTGAAGAAAAAAAACAAAAACTAAGGAAATGGTAGACAGATGTGTTGATATAGTTTTGATGTTTTTAAAAGTGGACCACAGTGACCTCACTTCATTAAGAATAGTCTCTGTTTTTTCATAGTTCACCGCAGAGCCACTCAAGAAAAACAAAGTTTTCCTCACAAATTCACACACTATGAGAAGTTGATATATGAATGGTAATTTTGGGATAACATATTCTTTTAATGTAACAAATCATTCTGTTGTGTATTTGCAGTGGCCAAGTGTGAGTTTTTCAATGCTGGCGGCAGCGTCAAAGACCGGATCAGCCTGCGTATGGTGGAGGACGCTGAGCGAGCGGGGATCCTCAAGCCTGGAGACACCATTATAGAGCCAACCTCTGGAAACACTGGTAATGAACCGCATGTGTTGCTATGGTGGAAGAAGGCATTTAACAGCACTAATGGTATGTTAATTATGAAAGCAGCAGTGTTGTAAAGTTTGTGTGTTTTTTAGGTATTGGATTGGCTCTGGCTGCAGCTGTGAAAGGCTACCGCTGCATCATCGTCATGCCAGAGAAGATGAGTATGGAGAAGGTGAGATCTGTCAGACTGAAACTATCACTCTGTCACAGTGCTAAGTCTCGTTGATGTAGTTGTGATTGCTGGATTTATGGGTTTTGATGGACACTAATTGTTGGACTCTTGCATGTAACACATGGAAGACCAAAACGGTGTGTGTGTGTGTGTGTGTGTGTGTAGACCACTGGGGTACTGCATTTTCCTGTATTTGTTGTGTGTAATTTATAAAATACAGTACAAGTGAAATATGTACAAGTGAAACTGAGACGTGCACCTGTTTCCTTCTATGATCTGATAATTTGTTTATTTTAACCCATTAAACTCCAGGCCAGAAACTGCCCATTGTGCTTCATGAAAGCATGAGAAAACGTGATATTTTCTTAATGAAGTATTTTTCAGTTTAAAACCTTTCTCATGTAAACTGAATTAGCTTGATTGTAATATAGGGCTACTGTAAGTTCACATTGCTACTGTAGTACTGATCACATCTAAATAGTGGTCTTGGTTTTGGCAGACAGTTCTGACATGACACAGCTTACTTGTATGACAAAATAAAGACATCATCTGATGCAGTGTTATTTTGTCACACGGCCATTTTCTGTGCAAGTATATACAAAAAAAAAAGTTTTATTAGGAATCTTTAAGTATTAGTGTAATATGTTGAAAGTTTTTTCTTAGATTTTTCAGTTTTTCTTTGATACAGGTGGATGTCCTGAGAGGTCTCGGAGCCGAGATTGTCCGCACACCCACCAGCGCTCGCTTCGATTCACCAGAGTCTCACGTGGGCGTGGCTTGGCGCCTTAAAAATGAGATCCCCAACTCTCACATCCTGGACCAGTACCGTAACCCGAGCAATCCTCTGGCTCACTACGACACCACAGCTGAGGAGATCCTGGAGCAGTGCGACGGTACGAAGTTACCCGTGACACAAACAAAACATCTGTGAATGGCGACTTAATTGTGTTGAAAATCAAAGTCCACCCAGCATTCAGAGGGTTTAATTTAAAGTTTTGAGAAGATACAGTACCGTTTTTTGCAATGAAATTGTTACAGTAATGTAACAAATGGAAATGGAAAATGTATTGTCATGTTACATTATGTGTCCTTGGAAAAGTCATGGGCAAGTTTCTGAAATTTTGAAAATGTTTGTCTGTTCAAATTTCTGATTGTGTTGCCGTCTGTTCAAATACATTTTTATCAGTCGAGTGAACCTGAATTTTCTCCCTACAGGTAAACTGGACATGCTGGTGGCAGGAGCAGGCACAGGCGGGACGATCACAGGCATCGCCCGCAAACTGAAGGAAAGATGCCCAAATATCAAAGTAAGATATCTTTCACCTGAAGTCAAATAGTCTTGTTTTGTTTTCTAAGATCATATTTCTGATTATTCTGTTGTGAAGCAGTGGAGCATGGCTGGACTAACGGTCTGCAGAGCGACTCGTTGTTTATGAATGGCATGTATTGTGTGCAGATTGTTGGTGTTGACCCAGAAGGCTCCATCCTGGCTGAACCCGAGGAGCTCAACAAGACCGATAAGACCCAGTACGAGGTGGAGGGTATCGGCTACGACTTTATCCCCACCGTGCTCGACAGATCAGTGAGTTTCATCGACCGTTTTTACCTCACCTCACTTATTTTTATGTTTAACCCTTTGAAACCTGCATCAACACCTTTCACAAGCTGTTTGAATCTTTGAAACCAGGTAAATTGGTTTTAAAAACATGGGTGAAAAGGCAGTGACCAAGATGGCAAAAAATGTCCCACAAAGTTTTCACAAGCAAGAAATTAGTAAAAAGTGACAAGAAAATTACCTAAAAATGAGCTTTAAAAAGATACTAGAAAATGATCCAAACAATAGAAAAAACTGTATTTATAGTTATAATAATTTGATTTTTAAAATTAGTTTAAATAACCTAAAATACATTTAATAAATACATGTATATAAATTTCATTTTCAGATTTTAAAGGTCATTTTCTTGTTTGTTTGTGGGGTTTTTTTTAACCTGCTAATTTTCAGGTTTTTTCTTTGTTGTAACCTTAAATATTTTTTTGCACATTTTGGGAGTGTCTCTTGCTTTTTGTTGCTAGTTGCCTTCTCCCCATGTTTGGAAAAGAAATCAAATTATTTTGTTCAATTTTTAAATGTTAACTGACCCACATTATTTAAAAAAAGAGACATATCCGTCCTAATACTCATGGAAACAGGTTTTAATTTTTCTATTTTTTTTTTAGGTGATTGATACCTGGTACAAATCGGATGATGAGGAGTCCTTCAACATGTCTCGCATGCTCATGAGAGAGGAGGGTCTGCTGTGTGGTAAGCTCTCAGGCTCCCAAAGACACCAGAGGTCTGGTTGAGGTTATAAAATGAGCTCAACATTTATTTTTGTCTGCGACAGGTGGCAGCTCTGGGACCGCCATGGCAGCGGCAGTAAAAATGGCCAAAGAGCTGGAGGAGGGTCAGCGCTGCGTGGTCATCCTGCCAGACTCCATCCGCAACTACATGTGAGAATCCCCATCAGACAGTCTGTTTCTCTAACGTCAAAAACATTCATTAAAACAGCAACTACTTTCTTTGACAACTCGAAGCAGGTCTTGATGCACTGTGTCAGCTTGCCTAGTAGTACATGCGCCTCCCATTGTTTCCCATATATTCAGTAAAGAAACTGTCCTGTAACTTATTCCCAATTAATTTGTGCAACAAATTGTGTCGATATCTCCAAAAAAATATTTGATAGATAAAAAGGTGAAAAGGGTTTTGCAGATTTTAGGGCTATGAAACATTCGAAAATAGAAATGATATCCAAATCAGCAAAAATACCAATGGCACTGGCTGTTACAGAGTTCGAAGGGGTCATTATCCTTTGGGGTGCAGTTTTGGCACCCCCCTCCGGTTGGTGACCAAGGCAACCGCATATCTCGCCTATAATCTGCCAGCAATAACAGATAGCTTTGTTCAGACGGCAGTTCTCCTGTTTGTCACTTCATTTTTTTGCTACGTCCAGCTTCCCCACGTGGCCAATCAAGGTCATTTAATCAGCATAATTTCAAGGAGATCAGTAGTAGAAGTATTCAAAGCTACTCAAGCAAAAGTACTAAAAAGGAGGGAGAAAACAGGGGATTTGTACTTAACTCATTGAGTGCCACCCCTATTATATAAATGAAAGTGGCTTGTGCCAGCTTTTCGGACCATTTTAAGTCATCTTTCAAGACCCACAGAATATTTTGTACAAAGACTCTGAAGATACAGAATAGCTCAAATAAAAGAAGAAACTCTCTTTTTTGTCGTGGTAAAAAACGTTAGTTTGCACCTTGTTCTATTCTTGCTTTATCTGAAGTTGAATAGAGGCTAGTTTCATCAAAAAGACCACTTTTTTGCTAAAAGCTAAAAAAAAATGCATTTTTGTGAAAGGGTGTCTGTTAAGTAAAACAGTGATTTGAATGTACAAATCACTCTGCTCTCTGATCCCAACTACTCCACTTCATGCTTTGACCTACCGTCTTTTGTACCGCAACTACGAATCCAAGCAGCCCCAAAATTTCACACAGGGAGCATGAGAGTGCCCCCTTGTGCCAGCTGCCGAAAACACACTTTGACGTATATATACGTCAGTGGCACTCAAGCGTTTGCTTTTAAATGATGTATATATACATCAATGGTGCTCAGTGAGTTAAGTACACTACTTGAGTAAAAGTGCTTATTTACATTCCACCACTGCTTAAGGTCAGCCGGGTCTTCAGGTCTTGATTGTGATTGTCATGCTGTTTTTTTTTTTTTTTTTCTTTTTAGGTCTAAGTTCCTGAGTGACAAGTGGATGGTCCAGAAGGGCTTCCTGAGTGAGGAGGACCTCATGGTGAAGAAACCATGGTATGTATAATTACAGGGTGGATTCTCTTCTTATGCAAATCCCCTGTGTTGTTTCCTCTCTGTGTTATGCAAATTAGGTTTTGCAAAACCTTGTAATTTCTCTGTGATCATCAGGTGGTGGAACCTGAAGCTGCAGGGTTTGAACCTGTGCGCCCCGCTGACCGTCCTGCCCACCGTCTCCTGCCAGAGGACCATTAAAATCCTCAAGGAGAAGGGCTTCGACCAGGCGCCCGTGGTGGATGAGGCTGGGTGAGCGTGCTGAGAGAGAAACGAGCTCACGGTTATGTTGTGCTCAGCAAAGGCTTTAAGTATAACCCGTGTGTGTGTGTGTGTGTGTGTGTGTGTGTGTGTGTGTGCGCGCGCGCAGGTTAATCCTCGGCATGGTGACTCTCGGGAACATGCTCGCCTGTATTCTGGCAGGGAAGATCAAGCTGTCAGACCCGGTCAGCAAAGTGCTTTACAAGCAGTTCAAACAGGTCAGACGCTCACCTAAACGCTCTCTTTTCAGCTCTTTTATTCAAAGAAATACAAAGTTTTGTGAAAGTGATGCCCCTTAGAGGTTTCATAGCCTTAAGGTAAAGACTAAATTCTCAAATATGATTAGCTGACAGCAGCCAATGAGACGAACCAGTTCAGGGGAGGATCTGAAGGTGGAAAAGGCTGTAAATTAAATCGATTAAGGGGATTTTAGAGAGTCAGGGTGTGAAACAAGACGAAGTCCAGTTGAGATGTTTTGACTGGAGTTTGTCCAAATCAGATTGTAAAACCAGACAGTTGTAATTTTAGTCTTCCAAGCAACTGTTATCAAAAGTTTTTTAGTGAGAGGAAAGTTTTATGACTTTACAGACTTATAAAATCCAGAATAATTTCCCCATGAGGTCCTTGTGAATGAGTTGTGTTCATTTAAATATGAATGATTTGATTTCATTGCTGTATTTCTGTCCTTTTTAGATCCGTCTGACTGATAATTTGGGAAAGCTATCCCGTATCTTGGAGACTGACCACTTTGCCCTCGTGGTGCATGAACAGATCCAATGTAAGTACATTCTCACACAGCCACATATACACACGTCCAACGAGCATCTTTCTTGGGCTCAAAATTTTGATAAACTCATCAACTATGTCTACATGCGTACGCCACTTTTGGACCACAACCAACCAGTTGGAAACCACTTTGTTAGTGCGCATTGATCAGATTAAGCATGGCTGCATGTAAACAGGAATATTAAAGGAATAATCATTTTTGATTGAATATCTAACAGCTGAGTTAGGAATATTATATTTTTATAAATAAGGGCAAAAATCGTAATGTAAACGTAGTCACTGTGTGCAAAATGTTTTGCTTTGGCTCCCCCTGGTGGTAGTTGTATTAAACCTAAATCACTAGTAGCGGTGATTGATTTTATTTGTCAGATAAACGATCAATGTCTTTATTGCAATTAACCTAGATGTGAGTTTGCACGTGCAGGGTCAATGTCTTCCTCAAGGACACACTATTGACAGCCGCAGCTCGAATGTGGACCCGAGACCCTTCCACACCCACGTTTCTATGATAACATCGGTCTGCCAGTGGGCCGACTGATCATTCCTCTCTGATACACGAGTGTCAAAGTGCAGCAGAAATGGGTTTTGGACAAAATGAACAGTAGTTACATAATTCAGAAACATTATATAAGAAGCATTCAAATGGGGGACGACTTTGATAGTACCGTGTAGCTTTTATTGTGTATTTTTCTTTGATTTTAGGTGTTAAATAGGAAATCAGCAAAATTATTCTCTGGATCTGAACACGAAAAAACGGCATTATGTCTAAACACACAGTTTACTGAATTCATTCGGGGTTTATACGTTTTTTTTTCCTCTTTAGCAGCTGCACTAAAATAATCCCCGGTGTGGTGTGCCAGAGTACGAGTGTCAGATCAAAGCTGGACACACACTGACCTTTAAATATTGTGAAATTGCTCTTACACACATTTTATGAAGCCACTGGCCAAGTTTGATTTTGTCAACACTGTATAAAAAAAATCCAGTAACTTTAAATTAGAAAGTATGTTAAAATCTAAAATAGAAATACAGTAATAATAAAAACAATGTTAACATTAGTATGTAAAATATTTAAATTGTAAATGTTTAGAATGTGCTGAGTGTGTAAAAAATATAAAAACTTTGTTCCGTATGCTACAAAACAATATATAAAACTAGTGTGTTAAGTTAGAAATATAAAATATTTGTGTGATGCTACAGTGAACAACGCAATATATGCATAAGTATGAATAACAGTAAGAATATATACAATATATATGATATCTGTAGCAATATACATTTAAGAGTTATATTGCATATTTGAATAATTGCACAGAATATTGCTGTAGCTGAATTATTGCACACTTAAGACTGTGTATATTGATCAGAAATCATTGATCAGCAGCTTTCTCTTCCTCCACGAAACAAACAGACCCAGTGATTTAGAACGGTAAAAACACTGAATAAAGCAGTTTAATTTATATATACATATATATCACCAATACGCCCCTCAAACAATATTAGTTACAAACATACTTCATCTCTCGCAGTTTTCTTTATACTGTCATCTCACATGGTTAACATGCAGTGTTACAGTAACTGTAGTAGGCCAAACTGTAGGTCAACACAGACAAAACGATAGAAAAAGAGCACAACAACCATCAGCTCATTCCAAAAAATAATTACATAAGTAAATATTAAGACAGTAATTTATATTAATAATAATATTTTTAAAAGATGGATGAATAAATACATAATGTGTTTTTCTCATGACCCTATCTTGCACCAGTTTTTGGTTTGTCCGTTCTGGGCCACTGTTGAAACAACATGGTGTGCTCCAAAGACGAGGAGCCGCTCCCTATGTAGATAAAGTGACTCCTTCCAAGGTAACAAATGCACAGTGATGCTCATTTTCAGGTGATTAAACACTAAAGAAAATGAATCAATTTCTGCCAATAAAATCCAACACACTGGGGCTTTCAATATAGAATTTGCAGCACCACTTTTTCTAAAAGCAAAATAAGGAGTTTTAAAGTGGAAACAGTCATGTCGGGGAAGCAGGGTGGTCATTCTTTGCGATGTACTCTCAATCCTTCACTCCATCTTCATCACTCTCTCTCTTGCATCCTCTTCTTCCCGCAGACTTGACAGACGGCTCTCCGAGTCTGAAGCAGATGGTGTTCGGGGTGGTGACTGCCGTCGACCTGCTCAACTTCGTCACAGGCCGAGAAAGGAGAGAGCGCTCAATGTCAGAGTCCACCGATGAGCTCAACTGAAGCGCACAGTACATACTTGTACATTTCTAACACAAACACAATGATGAGTTTAGTAGACGTGTCTGAATGACGGAAAATATAATCTTGTGAAGTTTTTGATCGAGGTTGCTCTTTATAAAAGATACATTTTTTTGTATGTTTTAAGTCTTAAGGTATGATAAGCAAAATATGCGCCAGTATGTTTCGTAGGGTTCCTTATTATATGAAGCAGTTGATTATTACTTATATTTGCTTTTAGCACTCAAAGCAATTTTTTTTTAAGTTTCTAATGTGTAGAAAGCTTTTTGTTTTGTATCTGTTGCTGTTTTGTTTGTCTGAAAAATACAAAGATTGTTTCACCGTGGGCCTTGTGCACCAATCAAACATCAGATATAAGGCATAGAATTATATAAAAGCCACATTCATGTCATTTATCCAGATTATTATACAAGTAGGAAGCTGCTGTATATACGCATATTATCTTTCCAGTGCTGCTCATTACGTGCTGCGTTTCCATTTGTGTATTTGTCACAGAAAGAGAAATCAATGCAGAGTGTAATCAAATTTCTTGAGAGAAATCGTGTTCTTTTAATTTACTTTTTCCACACAGCGGCGCCTGTGGTGTAACTGTAAAGAGGTCTTGACTATTTAATCTTACCTGTGTCTGAGAGAAACATTTTGTATTGCATCATTTTTTCTTTAATGAATGTGTATGATTAAATAAAGTTTAAAGGAACTCTGTGACTGTTTGTTTACAGCCAATTAGGTTTATTATGCTTTTATTTTTGTACATTTTTTCTGCTAAAATTGCCCAGAGTGCTGTTTTATGTAAAAGGAAGTTGTAAATTTAAAAGAAATGTAAAAAAAGGTAAATATACAGGGATACATTTAAAATGCAATTTTCATGTAACAGTTACATATATAAACATCTTACTATTTAACTTATTTTAGCCATCTTTTTAATCCAGGTCCCTTATATTTAAGGGGATCACAAGATTAAAATAAATCAAAAACATAACTATTTCATTACCCAAAATTATGATTATATTTTTGTACTTCTCTTTACTATTGATATTAATTAATTCTTTATTTTTTAAACTTTTTTGTTTGTTTTAGACCTCTAATTGCGTATATTGTGTATTGTATATTTGCCATTCTTTTTTAACATAATTTTGAGGGTTTTTGGGGGGGTATTATTATTATTATTATTGCTATTATAATTATTATACTTTTAAAAGATTAGTCTACTTTTACTTTTAATACTTCAAGTAAATGTTTCTGTATATACTTACATACTATAAAAGTAGGACTTTTAACAGAGTAACAGAGTATTTTCACAATTTGGTAAAGGTACTTTTACTCAAGTGAAAGTTGTGAATACTTCCACCTCTGACAGTCATTAACACGTTGTGTTTGTGTCTGCCATGTGGGTTGTTGCGTATGTAACGTTAAACTCATCGTCCCGAGTGGGCGGGTCTTTATTAGAGGCTATCCGTTCTAATTGCGGAGCACAGACTCCGCCCTGACGAGCGCTCCTCCGGTGCGCGCCGGGTTAGCAACGGAGCAGCTGGCAGTAACCAATCAGCGCTGTCAGTGCTAGCTGTTGACCGTGGCGATGTAGCTGCTACGAGCGAGGCTAGACAGGCAGTATGGCGGAGGAGGGCTGTTTGTACGAGTTAGAGGGGCTCGACAAACAATTGCAGAGTTTGTTGAGCCGCTACTCAAGCGACGAACTGCGAGCCGATAGCAAAGCGTTCTGCTCAGACTTTAGCAAGGTAAGGAGCCTCGGCTGAAGTTGGTGACAAATATGTTGTCGAAGATAGGAGCATAAATGTTAGCCGACTCCCCTCCCCCAGAACTGGCCGTTACATGGCTAGCATTAGCAGTTAGCTTAGTTAGCATTTAGCTAACGAGTCGTAGTTGCTTTAAAAACAAATATATTACCGTAACGCCCTCTAAACAGTATCTCAAATAACCCAGACTCACATCTAAATGACGTTATTGAAGCATCCGAGTCAGTAAATTAGTCATTTTTGGATAACAATTGTTCACTACACAGCTAGCAAGCTCACAAGGCTAATAGTGTTAGCCAGCTTGCCTGGAAATTAGTTAGCTTAGTTAGTACGCTATATGTTTACTAAAATACCTGCTGTACTTTCTGCTGTATATCAAGTAAGAGAATTTGCTGACGTTAGCTAACGCTAATTTTAAGTATGCTATGCAATTAACGATATTAGCGTGCAATATGAATCATTTGCCATAAAGCCTAACTTCAGATGTGGCTAAACTATCTGTTTTAACTAGAAACAGGACATGGAACAGTAATTATACATGTAACAATGATAATGCATAATAATGTTTCTGGCATCACAAAATGTCCTCATCCCCTTAATTTTTCATAATGCTATGGAAACTAGCCAGTACATCTCATGGAAACGTGAATTTAAATGTAAGGTGTTTGGGATCATTAATAAACAGTGATATACGGCCATATGCTAACATTTGAAAATAGTCTAATTTTTGGTTTCCTGTTAACAAATCCAAAATAGTAATTCTGATCTTGTTACTAAACTATTGGCATGTGAATCAAGCTTTAAATTTGAGGTTTAGTTCTGTATATAAGCACAGTTTGGACACCCATAAACGCAGTTTGTTTCACCAGTGTGTTAAATCCAATAAACTGACTTAATGTTGCTTTACAACCTGCTGCAGTGTAATTTAGAAGAAAACTAGTCATTGGACAGAGGCTTGACAACATTGTTGATAGTTAACATTCATTGAATTCCAGTGGTGTACATAAGTGATGTCTTCACCATTAGAGGGCAATGAAAGCACATTGTATTTTAGGGATTTGACAGGTCAATTCTAAGGATTGTGTAAAGGAGCACTAAATATTGCATTTTGGTTGTGCACTGTATTAAGTGGGTTGAAGGGGAAAGCTGCAGACGTGACCGTTTCAGTTGAAAAGTTTTCTGTGCCAGGTCTTCTGTCACTGTACAATGAGTATTTCGATTGAATTATATAATAAAAGATGTAGGACTTTCTGCGGGGTTAATGGCTGAAATACGTAGCAGTCTGTTTTATATTAATGTTATGTAGGTATTAGTTTTGTCATGGTATTGGAATTTCTAATTTTGATACAGAACCTTAAAAAAGATCTATTTTAGATACCACAGGCAGTCTTGAGAAGAAGACCCCCCACACTGCTTTTGCTTAGCCTCACAATTTCTTTATTATATAAACATTTCAGTCTCTCTGGACCTTTGTCAAGAGTAAGAGTATTGACAACTGTCCAGACAGATAATATTGTTAGTATAATCAATAGATTGTGATTTTGAGAAAGAGCAGTGTGTGGGATCTTCTCTTCAAGATTCAAGTGAACTGCATCAAAGATAGTTGGATGTGCGACTATCTCTTAAACAGATACCACAGGTAAAAAAACTGATATCGAAGAAATACAATTTAAAATTGTTTAGAAAAGCTAAATATAACAAAGCTATCACATGACTGACTTTTCTTGGTTAGTAGCAAAGAGCAGCCAAATGCCAGTAGTCAACATAAACAAGGAGAGGGCGTGTGAAACCAAATTGTGAAAATACTCTGTTACTCTGTTAAAAGTCCTACTTTTATAGTATGTAAGTATATACAGAAACATTTACTTAGTTGACACAGATGTATCAATACTGAAGAAAAAGAGTATTGAAATAGTTAAATATTCAGACTCAATTTGTATCAACAAATAACTATTTTTGACTAAACTACTAGGTATTGGTTGCATTGCTGCAAGGGTAAAGCCATGAGGTCTTTAAAATTCTCATTTTGTCTGACCAACAGTCCAAATCGCAGAGATGTTAATCTAAAATTAACCATGCTAAAATATGGGTTAAAAATATTGATTTATTGACTCCTAACAATTCTTAATATTTGAAACTATTTCATTACTCATTTTCTGCAATATTGTTACTTGTTTTCTCTTGTTGTTCATGTTTAGTACAGTCATTTTACTGTTTTTTGCATGCCATCAATGTCAGTTTTTCCCTGTGGTATTGAAAATGGTATTGATCAAGTCAGTGTTTTCCATGTGTTTTATGAGAGTTAGAACATTCAGTATTGCAGTATAGCCTTGCATCCTTGCAAATTAGTGTTAGGAAAGAAGTGAACACTGGCATTAAAATGGCTAAATCTGCTCAAAACAAAACATATAAAAAAGGTATTTTAGCATGTAATTTGCTAGCTAGGAAGTTGTTTTATGCACAGCACTAAAGTGAGCTATGAGATCGGTCTGGCTATCTGAGACTAGCATAGTACCTGCAACTGCAACTCACACCTCACAGTTGATTGTCTTTGTAATCTTGTTTCTGTTTTGTCTTGTCTCCGTGCAGTTGGTGGAGGAGCATGCCTCTCGCTGGCAGGTGCCGCTGCCTCAGCTCAGGATCCTTGAGCTAAGTCTCTGCTACTTCGCTCGAGCCTCCACCTCCTTCACACCAAACTGTGATCACGTGCTCCACACACTCAGTAGTCTGGCTTTGTAAGTACACAGACGCCTCCCTTTCGTTGCTACTTTCAAACAAGTGCAATGACTAATAAATCAGATGAAAACAATGACAGCAGCATATAAAAGTGCTGTTGTAGATACTCCCACTCATTGTAGGAGTCAGGTGAAAGCATGTGTCACATGCAATATTATCACATAATTGTTGCCTCAGCAGTCATGATCATGTCTTTTCTGATGGGAGTACACCTCTTAAGATAAATAGCTGCTGCTAAGCTTTAAAGTGCTGCATTAACTTCTGTCAGCCACCTGAATTTGATTTCCCCACATGGGTCCTGATGATGCAGGATGACAAAAGCCAAAACTGTACAATCAGCGAGTTACCTGCCAGTCGGCAGAACCTCATGTTTACTCCCCTCAGTTCATTTGTAAAAAGCTGTGTGACCGTGAAACAAACCAGAGCTAAAACGCTACAATATATAATTTTTTTTCCCTTGTTCTGGACCAAATGAAATCAACTACAGGTGTGAAAGCAACGCAAGTGTCGTTTACTTTAGAGATGTCCCAGGTACTTTTTCATTCCCAATTCCAGTAGCTGAATTTGTGCATGAGCTGATACTGGGTACTGATCTGATATCATTGCTTTACAAAAAAAAGAACAGATTTGATGTGAAATGATTGTTATCATTGTTGTGTGGCATGGCTCAGGTTAAACCCTTAAATCAATTCTTCTACACGACTTTAGAAGAGTAGTTGCCAGTGGGTGGACAGCACAAGTTGCTGCGAAGTCTGTGAAGGCTACGGTTTTAGAGTGGTGAAAAACAATTGATTTCTTGGAAAACTGCTGTTTTATCTGGATGTGAAACTACTTAAAAGTGTATTAATAAATTGCATGGTATCCGATCAGTGCATAGATTCACTTACTTCCAGATACCTGATCCAGCACTTTAGACAGTGACTTGTCATTTCTCATAGTGATATAGTTTGCAAAAATTCCTTGTTTTAATTATTATAGTTTAACAACAAGATGTCAAAATTTGGTGTAATGCATCTCATGTTGAGTAAAAAATTGGGCAGGAAGTGTCTTTTACTCTCGTGTTTTGGTTCCTGCTTTGTTGAGTTTTGTTTTGCTGTTCAAGTTTCACATCAGTTTAATTGTGAATGAGTGAATGAAACCCTGTATTAGGGAACCGACCTTGCACAATATGTACTTGAAAAAGCACACATAAACATTAGTCATCACAGTCCACTAGCTAAGACAAGGCATTAACTCTATAAAACATGTTACTGTTGGGTTTTTTTTAAACTCGGCCTTGTAAGGTGACCTTGAGTGTTTTGAAAGGGACCTACAATAAAATCTATTATAGTATAGTATTCTCATTAATATTTTTACAAGGTAATCAGGAAAAATCCCTTAAAATCACAAATCAATTCTTCACACCTGTTTCTACACATTTAATTGTCCATCTCGATAGTAGTGTTGTGTATTTTGAGACAACTGGTGGCAACATTTATAGAATCAAAAGTTGATCGTGTTTCTTGGCTCAAACAACCTAATTTGTGAGCCAGGAAAAACCTCTGGCATCCTTTCAGCTGACTTAATGCCATCCATGAGCCCTCAATCCTCCATCCTGTCTCTCCCAGGGTTTCCCTCAGCTTCCAATTCAGTGCATACCTCTGCCACTCTAACAGGGTCATAATTGAATTTCTGTGAATACTAATAATAAAGTAGAGTTAAACCATTTCAAAATTTGCATTGAAGCTGAACAATTTTGATTTCTTCACAGGAGCGTTTTTGAGTTGCTGCTGTTCTTTGACCAGAAGGACTTCCATCAGGAGCCACTGAAACAATTCACTGTTACATTCCAGGTGAGCATCAAGTGCAGATCGTCGTCTCATCACAACAATGGCTACAGTTACATGCATACCAATTTTACTCTATTATTCCGAATACGACAAAACTCTGCATTTGATGCAGGTCCTATGAGATGCATGCAAAAGAAAATCCCACATTTATGGTCAGAAGGAGAAACAAACCTGCTTGTAAAGATTCATTTAAAGATTTAGGAAACCATGAAAAATTCCTATTTAGATGCAAAAAAAGCAAAATGACAAACATCTCCGGCTGTTGTACTTTGATGCGATAAGCGGCATGTTAGGGCACATTAATTGGATTATGCATGACTACATGAAAACGTGAGTGTTCGTCAAATGTTAATTTTTATTAGACATGTGAACAGCTTAGAAGAAATATTGTCTTTTTCAGAATAATGGGAAAAAACTGACATTTTTTGTGCTTGTAAAAGTACCCAATGTTGTTTATTGTGTGCTGTACCTGTTCAGATTATTGTAATACGTCATGGTGTTTCTCTTAATTGAAATATTAGCACTTTAAGACACACCTTATGTCCTCATGCTCTCTCAGGAATGTCACAATTTGGCCCTCTCGAGGCATCCGAATGTTCACTTTCTTCAGGTGGCGTGTTCGGTTCAGGGAGGAGGGCCCTGGGCCGGCACAGCCTTACAGGCAATCCTCAGTGAGTCCAGTTTACCTCAGAGTGAAGGTGAGTAATTTGGCTGTATTGTGCTCAACACAAATGTTATTACCTTTGTAACCACTGACTACTCTTAATAAATTGTCAATGTATTATAGTATCAGGAATCCCACTGTCATGAAGTTCCTGAAAAAGTCATTAAATTGCAAACAGTTTTCCAGGGCTAGAAATGGTTTGGAATTAACAGAATAAATGTTTTGGAAAAGTTTTGAATATACCCTGATTAGTCTAAGGAACACGATCAATCTTAATTTATAAAGATATTGCCTACACTCAAATTCAGGCAAGGGCTGCAAGCAGTTGTTAGACATGTAAATAAATGTCCATTTATCAAGAATTGAATTCAGACTTTTCAAAATTATAATGTGAACACAGGTTAAATAGCATTGTCAGCTATCTGCAGGATCTTCCGCTTTCTATTTTCTAAAAAGTGCACAACCTTGATGTTTTCCACAGTACCTTTATGTGCAGTTATGTCTAACGACTGAGAAAAGTTAGCTAGTGCTAGCTGTTTGCTTATCAGTAAAGGCTTGGGAAGTCCCTGTGTAATAATGTATTGCTATAAAGGCCTACCCATTTCAAATTACTTAAATAAAGTAATGAAATTCATTGGTACTAATGTGTGGAAAACCTCCAAAGGTTTTTTTTTTTCTCATAATTTATTTGAATTTTTCTGCTTGGAATGAGTTCTCAGTGATTGTTCCTTATAATTCCTGCAAATTTCTGAAGCATCAAAGTAAACTAAGACCACACCTTTCTCACTTCTGTCCTCTTGACTGTTCCTCAGTGGATGGGTGCATCAGCTCTGAGCTGCCGGTGTTCTTTGAGCTCAGAGTGCGCTACCTCTTATCCTGTGAGCGGGTCAGCGAGGCTATGGCCCTGGCTAAGTGTTGTGCTCAGCATCCCACAGCAGGACAACACTTGTTCTTCCTCCAGGTCTACCTCACATGGCTTTGCAAAACGTCACAGCATGACCTCCTACGTAAAGAGGTGGGTGGAGTGACTGTTGGCATGTCTTTCACTCAACTGAAGAGAAATTTCACTTAGTCTTTTTTAAATGTTGCTTAGCTACCATTTAATCACGACAGCATTTTATGTATGAGACCTATCATTGGCCTAAACTGATGCTTTTATTGTCCTCTGATTTTCAGGTGGCTGAATTTAATGGTAAAGATGCAATTCACATCATCTGTAGTTTGGAGTGCGAGGAAAAGGATGAGCTGCTCCTCGCCCTCAGCAGAGCCTTCCTCTCTCAGCAGCTCCGCAGGGAAGACATGTACTATTTGTAGTAAGTAAATCTGATGCTGATGTAATGAGAACCTAACTTAAACACCTACTGCAGCCTTCCCATTTATGTAAGCATTAAAGGCCCAGACACTCTTGCGGCAATTGATGCACCTCATTAGACCTGCATCAATTGATGTTCTTATGGTGCACTCAAATCAACTCAAACTTTATTTGTAGAGCACATTTAAAAACAACTGCAGATGACTAAATTGCTTAGCATCATAAAACACAAAACAGACTAATACAGCACTAGGAACCCAAGAGAAAATTAAAAATAACTAAGCAAATTGCACTACAACAAAAGAGGAAGCACAACAGAATAAGATGTAAGAATATTAAATCAGTTTATGTTGTCAGGCTCAAATCAGTCCTATGCCAACGGAAAGAGGTGGGTTTTCAGTCGAGACTAAAGGTTTCTAATGTTGGAGCGGTTTTAATTTGTTTAGGTAAGCTGCTCAGGAGTTTCAGGGCAGCTGCTGCTAAAGTTTTTTTGCAAGTAATTTGACAGTGTGGGGGAATTCTTTATTTTATGCATTCTTTTGATATTTTCCTCCTACGCACCTGACCACAAGTTTTTTGAAGGTGTGCATTAGCCTCTGTATTTAAGGAATCTGACATGTGACATCACAACCGTTTAGATTTATACTATGATAGCTGTTGGCTGTGGTAGTTTATGTTTAGCATTGCAGAATTACAACTGTATTGTTCTCAAAGTTTTAAGCTAGGCTATAGGGAGCTAATGTTAGCGGTCAGCTCAGGGCTCAAAAAAAAGGATTGCTTGGGGCAAGTAAAATGGAACATTGGGCTAGTAAATCTAGCAGCTCACTTGCATGATTGGGCAGTTGATATAAAAAAATAATGTACATTGTTTTCTCCAGAGATGACTGTTTTGCACTTTCACTGCAGTAGTACTGAAGTAGGGGCATTTAAAGCCGATTGACACACTTTGTAATGCTTTTGGTGTGTACTCAGTCATGTAAAACAAGAGGTGTACCTGTGCGTTTGAGCCTAATGGTCAATTTAAACTCTTTTATTTGCAGTGAGCTTGTCTTTATATGGAGTAAACTTCACAGTCGGTTGAATACATCCAAGCAAGCTCTACTTGAGGAGAGTCGTCAGCTGATGCTGTCTGCCACAAATGTCAACTCAATCTTCCCGTTCATCAGAGCCATACTGCAAGAGGTGAGACATATTTGAACAGCATTGTATGTTTTAAATTTTATTGGATTTGTTATTGAAATGATATTCAAACTTGGTTGTATTTCTCACTAGCTGGGTGAAGATGGTATCCAGTTCTGCGTGGAGCTTTGTGCTAATGCCTTGGGGTCTTGCCTTCCCTGCGATGTCATCACCAAGTCCCTAATCTATAAAACCATCGCTGGCCTGCTACCCAATGACCTGGAGGTCTGCAGAGCATGTGCTCTTCTTGTCTTCTTCCTCGAACGCACTGTTGAAACCTACAAGATGGTGTACCTTCTTTACATGCATCCTGATCAGGAGTACCACGTGGAGCAGAGCCCCATTGCGAATCACGTTCGCTTTGAAACCCTGCAGGTAGAGCACCGTTTAGCAATTATAAAAGAGAAAAGGCATGGTTTTGGACTCTCATTTGAGAGTCATTGCTCAGGTTTTTCCATATTTTTGAACCAAAACATTTTTGTTTTCTTTCTCTTCCCAGGTCTTGAAGAAGGACCTGTACTTTGACCCCGAGTTTTGGAACCTCATCACTTTGCGGACCAACTGTTTGAAGCTGATGAGTGAGAAGGTGGTAAGTGCTGCCCTCGAAGAGATCATGGAGGACAAATGGATCCTGAGCTACTGCACCAAAGAACCCGCTTCCCGATCAAGCACATCAGTATGTCAAAAAGGAAGTAAAGAGGCGGCTGCTAAGAAGCAGCACCTTAAAGAGGACAGACTTCACAAAGAGGACGCTGCTTCCAAGAGATTAAAGGTGGGCCCTGGCAGAACACGATTAAATGTTGACCACACTGTAAGGAAGAGAGGACGACCTTTGAAGAATGCATCATCTCAACCTTTGAGGCGTTCATTTTGGCAGCTAGACAGACTACAGGACAATGTAGCTGTTGGGTATGGAGAGCTTAGACGCACTACACGACTCTCAGAGAAGAACCCACCAAAACGGAGGATCAGACAACCCAAGTGGCTTCTGGAAGACTCGGGAAGTGTTGGAGAAAATAATGTTCTTCCAAAGATCAGAAAGTATGGACTGAGACATCAAAAGCACCATCGAGCTTCTGTCATAAAGAGGCCTGAAACTGGTGAGCTCCAAAACAATGAAAAACACAAACCTTTAGTAGACTCTCATTTAAGGGAAAACAACAGCAATCCACAGAGAGGGTGTTCTTTGGACAATGTTAAACCAACCGCCTCTCCACAAGTAATTCTCGAGCTCTCACTACCAGACAATGAACTCATGGGAACATTTACTGAAGACTCTTGCAACAGACAGAGAGGTA
This sequence comes from Plectropomus leopardus, assembly GCF_008729295.1. Lineage (NCBI taxonomy): Eukaryota > Metazoa > Chordata > Actinopteri > Perciformes > Serranidae > Plectropomus > Plectropomus leopardus. Next base: position 5,779,736 of record NC_056486.1, read on the forward strand.
TCCCTCAGGTGCTTCTTTACAGACCTACAGTGAAGATTCCCGCATCATCACAACCTGTGAAGACTGTACATCGTAAAGAGGTGATTCTCAGAGCGCGGGATGCAACCATGCTTCTACAACAGATGCACTGTTATGCTCGGCGGCAGAAAGGAAAAGGTAACGTGCTGAATATTCAAGGCTCAGTATCCACAATCACTCGTTCCTCAGTGCAAGGAAGTCCTCCAAAGGATCCACAGAAAGAGCGTGCCGTTGAGATGAAAGGTGGAATTGGCTCTCAGACGCGAGCAGCAGCTGAAAATACAGAATCCCCAGCTTTAGAAAAAGTCCATCAGACTCAAACTGCAAAAGCAGTCTCACGAAAGACAGTTTCAGGAAGAGAGCTCTCTGTGAAGTCTGCTGCTGAGATGAAAGCTACAAATGCATCACAGACATCATCTGAAGTCACAGAAGCCCCAGTTTTGGACAAGGTCCTGCAAGCTCAATCCATAGCTTCAGCAAAGGAGCTCTGCGAAGAGTCTGCTGTTGAGATGAAAGTAACGTTTGCATCAACAGCGGCTAAAGTGACTCAATCCCCAGGTTTAGATAAGGTCTCTAAAGCTGCGAAAGACGCTTCAAAAACTTCTGCTGAGGTCAAGCAAACCTCCACTGCTGTCAGCAATCAGATGGTAGTCGCTGATAAGACCTCTTCAGTATCAAATATGGCCAACATTTCAAACATTGTAGCTACTGATTTCACGCCCTCACAGTCTCAAGATGTTCTCAGAGATGGGAAACAAGAACTGAAGTCATTCTCTTCTCAGGCTGAGATGTGCAAATATCAAGCCGCTCCAGCAAAAGCAGCCACCCCAGAGGTACTCACCACTGTCAGCAACAACATTTCTGAGGTGGATGTCAGAGAAGTTTCACCTAGCCTGTCAAAAGGACATGCACCTTGTGCAAATGACACAAGAGAGGGAACTTCTCATACACCCACCGATCAGGACAATATAAATGACATATCTGCTCTGACACTAGTAACAGAAATGGTCACTGAACTGGCACCCGAGGCGCTTGCTCGAGATCTGGAGAACCACAAACAGCCAGCTCCAGAAGACGTTGCCTCTAATGGGTCTACAGCTGGAAATACATCTAAAGTTCCTTGTAAATCCAAAGTTCCTCACAGCTGCTCTGTAGTCGCTGATGTGCAAGGGAAGGAAGAGGGAGCTCAGGATATTTGTCCAGAAACACCTGAAGACAGTGAACCGCAATCAGAGGAATCCAAGTTGGAGTACTGTTGTACTTTCTGCAGTAAGGACTTTAAGGGAAGTCGCGTTGTAGCACACGCCATGTTCCATTATCGGAAAGATGAGTGTATGTTCTGTGGGATGAAGTTTAAAGATGACCTCCTGGCCATGATGCACCTGTCTGACCACATTGAGAAGCTAAAGAGGATCAAAGATTCAGATGGTAACAAAGCCCAAGAAAATTCGGTCTCTGGGACCAAAGACATCTACACACCCAAGACCTCGGGCCAAGCTAAGACTGCAAACGTGTCCTCTGGGCAGCGTACAAGAGGGAGACCGAGGAAATCTACTGACTCTCCTAAATTAGTGAGCCTTCCAGATTTAACACCGTCTGGATCTAGACAGTTAAGATCCAATGACAAGCCAGTGGATAGTCCATCTTTCCGTGACACGAAACAAAACCAATCAAAGCACCTTAATAGTAAAACTCCTGTTCACAAGGTGAATGGCCATATTGGTAAAAAGAGAGGGCCGGGCAGACCGAGAAAGGACTCCTTAAAACCAGAACCTGAGCAGCCTCCTTCACAGCAGATCTCTCAAGAAAGACCAAATGTTGGCGACAAAAATTCAAGGATGCATGAGAACAAAGACAAAAAGATGGATTCCTCTGCAGCATCAGTAAAGGCAGTCTCTTCCATTAAAAACAAAACGAAGGCATCAGAATCTCTGAAGGTCCTGAAGACGACCACAAAACAAAGTGTTAAAGTTGTCGAGGCAAAAAATGTGGAGCCACAAGAGAAACTCTGCTGCCCTGCAGAGGGTTGTGCTTGGTCTACAGACCTGTCGAAAAACCGTGTTGCACTCCTTTACCACGCTCTCCAAGAGCACTATGGTGAGGTCAAACCTCTAAAACTAGCCTTCCGTGTCGGAAACAACAAATGTAGTAGTTGCATGAGGGTTATGTGGAGTTTCGAGCATTTTCGGCACCACGTTGAACGACACAGACTCAGTCCTCGGCATCCTTGCCAACATCGGGGATGCACTGCTAGGTTCAAAACTGGAATGGAAATGAGGCGCCATGCCAGGAGGCACAGTCCACTGCAGGCAGTGTGCTGCCTCCCTGGTTGCTCTCAGCTATTTATTTGTCTCTGGGCGCTGAACCTTCATGAGAGAGAGCACTATGCTTCCAAACCCACAAAACTAGACACAAAAGTGCAGACAGGCAGCAAAAATGACAACATGCCGGATGGGAAGAAACAACCAGATCATAAGCCAAAAGATGCTACCACTACTGCAAATAAGACTGTGAGTGTAAAGGCTGTTCGTAAATTAAGAGAAGCGACACATAACTCGTCAACAAGGAAACATTTTCAGGCTCCTCCTCCTCCCGCTGCTGTCAGTGTGTCTCTGCTGAAAGAGAGAAAGGAATCACATGTCTTGAAGAATCTTTCGAACAAAGACACCTCCACGCAGTCCACCGGCCCTATTCTGAGATTAAGGCACACGTTAAGAAAAGTTGCAAGTACAAAAAGTGAAAAAGTCACCTCTTCATCGTTGTTAAAACACAATATCAAAAGGAGAATTAAGTTCAAGAAAAAGCAGGTTCAAGTAAACTCAAAGTTTCCTAAAAGAAGAGGTCGTCCACCCAAGTTAAAGGTGCCGGTGCATGATGAAAACGTAACTACTGGTCAAAACGAGCAAACTGGTGTTGGCAAAACTGCAAAGCGTGCAAGCCTCCCAAAAGCATCAGAGACACCAAATGTGATGATTGAGTCAAAAGAAGAAAAGAGTCAAAAGGTCCAAGATGTGGTCAAAACTACAGAAACATCAGTCTGTGAATTAAGGTCCAAGAAATCAGTGAACAGGCAGGTGAAGAAGAATCATGTTAAACAAAAGAGTATTTCACATGACAGTGTGACAGCGAACAGTTTCAATCAGTTAGCAGGCAAAACACAGAAATTAACAGCTGACAGAAGGAGGAAAAGGCATAAAGTGAAAACATGCTCTGTTCCGAAAGAAAAAAGCAGTCAAACTTCTTCTACAGACTCCAAGTCAAAGGAGCACAAGGTTATGATAAACAAAGCCAACACAAATATTATGAAGAAACGTCCTGTCAAGAAACCAGAGTCTGCCTCTGAGAAGCCCGCCAAGTCAGCGTCTGATGACCCACAAGTTGAGGCCAAAGCACCAGCAGCAGCACCAGAAGCTGAAGCAGGAGTAGAAAGTTCTGCAAATGAGGGAAAAGCAAAGGAAGAAACCACAGACTCAACACAAAGCGGCTCTGGTAACACCGTCCCCGCTGTTCCAGCTGAACCCCCTGTCCCTGCTGTCCTAACTGAACCAGCTGTCCCTGCTGCCCCAACTGAACCAGCTGTCCCTGCTGTCCCAGCTGTTTCAGCTGTCCCAACTGTCCCAGCTAACAGTTCAGATGTGATAACTGCACCACCCACCACCTCAAGGGAGAAAATGCAGAAGGTAACCAAATCAAAGATATCCCATGTGAAAAAAGAAGGAATAAGACTTGAAAAGAAAGAGCAGAGTACTGCTTCTTCAGACTCAGGCAAGACAAATAAGAAGCACAAAGATGTTGATGAAAAAGGGGACAAGAACACGCCAAAGGGAAGAACACTGTGTAAAGATGCAAGCAAAACACCAGTTTCTAAAAAGAAAGCCAAGACATCTGCAGACCAACAGGAGAAGCCTAAAGCAGCAGCAGCAGAGGGCTCTCCTGAAGAAAAAGAAGGAACAGATGCAGCACTCGACAGCTCCGGTTCCTGCGTCCCTGCTGCCGCAGCGAGCAGCTCTGATGAAACGACTACTCCACAGACCGCCACTGAAGAGAATACACAAAAGGGAGAAACAAAAGAAATATCCCAAAAACCTCATGTCACAAAAGACCCCAACAAAGCAAAAAAGCGCAAGAATGTTCCTCAAGAAGGTGACACAAAGATTGTCAAGAAAAAAACGAAGGTCCAACCGAAGGCAGAGAGCTCTTTAGGTGAAGACGGAAGAACGTCAATGGAAACAGAAACAATTAGCACCTCTAGTCACTCGGTAATAATGAACGGACAGGCAGCAAGCGAAGATGTGAAATCTGCATTGTTCCTGAACAATCTTGCAGAATACGGTAAGAAGCCGTACATGCGTCCGCCACCAACAGCGTACCTGGATGAGAAGTACATCACCATGCCAAAACGAAGGAAGCAAGTGCTGTTTCAGCAGTCGTTACAGAAGAGCTTCCCTTCTCACCAAAGCTGTGTTACAACAGCGCCGCAGAGACATCGATGTGCCAACTGTTTTGCAACTTTCGACAGTTCTGAGGAGCTGCAGGGTCATCACCAGCTGCAGAAGTGCTCCAACGTCTTTGGATTTGACTCTGATGACGAGGGTGAGTCTTTATTATTGAAAAGTTCAAACACTTGAATCAAATAATTAACATGACTGAAGAGGTCCACATGAAAATTTGATTAAATTCAGGTGTGAGCCAATTATGTCAATGTGTGCATATCACATTATTTACAGTGCCGAAATCTGAGCTGTCAATCACAGGAATTAACTTTTAAAAGATGCAACATTAATTAACCCATAGTTGTTGCCTAAAATGCTGGACATCACAGCTTGTTTTGAAATTAACTGTATTTTGTACTTTTTGTATTTTAAATTGCATATTGCAATTTTTTTTTACAATTACACTGCAGGAACAAAGGACATTTACAGAGTCTGTAATGTCCAGAAAGGGGATTTTATTTAACATAATTAACCTGTTTGCACAAGATAATTAATATCAACATTAGTCCACTTTTTGGGCTATAGGCACTCTGTAGAAAATACCAAAAATAGTTGCAATTTAAAATTAATTAAAGTAATTTAAAGTAGTTGTGACAAAAGATAATAGCCTGTTCTCACAAGAAGATAAAAAAAAAATCAAGTTGCTTAAATTCAGGGGCGATGTAGAAAATTCCAAAAATAGATGTGATTTTTTTTGGGTGGGGGCATTAATTTAGGAACAAATGACAATTACAGAAAAACTAAATACAGAAAGGTGATATTTCTCATTTTATGCGCACAAGTTATAAGTTATGTGCTCAACATATTCAGCTCGTTTTGCTTAAAATAAAAATAAAAAACCTTTTGAAACTTTAGCGGCTAAGAAAAAAATACCTAAAGAAGTGGAAATTTTATTTATTTATGTGAATATTTCTTGAAAGATAAAAAATGTCATCTTTCTGTACTTAATGGTCTCTATAGGTCCAATATGGAAAAGCAAACCTTTTTTTTTTTGGTAGCTGTGTCAGTTATTCCGATCTTTCTGTTTCAGGCAGCAGTTTAACATTTCCTATTGAGTCAAAGTGAACTGACGTTTTGGATGCCTGATAAACTGACCTGTGGACCTGCGTAAAGCCACTGGACGGATCATACCTCACTGGATCAGCGCTCTATGGATGACAAGTACATCACTAAAGGCAACGACTGGTGCATCTGGAGAACTGAAGGGGTAACCTGACATTTCACTGCAGCATGTGCCTGTAACGCAAGGCCCGGGAGCGGCCAGAACACGTGAAATAGCCAATCAGTGAAAGACAGCTGAACTGAATCTCAGTCGCCGTTAGAGGAACAGCTCGTACTGAAGTGCCTGCTCTGGAACCGCCGTGCTGTTTCCAGCTGCTTCACCTGGGATGGAGATAAAGGATTGTGGCTTAAAGACTGGACTATTGAAAGCTGTGAAAAAAATCCTGACGCAAGATGACAGGGCGGCTCCTGCTATCACTAGGACACATATTTTCCACATCACAAAGCCATAAAATGCCATTGTTTGCTTTTTGCACTCTTCTCATAAGATTTCTCGATTTCTTTCTGCTTAAACTCAAAGTGTTGGGAATTCGATGAACAAGCATCTAAACATAATGTTTTTTTTGAACATCCGAAGGTTACATCTAATTTTCAAAACTTTGAAAAGTTGTGAGATTGCTGTATCAGAGTCTTCTTTGGGAAAATGTTATGTATAATTATTGTTTAAATACTAATTGTAGTTCTTATGCAGAATTCCCTACGAGCTTGATGAAGGCTGAACTCCTCACAATGAGTATCCAGTAGGGGGCAGAGTGCACCAATCTCTTCAGTATGTTAGCAGATGTTTTTTTTACTCTTGCAAAACATAAGATCATATTAACTTGTTTTTACAATGGAAGGATTTCTACATACAAAGCTGCTCCACTGTATTTATCACTGGACAGAAAATGGTGTCACTTCCAGCCACATCCATCTTTAGAGGTACAACAGTGACAATAAGTCTTTGCGTCGAAAATTAAATTTGGCATTAAAAAAGGAAAAATTGGCACTGAAAAAAATCCACAGGAAAAACAGGCATTAATAGTTTTTTATTATTTATTTTTTAAACCTTTTTTTGCATTCTCATTTGTTTTTCAAACGCAATCAATTTTTTTTTTTGTACACAAAAGTTTCTTTCTTCTCAGTCTCTATTCTGTTCCAACTTTGCTAATGTTTTGGCATAAAAAAAACTTTAAAAAAGATTGACTGAGATTAAGTAAAAGTCAGCCAATTGGCATTGAAAACACATCAGAATGCACAAACATCAAAAAGACATTTTTAATGTCTGTGTTTTTTAGTTAAAGTTTTGGCATCACAAATCAAATTTGGCATTGATTAGACATTGGCACTGAACAAAGAGCATTGAAATAAAAAATCCAGGCCTTAAAGTTATTATTTTAATTCTTTTTTTTTGTTTTTTATCATTTTCTTTATGCATTCTTGTGTTTTTCGAAGAATGTTTTGATTTTTTAATCACTTTTTCAATGTCTTTAAAAAAATGACGACTTTTTTTTCTATTTTGACAGTAAAAGGAAAAAAAGGTCAAAAGATTGTTATTGAATAACATCAGAATCCAGTGTGTAATACAAAAGGCCTGTGGGGTTTTTTTAGTGGAATTTTTTTATTTTTCCAGTCTTAAATTTTATTTTCGATGCCTTAAGCCCTTTTTACACAGAGATTGCTCTGTAGACAGGCTATGAACTCCATTCTTCCTGCAGCCTTTGGGTTTTTAGAAAGAACCGAACTGTGTGTGATTTCAGACAACTTGCCAGCATCGCGGAAGCAAAAGAGACATGACATGTAACTCAACAGCGCTGGCCTCTAGTGTGATGTATAAAACATGCGTCAGCAGCGCTTTATAAACAATAATGAAGGCATAATCAGGCAATAACACTCACGTACTGTCTCTGTTATATGGCGGCTGATCTCATCTACTCAGAGGGTAAGGAGCTCCCAAATAGCTTTGTTTTTTGTTGTATTTTGTGCATTTTCAGCTTTGAGTTAGCTGCTAACTAATTATCACAAGCTACATTGGCTTGGTCAGCCCCTGGTCCCATCCCGCCAGCTGTCCCTTTTATACAGACCTTAAATCCTGCGCTGTTACTGCCCCTGAGGCCGCCTTAAAGGCGTGACAACACTGTCCCCCTGTTCTGTGATGGTACCTTGTATACAGAACGGCGAGGCAGCATAAAGACGTGAAATATGCGCCTTGAAGAGGCAGTGTAAAAGAGGCTTTACTGTCACTGTTCCAACTCCATATGTTTTCTTTAGCAATAACTACTACAGACCACAAAATGTTTTTTGCTGGCTTCTGTCTTTTACTGGCTGTCAGTGGAGCAGCTGACATTCTCGCTTCTATTATATTTTTCCTCACTTTATTATAGATTTTATCTTTCTGAACTCTCCAAGACCATAGGAACATTGTGATCTCTCTTTTAGGCTGACTTTCTTCCAAATTCAAAATTCAACAACTGCAGTTTTAAGTGTTACAGGGGAAGGCCGCACCAGTCTGTCATGAGCAGCAGCAGGTTATATTTATTTATGTTTTATTTTCTATCTTTTGTAAATATTTGAAGAGTTTCGATGGCTTATTATATAAAGGGGTGTTGGAGCCGGGGTTTATATTTTGTTCTTGAGGTAAAAATAAAACTTATTTCAAACGGCATCTTTTCTGTTAACCAATACAGCAGCTATGGGTGTCTTTTCAGTTTTCATTTGATTCACAAAAATTTAATTGCCAATTATTTTGATTAACATTCAAGTCTTTACTATTTTTCTAAAAAAAATTGGTTTGGAGTGTTATTTTAAATTTTGTTTAATTTGGATTTTTATTTTTTAAGTTGTTTTTAGGGTAGTTGTTCAGGTAAGATTTTTGTGTTTTTTGTGTTTATATTTGTGTGTTTATATTTCTTTCTATAGTTTTGATTTTTTTTTTTTCTTATTTTTAAAATTTCCATAATTTTCAAGTCTTCTGTGTTTTTTCTTTTTTTGTTTTTAAAGTTTTGAGTTTGTTTTTTAATTATTATTTTTTTCTTAATTGGGTACTTCTGTTGTTACTTAAAGTACATTTTCCTGATGATACTTGTGTTACTAAAGTACCATTTTCAATGCAGAACTTGTAACAGTATTTTCACAAGGTGTTATTAATAATTCTTCCACCACTGCCAATACTACAGTTTGCAGTCCAACATGTGAAACTAGTTAAAAGGTAAAACCAGACAGGAGAATCCTTCTTGCCACGTTTGCATAACTGAGCACTAAAAGTTTCCATGTTTTTAGCCATGATATTGAAATATTGATTCCATTTTCCTGATTTGAAAGGAGCCGAACCCACAGAGGACTGAACTCCACCAGCTGCAGCCAGACTCTCAGCCTGAAACTGCTTCGACATTTCAGGGTAATTTTCTGTCAAAATGAGCTCATTTTCAAGCCTTACTCACTGTTAGTGGAGCAGCCAACGTGATTATTAATCCTGCTGAGCCTCATTCACTTGTCCTATTTTTTGATTTGGCACAGTTTACATGTATCCCACTAAAATAGTCAGATGAAATGTGTGTCAGGTAGCTGAGGCTTTCTGTGACTAATAACCACTCAGCCATTAATCACTGTAATCATGCTCTGTAATGATCTAATGATGGAGACTGAGTCAAGTGACGAGGCAGTTCAGCAGGCAGACGGTCACGAGGGCCAGACAGAAAGATGATCTTAGTTTTCCATCTGAGTCAATATTGTTTATTGTGGTAGACGGAGACGCAGGAAGAGAGAGAGACGGCCAAAAGAAGAGGGAGAAGAAGAAACAGGAGACCACGGGGAGAGTCAAGTTCCTGCCTACAGGTGTACGTGTGCATGTGAGGCCTGGAGGTACTTTTAACCGTACTGTTATTTGAAATACGAGTATTTCATATCTACTTACCAGGAAGAAAATGTACAATAGGTGTTTTTTTTAACCCTTTTAAAATTTTGAATTCTGTTTTCTTGTGCTGTCTTCAGGGGCTTACACGTGTTCAGGCGCTTTCTCGTGTTTTTAACATTTAAACCTTTGAAATCTGAGCAAATTGGTTGGATTTCTTTTGAAAACACGGTTCAAAAGGCAGTTTGCACTTTGCAAGAGATGTCCTACAAGATGCAAGAAATTAGAAGAAGTTGACAAGAAAATGATAACCAGAAAATTTTTAAAGAGAGGCAGACAAATATTCTTAGTTAGCAACATTTATTATTATTATTTTAATTTTTTGAAATTATTTAATTTCTTTTCCTTTTTCTATTTTTATTTTATTTTATATATTTTTTTAAACTTGTTTCTTTTCCTTGTTTTGCTAGATTTTTTTTAGATTTTTTTTTTTGTAACTCAGCCTGTAACTTCTTCCTGTGTTTTTGACAGAAATCAGGCCAAATTGCTGAAGTTTCAAAGGGTCAAAGAAAAAGAAACAAATTTCATCTTATACATTGTTGTCACTAGGACGATACTGAAGAGTTCAGAGCATCACTCAGTTGAAATGGGACTTATAAATCGACGTTTGAATGCAAAGCTTCTTTTTTTTTGTTTCATGTCTGTTCATGCTGTTTAAAGCTGCATTTCTGCGCAGTTGCCGGTAAGGTTCAAGATACATTAATATTATAATTATACTCTTTGTAGAATTAGATTCCAGTTGTGGTTCTGTAGGATTGTTTACACTATGAATCGTGTGATACAGATACTTTCAACGATGTAGTGGCTTTAAGAGTGTTTCTGTTCTTATTTGTATTATTTTGACTTCAACATACAGCAGATCTTTTATTTCCAACAGGATGTTGCTGCCAGTATACCCCTAACATTTGTCTTAAAAAATTAACAAAACAGGTACACAAAATATATGTATGACAAAGCTTTTAATCAGCACTTCAAATTAACTACTTTAAATATTTAATAGTAGCATGATTAGAGCAAGAATTTTACTTTTTCTCTACATCCATATAGCACAGGCTCTACAGTCATCTCTACACTGCAGTAAATCTTCCTCCTAACCTTAAGTGTAGTTTTGAGCCTTAAAATCATTGCTTTTATTTTTTTAAGCTGTAGCCTAAGTTAACTGTTAGAATTCATCTTGCAGTGCACGCAAAATTGACAAAAACATTTGCTCAATGAAAATTTAAACTGCTGGAGTACAAAGACATGATTTTAGTTTCATTTCAAAACAATAGTTATGATTGTGACTTAAATATAGCATTTTACAACTACACATGATTTCATCTTCAAAATATCAGTTTTAAATATGAAAAAAGATTTAAATATTTACAAATAATATTACTCAGAGTGTGTAAAATTAAATTACGAGGAGATCCAGAACTGTACCCAAGTGTTACCATCAACTGTGATGGATTCAGACACGTATGAGTGAAATCTTCAAAGAGCAGCGCTTCAGGAGAGGCAAGTAGAAACTGGAGGATATAATAGCTGTTTGGGAGTGTTTAAATTTGTGTTTAATTAAACAGAGTCTGGCATCAAACCTCTTGTCTCTTGAAAGAAAGAAGAAGGCTGAGGGCAGCTGCACAAGACTTTTAAAGACATTTTCATCATCAGCCTAAATTAAAAAAAAAAAAAAAAGCTGCAGTCAGAGCTTCACTCCATCCGTTTCAGTATAGTTAAAAGCTATAGCTAAAATTTAACCCTTTCAATGTGGTGTGATTTCTTTCAAAAACTGTGGGGTGGGGGGGCAGTTTTAAAAAAACTAGGAAAAAGAAAAAAGCTAGGGAAAAACTATATTTCTAATTATTATAATTACATATTTAACAGGGTTCCCACTGTCATGGAATCCCTGGAAAAATCATGGTATTTCACAATCACATTTTCCAGGCCTGGAAAAGTCATTGAATTCATGGAAATGTGTTGTGTGTTATTAATTAAATTACATTAACGTAACAGTAAGTTTATTTTTTTGTGGCTGACGATGAAACGTAGCTTTAATATGGGTTGACATGTGACAAGTTCCATGTTATGTTTTTTGTTTATTTCTTCATCATGAAAGTTTCTTAATTTTATCTACCATCATGTTTGTCCACAAGGCATGTCAAATTGTTTTTTAAGCACTTTTGTATTTTGCATTTATTAAATGCAGATTTAATGCCTTTAGAAGGAATGTTTTTGGAGAAACCTTTTTTTTTTCTTACATTTTTGAAAGGCATGTTTTCTTTAAAATACCAAAATGACACTATTCAAAGTAGACAGAAACTTTGATGTTGGACTGTCAAATGTCCACGTCTGAATAGAGTTTGGATCTTATATGTTTGAAAAACGCTAGGTGAGTGGGGCAAGAAACAAAAATTGGGGTCTTTGAAAAGTCATTGAAAATTTTGTCCATGACAGTGTGTGGGAATTATGTCACAGAATTATTATACATTTTAAAGCACTTTTTTAACAAGTAATTTCCTTGTTTCATGAACTTTTTACACTTAATTTTTATTATTATTATTAATTTATTTATTTTCCAAATTTTCTTTTCTAATTTCTTGCCAATTTTTAGGTTATTTCTTCTTTCCTTGCTCATTGCCTTCTTCCAATGTTTTTTAAAGAAATCAAGCAAATTTCCTCTAGTTTTCATGGGTTAAATATAGTGCCACCAAAACACACTGTCACCATTTCCACCTCTGCTAAAAAAAGGGGGAATATAAGGCCCCGGCAACATCACATCACATGATTTCTGCGAAATAAATCCTTCAACCTCTCAAACATGTCATGACTCAAGACTGCCAAAGTGCCTATTTATTCTTTTTTTAAAAAGCATGTCTGGAATCTGCTCTGTTATTATTTTATCACACTTTCCATTTCACACAGTCATGAGTGTGGCAGGTCGGCGGTTGAATATCATGCTCAAACACGTTGCGGTGGTGAAAACACTGGCTCTGAGTCTGATTGGTCTTTCCCACCCCTGCTGACATGCTGTCAGGCAGCTGTGATTGGCGTTATTAGAGTCCTGTAGAGTTAAATATCTCTTCATTTCCTCTTTGGCTGACATCCACTCTTATGAGTGTTACTGGTGGCCCTTTTGTTTCACTGGGAAGCACTCCCGTCCTCCTTTGCAGTGTTTTTGGAAGAGTGTCAGAGCACAGACAGCATTAATAAAACTCCTCCAAGTGCAGCTGTTATAATCCAGTATATGTTAATGCTTATTTCGACCTTCCTGTCCTCCTGTCAAAGAGGCTTCTCCTCCCTTTGCCCTTTTGTTTGTGGGCCAGAACGTTTCTAGGAGGGCAATAAATGGCTTCACCGGCAGTCTTGGCTGTGATTGGTTAATTCCACTCAGGTCTCATGTAGTTGGGGATGCACTGGCAGACTTGGTGACTGTAGTAAAATCCAGCCTGGCACACACGTCTGGGCTTTCTGCAAGGCAACCTGTAACAGCTGGACAGATGGGCGGGAAAGCCAGAAAAAAAAAGATCAAGAGAAGTTCGGAAGTTGAGTAGGACAGAAAATGAGAGGGAAAAGTAGGAAAAAGTGAGTTTTAGGATGGAAGCAAAAGAAAGGGTGAGGTTGAAAGGATCAGACGAAATAAAAAGAAGACGCAGGGGAGATTATACTGTTTGGCAAAAATACTGTCAGTTATTCAGATTTTCACATCCCTTTTGGATAAACCCCTCATCCAAGTTTTGCTCTTTTTTTTGCAGGCATCAAACGGTTCTGTGCGTGAGAAAAACAGTGAGTTTTTCTCCAGAGAGGGGAAGAATATGGCCAAATTCTGGGAACTCTGATCTTCAAAATCACAGTAGGTGTATTGTCTTGTGTGCACCACCACCTTCTGTGAGCAGATGTTGAGTCAAAGTTTTTGTTTTTTTTTTTAAAGAGAGAGAAAACATCAAAATGAGTATTGTGCATATTTGAATACTAACATCCTAAACTGTACGAAAGAGCTGGATTTGGTTGAACCAGAGACTGAATAAAATCTGTATAATATCTGGGTAGACATTCAGCTAGTAACAAATACATTAATCTGAAAGAACACGTTTGTGTGTTAAAACCTTTATTATGTTAAACATCCCTATTAAGCCCACAAAATCTGTTTTCAAGATTATATATATATACATATCTAGTTTTATGTTAATCTCTCATTTGAAGACATCTACAGGGATGTTTTGGGTTTTTTTGCCATCTCACTTTGAAATTAGCGTTGCACTGGTTCCCTCGTCAAAAAGCCTATGTAATTTTTCCATGGGATTTTGGATTTTTGCAGGAAATAAGCCTGTTCAGCAAGATAATCTTCACAAATGAAAACCACTTTTATGATTTTTGATGCATTAATGCCTATTGTCAGAAGTAAAAAGTGAAAGTTAAGCTATAAATGAATTACACCACGGTTGCATGACTAAACATTACCTCCACAACAAAGCTGTACAGCCGTGTTCAGCGCGGTTTGGCGTGACTTGTGTTAACCACAAGTTTAAGACCTTATTTCAAGCCTGTAACCAAAAACCCATAAAAAACCCATTGACTTCAAGACAAGGGAGTGCTAAAATGCTAACTTGTTTCTGGGTTTTAGGTCTCATTCCTGGGGCACTCGATTTCTAATGTTTTCATTGTTTACTTTATCAGAATACGGCAAAAGTTTGGCATGGGCTTAGTGGGTACCCTTGAAGCTCATGGTCTTCCAAATAAGCTCACTTCCCTATGTGTTTATATATGAATGTATATATATTTAAAAAATTCGCAATACAAAATAATCAAATCTGTTATCTTGGGGAGAGCTGTACGCCACACAAACCAGGAGGAACGCCGCGTTTATAGTTCAGGAACTTTTGCATCCTCTGTTTAATGAATATGTCTGTGAAGTTTTTATATGTATGTGAAACTGAAGACAAATTTCAACCTAAGTGGACAACAAAGATATCTATTCTAACTCTTGATAGCAATTTTCAGTTTGTCTCCAGTCCTATCCTGTGGCCTGTAAATGGCATTGGAGGTAAGTAAGGACCGTCATTTTGTTATGTTGCCAACACAAAAAAGTGAAACTTACAACATAAATGGAATGTAGCCACACAAAAAACACAAAACTAATCAAAAATTACTATTCAGTACTTCATCTCTTAGTCTGTGTTGTCATTTTGTTGGTGTATAACCACTTGTTAAAATTAAGTTTGAAGGAATTTTAGGGTGTGAAATATTTGACTCAAACTCATCAATTACATGGATATAGATAAGTGTGTCAAAATGGAGGCGGTAACTTTACAATCAAGGACATCTGACTAATGTCGAGTCTCAGTTTGAGTTAAGATCTTGTTTATTTCAGCCCACCAAAGCTTAGAAAGTTTAAGAAGCTGTATGTCCATGAACTTTGAGTACAAATCACTCATATCAAAGCTCATGTCTGCCTGTGTTTTTCTCCGTCACTCCATCTGTCTCTGAGCCTGCACGTCTGTCTGATCGCTGCTCTGTTCACTGTCATCAAGTTCACCCAGTCTCCCCGTCTGTCTCCCTGCAGGCCTCTTGGGTCAGAGCGAGGTTGATCTCTTGCATGCTGGCTGTGGGAACCGCCGACACGCATGCGATGCACACACACGCAGCTGAGACCGCGGTCGAATGTTTTAGACGCCCTGTGTCCATAAAAGGTCATAGAGAAACATGTGAGCGAAAGAAAATGGAGGAAGAAAGTTTTTCTTGTTGGAGGTTGGAATGTATGACATGTCCATTGAGAGTTTGCATGCCTTCTCCCCCTCTAACCGCCTGTCTCTCAAAGCTCTGGTTCTCACTGTCTCCTCACCACTTTCTCTTGCAGAGCTTTGTGATGGCACCCTGAGGGCCGACCAGGCTGAGCACAGCCCACTGGACCAGTTTGCCCAGTATAAGCCACTGATACAGGTAATTCCTATGAAATAACGTGCAGAAATGATGCATTTTAATTTAAAAAAGGAAACAAATTCTAAATCAGAGTTACTGTAACCGAGGAACTGTCCCGCTCTTAGCTACAGTTTCAAAACAATGAGTTAGAGCTTAAAAGCGTGAACTAATATGTGGAACTGCCAGAGTGACACAATAACCACAGACTATTGTTCACCAGGTAACAGGAAGGCGTCATCAAAACACACACGGACATGAATGTTTCTGTTGAAAAAAGTTCACCAATACAAAACTTTTCATGAATCAATCATGCCAGTACAATGACGTCATTATTGCCAAGTTGTATGTTTTAATTCTATGTCAGTGATACTCAACCTGTGGCCCATTAGGTGCCAGAGTGCATAAACCATAAAATAACATAAAAATAGAGCATTTTTATCAAAAAAGTGCCAGTACCCTAGACAGAGGTCCTAGCTAAGCCCATAAGGTCCTAACATCCAAAAACCCCTAGAAATGTCCTAACATCTTAGAGCTTCCTAAAATCTTTAAAAAATGTCTCAAAATCTTAGAACATCTTAAAGTCCCACAAAGTTCCTAACATCCTAGAAATGCCCTAAAATGCTAGAAAAGTTGTAAAATGTTAGAAAAGTCCTATAATCCTAAAAATGTCCTAAAATCTGAGATGTGTCATGAAATCCTGAAAATGTCCCAAAATCTGAGAAATGTCCTAAAATCCTAGAAATGTGTGGGGCTGCTGCGACTGCCTCTTGGTCTCCTATGTCCTAAAACCCTAAAATGTCTTAAAATTCTAGAAAAGTCCTAAAATCCTAGAAACGTCCTGAAATCCTACAAATGTCCCAAAGTCTGAGAGATGTCCGAAAATCTTAGAAATGTCCTAAAATCCTAGAAACATCCTAAAATCCTAGAAACATGTATGGGGCTGCTGTGACTGGCCCCCGGCCTCTTTTCATTTTACAAAAGTGGTCCCTAAGCAAAGCAAGTTGAGTGTCCGTGGTATAAATCATGAACTGATCAAAGCCGTCACTGTCCAAGAGGTCACGACCTTCTTCGGCCCCCGAGCCCTTGTTCCATCGTTTCATATAACTACTCTATATCCGCTCACATATTTCGTTCTCTCAGAACTCTTTATAAGGAGTTTTAGTGTGTTCTTTCTTGGCCACATAAGGTTGTCAGTTTTTTTCATGCAATGCAGTGATGTTCATATTGCAGACAAGTGTAGCAGAGCCGGAGGATTATGGAAGTGTGGGTTTACATGAGGTCATTGGTTTTTTAAAATTTATTTTATGCAATTGTGGAAGAAAGAAAAGAGGAACCAATGACGCTGTTAAACTGTTTTGACGCAGTCTTGAAACCAGACTTGGATTCTCGTTATTAGACTTAAAATGAGAGTATAATTACACTATTTTCAGACAGCTTTTTGTGATGTACTGTACCTCTTTGAGGTGTTTTTTTCCAATCATTTAGAAACAGAACTGATTGCTAAATATTTTGACACAGTCAAAGGGGAAATGTAATATTTGACATCAAACAGCAAACAGTGCCACAACTAATTCCAACTTCTATAAATGCAAAAGATGATTAATAAAAGACATGATAAAAGGCAAGACTGTTGAAAATTCCATTGATGTTGTGCATGAATGAGACCTAAAACCCAGAAATGATTTAGCATTTAAGCGCGTCCGGATCCCTCGTCGGGTTTTTTGAATGGGTTTTTGGTTTAAGCTCAAGAAACTTTCATGTTTTTATGTGTCTTACAAAAGCCAGTTGCCAACAAGTGGCAAAGTGAGACTGCAGAGCATCAATAATGCAACCCAACAAGCTCTAGTAACCATATCCTTACAAAAAGTACATACTACATAAACGTGCAATGATTGAATAAGAGAAAGATAATTTGTCAAAAAAAAAAAAAAAACGCTTTAAATTTGGTCAAAATTTTATTGAAAAGGACTTAAAACTCATTAAAAAGTGACTGATACCTGTAGACACCCTCTTATAGCCTAATATTAGATTTTTACCTCTTGTGATTGCAGTTGGTCTTTGAAAATAATAAAAGTGGTGTTTATTTGTGAAGATTATCTTGCTGAACAAAACATGTAAGTATCAAAATCCTATAAGCCCCCTGACTAAAGAACCAGAATAATGATAACTTCTGTGTCAACCTACAAGAAAATGCGTCATCCCTGCAGCAGTTCATGCAGAAGGAAGATAAAAAAGTTTACGACTGAGAAATGTTTGCTAAATGGCTTTTTTTTGGTCTCAGGGCAGAGGAGGTTGAGTGCTTGGAATAATTTAATCCCTCAAAGGACACGTTCTCTTTTTTTGCCTCTTTGCTTCCACAGGGAGAAATGACTGCAGAGCTGAGAAGTGTTTGCTCAAAGACACTTCAGCAGGATGGGCACCTGCTCAAACTTCAGACCCTCGGCCCTCGTGCGCGCCTACCTGCAGGAGTTGGGGTTAAACCTCTTGCCCTGCCGCAGACACGACTGTGGACTCTCTCTGCACTGACACAGGCAGGTATCGGGGTTCAGGGGTTGGTTCCCGGGACACTCTGCGGCGCACACACAGCCACACAGCTCCTCGTCCCACCGCTGGCCGGTGGGGCACAACTTTCCCTCACCTTGACCTTCACACTGGCACTCACCTGAGAAAAGAAAGTGAATGAATCAAAACTTTATGAGTCATTGCATTCTGCACATCCGTCAGTGTTGCCAAGCTTAATATTTGCTAGTCAAGCTCTGACTTGTCAAATATTTGCATAAAGCCGTACTTCCCAAAACTTCCCGTTATCTGTGGTATCTATATCTATTTTAGCTCCATGATCCCTGGAAATCCTGGAATCTGCAAATAGCAATCTCCTGGAAAAGTTTTGAAGAAACTTAATATGCCCTAAAAGTTTTGGAAAAGTCATGGAATTTTGTTTCACAAATCTGTGTAAAACACAGAACTGTCAGAAAAGTGTAAAATTTCTGTTTCTGGCTGTGATAAACGAAAGAAAAAAGGCCAATATTTTTTCTTTAAAATTCACCCCAATTTTTATTTTTTTTTGGAAAAATAAAAATTATATTTTTTACATGCTTTCCATGCCTTTCAGCCTGCAGGCCTGCATGTTTGGAATGCTTTGTTTTTTGTTTTTTTTTTTTTAAATGGGGATAAAATAAATACAAAGTATGCCCCTCCCCTAAAGCCAAAATAAAAAAAACATAAGTCCCTCCCCAGTGCTTAATAAATTAATTGACAGGCCTTTTTGCATCACAGAAATAATGAACAGTTATATTTAAATATACAGTTCTAATCCTGTTCTGTATTTATATATTAATAATTAAATAATAGATATTAAAAAAGCTATTATATAGTTGTTTAAGAGAATGCATGGCCTTTAAAATTTCCTTCAAAGTCATGCAAATTTATTGATGAAACCCTGAGTGTGAAAACACGGGTAGCACCTGCAGAAAAAAGAGGGGCATGTTTGGTATTTATATTGTTCTGTACGTTAAGACTCAAAATCCCGGTCTTCCACTTGTCATTGTTGGGTTTTAATGTTTTATTGTAGGCTTAAGGTTTTATTGTAAAATATTTTCAGTAACTGAAACCCTCCTTACAGGTGTTGTGGTCCAGTTTCCAGCCTGGATCGCAGCTGTCCTCAGTGAGTCCATTTCGACAAACACACTCGCAGGTGGATTCGTGCAGAACCCCCTGTTGGGCCCGCAGAGAGCCAGCAGACCTGAGTCCAGCGCCTCTGGAAGCCACATGGAAAACAGTAAGAAAAGGTATTTAGTTGTTTTTCCAGATTTATTTTCTCTTTCTGCAGCAACATCACTTATAGATTTCAATCAGCTATCTCTGATCATTCCGATTCTTTCCCATAACTTTCTATTTTCAGTCTGTCAGTGTGATAAGTGAAATTTGTTTATTATTAGAAGAAGTAGCTGGAAATGGAAGGCGCCCGAGTTCACTACATGATTGTACAAGTGAAATGCCACAAAGACACTTTTGCTTCTCATGTTACAGTTGAGTAAGCATTCCCTAGGGGAAAAGTCGTTTCAGATCATTTCATTTGCTGCCAACGCATCATCATCATCATCATCATCATCACCACCATCATCAACTGGCTGTGGTGGTGGAGTTTTTGAACACATTTTTTCCTGAAAAATGGCTCACATCCCGAAACCTGCTCAATGCGGGTTTAAGGTGTAACCACATTTTGGATGACTTTGCATTCTTGCTGAGAACTAGGAGTTCTTTTGACAAGTTACAAGGCAACAAGTTCACGAAATCTACTTAAAAAAAAAAAAACACATTCAGGTATTAGAGCACATTTTATGTAAAGGCACTTTTGTTATTGTTTGCTTGCCAGTGAAAGTGAATGCTTGAAGGAATTTGTTCAAATTTAGCACAACATCCACTAAAAATTCTCGATAAATTAAAGTTATAGGCATCTGCATATAACAACATTTTCACTAGAACCTTACAGTTTAAAAAATACATGCAAATTCTTTCCCAGGTGTAAATTTAGCTGCCCATGACTTCAAATCATCAAGATTTTCATTTTTGGATCCTTCTTTGGAAAGTAGTGACTGGGTTAATGAGAGAAGGATTATACTGTGCCAGTTGTTTATAAACTAATGTTTTAATATAGTTTTGCTGTTTTTTAACGTGAACCCCTATGACTTGAATTTGTGAAGAATCGTCGCATTTTTTGGATTCTCCGTTCACCATGAAGGCATGCAGGAAAAACAAATTTGTGTAATGATATACAAATAATCATTCTTTGGGTGAATTATTCCTTTAAGTGAATAATTTGACCAAAATGACTCATGCACGCTCACCTGTCTCTCTCTCAGAGTAGTTAATGGCGTCTGTGGAGATGCACACACAGTTTACTGGATCCCATAATGCCCCGGAGGCGCAGGGAACTTCGGGTGGGGAGCACCTGCACAGATGCAAGATTATAAATGCATGGATACAGGACGAATGACTCAGAAATGTTTGTAAACACGCAGACGTGACTCCTCACTCTTACTCACAGGTGATCTGTCGCAGCTCGTCTGATGATGGAGTGGAGCGGCCGCTTGGAGAGGCATTCGCACGAAGTGTGGTTGACGAAGGTTACCATGACAACGGTTCGGTCCATCCTGGGCGGGGACAGTTCCATCAACTGGGAGGAGGAAAGATGGAGGTTAGAAGTGTGTGTGGGTATGTGTGTGCATGTGTGTTTGTACTTTTACTTGCTACATAATGAGGACTGTAACAGGTAACCAGCAGAGTGAGGACATTTCTGGAAAGTGAGGACATTTTGGCGAGTCTTTTCTTCTTCACAAGACTGTTTAAGCATTAGGACTTTGGGAAAATTCAGGTCACAATTCGGTGAGTGTAAATTAAACTTTTTTTGTGATAGCTGAAGGGTAACTTCACTACTTTAGATGCTATTTTCTCATGTTTTTTGTCTAAGTGACTAAGGGAATAACAATTGAGTGAAAATGAAAAATGAAAATTTGTGAAATCATCTGCAATTTAACCATTTGGATCAATTATGCAATTTAGTACAATAAAAGCCACTGACAGGCTCAGATTTTCATAAAAGTGTCTGATGATGTTATGGTTAGGATCTCTACAGAAATAGACCTTTTTGTTAAAGACTAAGACCCTTTTTGTTAAACCAGAAACAGCTTCAAAATCACTGTGGCCAAACCTACCAGACTGCGTATAAATAAACAGCAATTTTAGTGTGTATAAAGCCAGCATACTTTCACATCTACTTGGGTAAATTAAGGGTTTATTTTAACTTAACTGGAGTTTGCGATTGTGGGAACAGTGGAAAGATGTTCCAAGATGGTTTTTGTTCTTTTTTTTTTTTCATATGACTTTGAATGAAATGTGTTTTATGATGATAAAATAACAGTTTTTTTGAATGGAGTCTGGTGGGATTGACAGCAGTGATTTCAGGGCTGTCTCTGGTTCAACACAAAGGATCAGACTCGACAACAAAAAGGTCTGTATCTGAAGGGATCCTTTCCATAATGTCAAATAACAATCTGAGCCTGCCAGTGGCAAAAAACTGGCACTTTCAGTGGACGTAAAGTGATCATGTACAATTGCCCTGACTGTTAACTTTGCGGCCTTTTTCGCAACTGCCGGCTGCGGCATTCTCAGTCAATACTGGACCAGTTTCAAAAATGGTTGTCTCTATGAGACACTTAGACAAAAAAACCCCAGAAGAACATGGGGAAAAAAGGCTGATGTTACCCTTTAAGGTTTGGGTGAGCGGCCTGGGAATGCTTTGTCAGTGATGGTAGAAGTACAAGAGAGACACAAAACTGTGTGTGTGTACTCTAGATTATGTAAGAACTTTTTTTCCTTAGTCTTTTGTTCTGCTGCCGTCGTCACTGTATTACTGGTTATGATGTTCTGAGATTGATGTAATGATTGCAAGATTGTGCAACTGTGCGTGACTGTGTGTTGTATTAACTTGATGTCCAGTTGTAGCCAAAGGGCGTCCCACCGCAGTAGGGCGGGTTGTGATACACATCAGCTCGTTACACAACTGAGTGGATCAGTTTCTGTCCTCTTTTCTGAGGCAGTTCGAGGTGTGAGAGCACAAAATACCAACACCATCGTGTAATGTGAGTGAGCATTGATTAGTTTTAGTTCTAAAAAGTGTCAGATGTGGAAATAAACACTTCAGATTCAAGAACGACTCCAGCTGCACCACTTACTGTCTTGTTGACAAGCGCGTGACTCGTGTTGGTGCAGTAAAGGGCCTCGTTGGTGCAGCAGCCGCCGCACCGATGCAGCGCCACACAGCGAGGGAGGTAGAATTGACTGGTGGATTCTGGGTTTTCTTTGGCGACCTCCAACACACACTTCTCTGGGCTGGCACGAGGTCCGCTGGATCTCCTCTAAGATGACTGAAAACACATGTGTTTGAGTCACTGAATCGGAATACAAGAGAGCTTTTGGGTCTGAATTTATCTGTTTTTAGAGGTTTTGGAGTGATAGCAGGAAATAATCGATAATGTGTCTAATTTTCATTTTACGTTAGTCTTTCCAACGTGGCATTTGTTGTATTTATCAACTAAATCGGTGTCCAGTCCTATTAAATCTTTCTGGCACTGAGACTTTGATAAAGAGATCATTACAAGGCCTGAATGTAATTATTTTTTATCCAAATTCCGGCAATCAAAACTACATTTACTGTACTGCACTTTTTGGCAAGTTTTTCAGTGTTTACCTCCCAGAGTCCCATCCACTTTGAAAAGCGCCTCCTCCCGCGGCTGACCCCACAGATCCTCATCCTCAGAGTGGACCAAAGGGCTCGCTGAGGAGGTGGAAAAAGAGGGAGCGGAGGAGGCGTGCCATGACTTTTTTCTCAGGCAGTGCTGAAGTAAATTATATTCTGGGTACAGAAGCTGTAGCAGCTGATCCACACTCGTCACTGACTCCAAACTGGGCTGGTTATCTGGTAACACTGGAGCCTGGAGGACAGACAGACCTAAAGTATTACTATTATGATTGTATGGTTGTTGGTTATCTGAACTTAAAAAGCTTTTATAACTTTTCTGTTATTTGCCTTTACCCACTTACTCAGTGTATACACATTCAGGGCTGATAACCGATCAGTTGTTCGGTCTATAACATGTCAAAAATGGTGAAAATTTTTAGTCAGTGTTTCCAAAAGCCCCATATGATGTCCTCAGTTTTGTCCACAACCCAAAGATATACATTTTACCATTAACAATACCAAGGGACCTCAGGTGATTTAGAAATGACCCGTCCTCGTCTGTGTTTATAATTGCCAACACAGAATCTGTGATTCTCAGCGGGAAACAGACAGAAAAGAGGCGCCAAGAAAACAAAAACCCTAATTACCTTAAATCAAAGAGATGCTGATTCACATGGGACCAATATTTTCAGATGACGTCTGTGTTTGCGTATTATGGTCGAAATTTTATGGTGGAATTTTAATTGACAAATTCAAGACATGGCAGATTAGCACGAGATTAAGACCACAGATGAACTCTGCAATTATGACAAATTACCAGCGGTCGCCAGATAATACTAGCCACGTGTGAGTATGGCTATAGAGGAGGGAAAAAACAAGAAAACACTCACATTTAAGAAGCTGGAAGCTTTTTTTTTTAATTACTTAAACTGACTAATTAATAATCAGATTAGTTCACAATTAATGTAATAGTTGACAACTAAGTCATCATTTGATTAAAGCAGCTCTATCCACATCACTAGTGATTATCTATCAAAAAAAATCATTGTCTAAATATTTTATTAAAGCACCAATAGTCAATCCTACAGTATCATTGCAGTATCGATATCAATGTATTTGGGAACAAATATTGTGATATCACAAAAATATATCCACATTGCCCAGCCCTAGTTGTAATACACTTTTTTGTTCTTTGTGTGTTGTCTCAAAGTGTTTTATTTGAAGACAACATCATGACAAAGTGGAAAAAAAGGGGGAGTTTAGAGACAATAAAATTAGCTAAAGAAATGTCATTTGGCTCATAAGTTACACATTTCAGGCCCAGTATCCTGCTGTTGGCTATTAAATTTATAATAGACATATTAAAGAAGCCGTGTTTTTCTTTTTTTGGAGGAAAACTATTAGATACTGTAGATTTTATAGTGTCAGTTTTGCTGGTTTGAGCTGGATAAACAGTGAATACCTCAGCTACCAATGTGTTGTAACATGTTGCTGTTGGCTACTGTTAGTTATTATGTGTGTCCTCTCCTCACCTACACACACACACACACACACACACACACACACACACACACACATCGCTGCATTTGAGTTCTCTGGGAAGCTGCAAAGTCTGCGTTTTCTTTATTCCTCAGTAATGCTGTTCTTGTTCTTTTTTGTGGTTTGTCTTTTATAGCATTCAGACTGCTATAAACTTTAAACAATCTCACCTGAGGCGATGGGATAAAATTGGAAAATACCTGCCTGGCTGCTGCAGCTCCCTTGAACAAGACGCTGTAATCTGAGCCAGTTTACCAACGGGATTCAGTTTTTGTACATCTGTTAGTCCTTTTTGGTTGCTCTGTTGATCTTTTTCTTTCTGGTACCATTCCTTACGAACTACCAGCTTCAAGTCTCCAACTGGAGAGCCTATGAGGAGTCCTTACATGCAGCATTAGGCCTTTTTAACTGTTTGAAACCTGGGCAAGTTGACTTGATTTCTTTGAAAAACATGGGCAAGAGGGCAATGAGCACCTTAAGAAATGACCCACAATTACAAGAAATTAGTGAAAAATACCAAAACAATTACAAACAAAAAAGAAGAAATACATATATATATATAAAGAAGGAAATTGCCTGAATTATTCTACAATTCTGTAAAATAATTATACATAGTTGTGTAAATTAAAAAAAAATAGTGTAGAGATTTTAATTTCTTGATTTCTTAATAAAAGAAATGGGAAGAAGGCAATGATTAACTTAAGAAAAATGACCCAAATAATTCATGAAATTAGTAAAACAAATTACCTGCAAATTAGTCACAAAATGGGAAACAACCACAAAAGAGGGAAAGTAAAACTAAAAAAATTAAAAGAAGGAAATGATCTGAATAAGTGCTTAAAAATAAAAAATACTTCCAAATTGCTCATTTTTTGTAAATTGCTAGACATTTATTTCTCATGTTTTGAAATAAATCGCACAAATTTGTTCAGGATTTAAAGGTTGAAATCCTTGTGAGAGGCATCTGAATGCACTACAAGGTTTCCAGGTTTTAAAGGGTTAAACGGACCAAACAGACTGGAGATCATCAGCTCAGCCAACACCCAGGTTATTATTATTATTATTATTGTGCTGAGAGGGCTTTATGTGGTGGACCAGGTCTATACAGGAAATCTCAGTTTACAGTAGCTCTATAAACTGTTCCCGCTGTGAGTCATCCCATAATGATTTTTCTGCCGTCATGATAGATGACTCTGCTCCACTTTGTAGAGGTGCAGTAAATAAAAGATACAAGGTTAATTGTGTGTCAGAGTGGCCGCTGTATCATTTGCGGGGACCAAATGTCAGCCTGGAGCTTTTTGAGTGTCACATATTAATTCTTCCTCCAGGGAGTGAACGTGCTTGTTTAGTTTCCCACGCTGAGTGGGAGCAGACTGGTACAGCTGGCATTACCGAAACAGAAACCAGATCTCTGTTGTTATCTTTCCATTTATCTCTTTCTCTCGTGTCGGCCTCCCCCTCCCTTTCTGTGTCTCTCAACACATCCCAGAGGCCTGTGTCTCGACATATGTGTAACCCGTGACATGAATTGTGAAATTCTTTATCAGCCTCCAAAACAAGAGCTGCATTTAAACAAGAGTAAAGAAAACCAGACTAACAGCTATCAGAGGTGTGTATTTCAGTCATTAATTCAATGACTTTAAAATCAACTTGACAAAATCCCAAAAGACTGGCAACTTGACTTGGACTTTAACAACAGTGGTGAGGTTTCCATCCAAACGTAGTGCAGTTTTTAATAACAATTTTCAGCAAATCGGTTAAAGAAATAGTGAATTAATGTACTTCTCCATCCACAACTGTTTCGCCAATAATGGGAAATGGTTCTTTATGCTAATGGTGCCGCTAATTCTCCAGTCAGGTGCCATTATATCACGAGAGTAGAAGAGCACCAGTCATACCTCAATTAAAGGAAAGCAATGGATTTATAATGACTGAAAACACTTGATAATAAAGATTTTGAGTTTTGAGCGACAGATATTACAGCTCTGTGCTCTAACACGCCTTTTCTCGACCTGAAGTGTTCGATGTGACAACATCAGTGGGGTGTCTCAAAGAGCGGATGGAGAAGGAAGCAATGGAGGAGTCAAGAGAGAAACTGTCAAAAAAAAGAATGTACAGTGATCTCATTAATATTTGGTCCATACTTCTTTTTTTGGATAAAACAAATATCTGTAGTAGAACAAAAGTTTGCAGGTGATCGGTGTAATCCACAGTTTCGCTGCTACTGTTGGACTTCTGTTGTGCATTGTTGATGGCACATCCTTTATGCAATTGTTTTGCTCACAATTGATGGAAACGCAGTACGGATAGCACCAAGGTTCCAAAAATCCGAAAACGAAAAGGGTTCGAGGACCAGAGCTGATTTGTTGGAAAAGGTGTGTTGGAGGAGTTCTGCTAACAGCCTTGTGTGCATAATCATGTAAAAAGCCGTCCTGAGACGACAAAGAGAGCTTGCAGTGGTTTATGTATGCAATGACAGTATCTCATCATTCATACGCTGTGTCCATTTAACATAGTTGCATTTACCTTTCATTGATAAAACCAACTTTTCCACCTTCTCCAAGTGCAAAAGCTTTTATTGCGATATTTTGCGTTTTTTTTTTTTTATCATTTGTCTTTCTATTCAGTTTTTTTTAAAGATAAATTGAAAATAAGCATAGAAAATCTGGATGGAAAACGCACCTACAGAATAGTGACTTCACTTGGACTTGAGCCTGTTGACTTGAAAATACTTGATAACTTCCTGAAAGCCCAAAGTTTAAGAAGTATTTCATATAAGTGCTCTACAAATCAATTCATTACCTTTTATTTAAGTTCAGTCGCACTTGTTTTAATGTCTTGACTCTGTTGTTAAAATGGCACTTCATGTTGTAAAGAGTTGTTTAGGACAATCCAGCTCAAAGATTAGGACTTGGAACTTGGGTGCAAAGACTTGAGGCTTACTTAAGACTTGCAAAACCACCTCTGACGGCCACTGGCACGCTCACAATGACAGTGCTAGCATGTTGTCGTTGGCAGGTATAATGTTTTCTGTGCTCACTGCCTTAGCATGCGAACATTTGCAGGTGAGGCTGATGGAATTTTCATTATATTTAGGGAAAAGTAAAGGTTAAAATCACCAGAAAATTGTCCATTACTTTTAATAGTACTGCATTTAACACATAAGATTTTAGCATTAGAGCTCAGCCAATTGACCACCGACGTTGGAGGTTTTGAGAGACAGCCTCTAGATAATATTGATGGACAGTCTTTCCAGATTTCCTCTCTTACTTGTGGTCCGTCTCTCTCTCTCTTTTGTGTTGTAAAGTGATCACACATGAGGTCATCGCTGTGGGACCATGAGGTCATGGTGGACGAATGACCGACGCTCTGGGCTCCAGCATTAGACTTTGCTGCTGGCCTACAGACACACGCACATGCACACACCCATGGATTCACTCTGTCCTCCACTATTAACATGTTATGTCTGAAGCTGATGTCATTTACATACACACTATTTTATTTGGTCTTTTTCACAATCAATAAGTGACCAGTCCCATCCGACTATGATTCATTCATTCATTTAACTCCAAGAGCATTTTATCACTGAAGATCTCTCTCAGCGAATTGAGACTTCATCACTTGTAGCGAACCATTCTAATGTCAATAAATGACTCACTGGAATTAACAGCGTTTTTGACAAGGAGGGAGCTTTCAGCTCGAGCTCAGAGACGCTTCCCAAGAAGAACATCAGATAGTTTCCTGGCTGGCTCGTAAACAGCATTTACAGTAAAGAAGACGGTTACAACAAAAACAGATGATGTTAATCTTGGTATTGTTTGACATCACAGAAACAAGCTGTGGCTTAACCAAGGAAATTGGCATCATGTTATGAAACTTCTTTTTCTAAGGAAAAAGAAGTTATTTTAAATGGGGTGCTGAAATCGAACTCCTTTTAACCCTTCGACCCCGAGCAATTTGGCTTGATTTCTTAAAAAACATCTGAAGGCTATGAGCAACTTAAAAAAAAAATAATAACAAGCAAAAGAAATAGCCTGAAAATTAGAAAAAAAGTTTAAAAAATAACAAAAAGGTATGTCTATATCTGTAAAATAATTTAAAAGGTATAATTCTGAAAAATATAGTGTTTTTTTAACATTATTTCCTAGTTTTTCTTTTTTTTTTTTTAAATTTCCCAAGTCTACTAATTATCTGCAATTTGTGTAACACGTCTTGTCAAGTTGCACATTGCTGTATTTTTTTTTTACCTGTCCATTTACCATTTTTGTACCAAACAAACCATTGTCTTAGGGTTCGAAGGTTTAAATACTATAAATATAATGATAAAAAGTGATGTCAGTCCAGGTTTCAAAGGGTTAATTGCTTTAATAGTAAATTATACTTAGTGCACTAAAGCATTTGGATAATTGCTACAACAAGAAGTGTTTTGCCAGCTATTTGGGTTATATTTAAAAATGAAAATTCAAATTATTAAAAATATATTTAACGACCATCCATCAGAAAGTTTCTTAGAGATAAAGACACAAAAGTTACGCTCATGACCTTATCTAAGCTTTCAGTCTGTCGGAGGGTTACTGGTCGTGGTAATGACATTATCAACTCTCTTGATGGAAAGCAACATTGTGCTGCACTCTTTGTAGATCTCTCTAAGGCTTTTGAGACTGCTGATCGTTTTATTTTGCTAAAAAAAAGTCATTTTCCTTTAGGTTTCATAATTCACCTGGTTCAGAGCAGATCTTTCAGGATTGGGCGGTTATTGGCTGGATCGACGTCACTTTTCTTGTGCTGCGTTCAGACACTTTTACAAGTCTTAAACTAGGGCTGTCAGTGCTAATGCGTCAGTACATAACGCATTATTATTATTATTATTATTATTTTAAATCCCATTTGTCACAGGACGACATTCCTGTCTGTAAGAGGCTGAACCAGGCCGAGTTTTAAGGCAAGACAGCAACTTCATCACAGACAATGGCGGACAACAACCAAGGCAGCCCTGTAGCGCCCAGAATGCTCCAATTTCACTTTCCTGATAATTTCTAAATTATTTTTTAAATTACTGGTAGAGTTGAAGTTGGTATAGTCTACCATGGTTACCTGTTTACAACCTGGTCATTACAGCTCACTGTAGCTAAAATGTTTGCGTTTTTACAAGAGCACAGAGCTTTGCTATTCTTTCTCTGATGCTAAATAAAATCAGTTTTATTACTTGTTATGCTGGATAGAAAATTACGCGACAAAACTCTTGTTGAACTCCTAATTTAAAAAAAAAAATCTAATTGGATTTTGTATCAGAGCTAGTTAGAAAAAAAACCGTCTCCACACTGATTTATAGAGACATCCTGTGTGCTCATGCTGTTGCCACTACCTATAAACCGCTGGATGGATCATTGTGTGACTGAGCTTTTGTGATGTTTTATACACATGCTTTGTTTGTCAGCTCTCTCCTCTAAAAGATCTCTTAATCTCAGTGAGACTTCCTGCATAAACAGAGTTTGACTCACAGCATTAATCCAGGAAATATTCTCTCATTTGGTGTTTGAATGACGGTGGAGAGCGCTGTCTAACATGCTGCTCCAAAAATCTCTCAAAGGTGTTCAGATGGGTTGAGATCTGATAAACATATTTTCTGTGCGGCAGCATCTTCTTTTTTTATGTTTTTCCACTCATTTACTCAGAGTTTTAAAGAAGAGTGACAGGCCATTTGAAGTCTGTCAGAGGGCCACAGCTGGCCCACGGGCCAGAGTTTGGACATGTCTGCTCTACATGGATGGAAACTTTATGAGAAACGTGAATGGTGTGTGGAGGCATGCAACTGCAGGGCGGTAATTCTAGTTCATGTCAGCTGTCACTTGTATGGAAATCAATATAAGACATAAATATACAAGCCGTACAAGTTAGTGGAACTCCTCAACCCAGCCAACATTTGTTTGTGGGTTGGGTTTACCCAATTTGGCCCCAGATAAGATGCCCATTCGGGGCCCATACTGACTTGGTACCTTGGTACCAATCATGTCATGCTAGCTTGTCAGCTCCAAAGTTGGGCTAAATTTTGGCAATGGACAAATGGCATGGCCATTTCACAGGGGTCCCTTGACCTCTGACCTTAAGATATCTAAATAAAAATGGGTTTTGTGGGTACCCATTTTGCTTCGCACTTGACTTGGACCTAAAAAGTGTTAGGAAATGCAAAATAGTGTAATTGAAAATATGATTAGAAATGTGATTAACTGTTGAAATTCTGCAATTAATGGTTATTTTAAAAATCAGTCAGCCTCAGTTTTTACAGATGTTGGAGAAATGAAGCGTCTCACCTCGGTGCCCATGTCTCCAGTTTGGTAATAGTCCGTGTAGTCTTGTCCTGAGCACAAATTGCTGATATTAAGAATCCATAGTATCAAAGCTGGTATCCACATAGTGAGGAGATGGAGAGGAGGAGAGGAGATATCAGGGCGGAGGAGGAGGTGAATTTAATGCTGGATATGAAGTGAAAGGAAAGAAGGAGGAGAGGAGGAAAAGGAGGAGGGTGTCACAGACTCGGCAGGTATCTCTCTGCTCCTCTCTTCATTCTATCCGGGCACGAAGTTGCTCTTCCGGCGCAGGTTGTTTGAATTGGGGAAACCAGCTGAATAAAACATGATGAGGAGATCTCGTCTTCTGCGTGTCCAACACAGCTCCTTATTCCTATTACATCAGAGGAAGTCTTCTCTTTTGTCCTGCTGCGTCTCCATTCTCACTGTTGATGTCAGGTGTTAATCTCTCCTTGACCTTCAACTTGAATTATCCTTCAATCTGAGCCTTCTGTCTGCTCCCTCTGTCTCTCCAGCCTTGGTTGTCCCCGTCAGTCTCCTCTCCTTCGCCCTTCACACTTGTGCACCTCCTCGCTTTCTTTATCTATATTTTCTCTTCACACAACAGCTGTGCTCTTCCCTCCCTCTCTCAGATTATCCCTGCCTCTTTATCTGTCTCCCGTTTCTTCCTCATGAACCTCCGGGGCAAAGCTCTGTCTGTCTCTCTCTGGACTTTTTTTTTCTCTCTTCTTTCTAAATCTGTCACAACTTTCTCTGTCAGGCTGCCTGATCCTTGGAAAAGCATCAAAGGCAGAGAGAGAAAAGAGCTTATTCCAAATCCTGTTTCCAAATGAAAAAGGTTTTAAAAAGTGTCCAGCTTTTGGTATTAAGTTCCTGTCCAAACAGAGTGTGTCCTGCCTCACAGACGTCCTGCTGGAGTGAATGAGAAAAAATACAAGAATGGAAGGATTGTATCTTGTGGGCGGAGTGAGGGATTTGAGAGATTCGTGCGTTATAGCTGATTATACTGGCACACTTCTTTTTTTCCTCCCCAGAAATTGCAGGCTACATAGTGTCTGCAGAAGCAGGCAGCGCCTTGGCACTGACACGCTTCCTCTTAACACATGCCATCATCCTCCTTTTTATGTGATTTAAATGCACTGGAGAGGCTATTTCTGCTCTTTAAAACTTCTCAAAAAGACAGGCAAAAAAGAGGTTCCTTGTCACTCTTCCCTTTCTCACAAATTCATTATCTTTCCATCTTGCAGCAGCTGCCGCCGAGACTTAAAAAATGTGTGTGTTCAGTAGCAGCCCAGCGGTGATGAATGTGTGAGTTGCTTAACTGCGGCTCTAAGTGCCTTTTTATGAGCTGCTAATATTCGCTGTCTCTTTCTCGCTGCTGTTTCTGCTTTACATCAGCTGTCGCCAATTCCTCCTCACCTCAGCAAGCGCCGTTTCAATGTCAAGACCGCTCTCTGAGTGAGTAATAAAACTACAAAATAGGCCTCACACCTGCAGCTCCTAACACCTTTTCTGCCTTTGCTCCTTCACACTTCATCTTCCTCCCTCCCCCCTCCTCACCTCTTGTTCTTTCTCCCTCTGCTTTTGCCGTTCAAGGCCCTAAAGATGACAAACTTTAAATATGTCTTTAACTATACTCCCCTCAGGCTGTGGGCATGTGTGTCTGTGTGTCATGAAGGATGAGGAGGAAAAGGGGAGGGCAAGAAAAGGTGAGCAGCAGCATGAGCTTTGGTAAACTATTTCTATTTTTCCCTTCTCTCAGGGCAGAGGAGTTACCGACAACGGCAGAATAAATTATGGGAAAGACGGACGGACAGAGAGACGGGAAAGGAGGAAGACAGGAGGCCGAAGACGACGAGGAAGGAGAAAGAGGTGTGTCTGGGAATGAGAAAACATCCGATTTTTGGGCCAGTCACTGCCAGTCTTTTCAAGGATTAAAAGACGAACACCCCCACACATGCACACACACACACACGGTGGCAAGTGTCTGCTTGCAGTACGCTTTATGTGTTGAAATCCGTGCAACCGAATTCCACATTCCAGTCATTGCTTTCTCCATTTCATCATGTGAGCTCAGAGCTAGAATTACACATGATAGAGAGGGGCGTTTATGCCAGGATTGATCCTATTCTATTGAACTCTGTGGCGCCAACAAACTGAGAGTCTGTCGATCATTTTCAGGGTTTCATTTTCATGCCGAAGAAGAGAAATCGCCTGCCGCTTGAAAATAAACTCTGATTATGTACGAAATGGCATTTAATTAGTCTGACTAACAGGAAAGGATTTACTGAGTAGTCTGGGGGTAAAGGGGAGAATTTAAAGGGACAGTTTACCCCAAAATGAAGAAAAACAACATATTATTCCTCTCCCCTGTACTGCTATTTATTAGTCGATATTGTTTTGATGTGAGTTGCTTGAGTGTTGGAGATATCAATCACAGAGATGTCTGTCTTCTGACGAATATAATCGTACTAGATGCCACTGGGCTTGTGGTGCAGAAAATGGCAAAAAAAATATTAAAGTAAACAGCAATGTCTCATATAAGAAATCATGACCCGATTACTCACGATAATCCACAGAGCTTGCTGTGAGCAGTTTCATGTTGGAACTATTTTCTTACTACTGAACTATAGCCTCCGATCGTATCACCGCGCAGAGGGAAGCGTGCATCTACTGCAAGTTCACTTCGCACCGCTGAGCAAGCTAATGTTACAGCTCAGCTGGGGAGGACGCAGTTAATGTTTACATATCACGCTGCTTCAAGCACGAGCCTCTTGTCTGTGAGTAGATGCACGCTTCCTTCTGCGCAGTGATACGGTTAGCGGGTTTAGTCTTAGTTCCTACGTGAAACTGCTCACCACAAAGTCTGTGGTTTATCTTCAGGGACCAAGTGGTGATTACCTGAAAGAGACATCACGGTTTAGTTTTTCAAATGTTTTTGCAACTTTCTGCACCGCAAGCCACGTGACATCTAGTTACATCATACTGGAGAAAAGGCAGGCGGCACTCGACAACTCACGCCCAAACAATCTAGACTGAGAAACACACTACAGTGAAGAGGAAAAATCGATTGTTTTATTTTTTTATTTTTAAGTGAACTGTCTTTAAATATCAGTATTTATTGACCACAATCTCAGCTAGAAGCCGACAACAAAACACACATCTAAAGCCAGAGCAAAGGTCACTGCAGGAAAAGTCAAAAATAACAAAAAAACACAAATTTGTGATGAAGTAAATGTTTTCTGTCCCAGTTGCTTATCTTGCATCCTCTTGGGTCGTCCCAACTATTTGGCCTACGGTGCTTTTGTCTTTTAAACCGATTTTCTTGATCTAATAACCGAGTCAGACTGTTTCTGCTACAGGTGCACCTCTTCATGTTTTTATTTCAGCTCAGTTCCTCCCCGTGATAACGGCTTTACGCCACAGGAATCATTGTTTCGTTTATGAAATCGCTGCCACAGATGAACTCTGCTCAAAATCAGACTAATGTCACTGAGACTGGCGGCTCTAACACAGCTGAAATATTTGAGATAAATTGTCATCGTAAGTTGTCACACCTCAGGAAAGGTAAACTATACAGTTGCACTAATCTTAAGGTGAATAGTGCATTTTTACCGAGGAACTTGGAAAGTGTTTCTTAATAGTAAATAGTAAAATATTGTAGTAATGTTGTAGTAAAATCAACTGGAATGAGCCATCAGCACAAACTGAGCTCCAGGGTGCCACAGTCATCTGAGATGTTGTATAATTCAAGATTATAATAGTTAACTAAAACTAAACTAAAAACTTAAACTGGCTTTGAAAAAAAATAGGCAACTGAAATAAAAATGAAAAACAGAGGAAAAAAATTAGAAAAATTATAATTAAATGAAACGATATTGTACACTTAAAAAATGAGAAAATAATTCTTGCCCCTGACAAATATCCCCCATATTATAGTCATATCATACTATTAAAAAAAACCCAGATATCGAGATTAATGCAAAATACATTAAAATGGCTTTGACTTACCTCTTATTTGATTTATTATTTCGTTTGAAATAATCAAAACTAAATAAATAATATTAAAAACTAAACTGAAATGATCAAAATCACTATAGAAACTAACTGAAACTACATTGAATTGAAAACAAAAAAATCAAATGAATTAAAAACAAAAATTAATGAATAATACATAATTGTAATAATCCTGGCAGGAATATAAAAAATAGAGAAACCATACTGTTGCAGTGTTAGTAACCTAATAAATTTTGTTGTTTTTTTCTTAGTGTGCACATTTTCCAGTCATTTGCCCAACTTCCAAATAAATTATTCTTATCTTATTCACTCGCTACAGTGCTTTAAGCTTGTGAACTACATCAACATTAGTTTCATAATTTCTAAAGCTTTGGATGCAATATAGAAAATTAATCAACATAAAAAAACTGTAAAATACATTCAATTACATTTCAACCAATCAGACGCGGAGACAAATGGCTTGAAATGTTCAGTCACGTCTACATTGTATCAGAGCCAGCAAATGTTCATTCAAATGTTCTGAGACAAACGTACAGTAAAGTCGTGTCATTTGTAGCTCTGTTTCTCTCGTCCCCCAGCCGTCCTTGCTCGTTGTCATCTGTTTATCCAGCGTCGTTCCTCTGTCACGACATCCTGTGCCCTGCGGTAGATAGAGCGCCCTTTGCACCAGACACTGAAGGAGTCCACACAGCAGCGCCATTGTGCTCCATAAATGTGGAAAACCTCTTCCTCTTTTTTTCAGTGTGAGCTACAGTTTAGAGCGGTCATGGCGTCCGCTGCTAGTGAGCTGATGTTGACTGGACCGGAGGTTTCGCTCGGGTCATCTCTCCTGGTTTGGCCTCGGTTTGGTCAGCATGTTGTAAATCATCATAGTCTGAGAGTGGAAGAAGCGGATGAAAAGTGTCACCAACATACAGTAATAGTTAAAGGGATAGATATTTATTCACAGTCAAGGTATTAACAGCCGTAAACGGCTGCTGGCGCCTCGAGTTTGGAGACGCAGGCTGGCGTGTTGACATGGAGGCAAAGCAATGTACTGCAGAGGATGGGGGCGGCAGCAAAAATGTACTTCAGTCGCCTTAAAAATCATTATCAGTTTAAATGCAAACCATGGCTGCACCAAAAAATATCCATCATTGTAAAAGTCAAGTCTGTCTCACAAAGTTCTTTGAGAAACTTGATTATTTTGCTCAGTCCGTCACAAAAAAGGCAGCCATTGTCAGAGTTAAACCTCCTCAGGTGTAGATTTGAATTTGAGCCGGGATCACAGTTAAAATTGGAGTTTAAAGTTTTGGTGCAACACAATTTAAACCCTGATTTAATCGGGTTTAAGTTCATCATTCATTAGTCCCGCCCCAGGGCTTATTTATTATTTTTTTAAATTATTTGCATGCTTCCCCCTTTTAGCACCACAGACGAATGGCCTCGGATTTGGCTTCTGCTTTGGCGAACTCGGCCTGGGCCTCACCTTCAGACATCACAGCATGTTTTGGATTTACAGCATAAACCTCCTTTTTCAGCATTCCTCTTGATTCACTTCAAACGTGCTTCCATGTTCAATTTGTTTAAAGTCTGAGTGCTTGTGTCGTGTTGTAACGCAGTCCTCAGGCACGTAATTAAATGCTCTGTGGATTTGGTGTAATGACGGCTTTAGTCCTACGTTAACAAGACCTTCAATTACATACGTGATCACATGGTTCGTGCATGTAAGCGAGTCAATGGAAAATCCCAGTTAAACGTTTGTTTCTTTAAGGCCTTCTCTCCCTCTGAAGTGAGGATCAGGGCTTGCTTGTGACTAACAGCAGGGTTCCCACACGTTGTGAATGGACAAAATTTCAAAGCTTTTCCATGACATTTCAAGGACCCAAAATATAATTTTTTTCTTGCCCCATGTGCTCGACGTTTTTCATACGTAAGATTCAAACAACGTCAGCATCCCACACGATGGGACCGTCGGAAATTTGAAAATCCAACATTATTTTCTGTTTTACAGCATCTGGCTGTGAGAAATTGTGTCATTTTAGTGACCTTTAAAGAAAACATGCCTCGCAAAAAAAGAATTTAAAAATGCAAAAACTTTTCTGTAAAGATCTCCAAAACTTTTAAAAGAAAAAAAAATTACCAAAAATTTTAAGGAAGGGAAAAAAAAGCCAAGACTTTAAAAGAAAACATACCTTACAACCCATTTCCTTCAAGAAAAAAAGCAAAAGAAAAATATTAAAAAAACTTAAAAGTGTTCTATGAAAAAAAAAAAAACTTAAAAGTGTTCTATGAAAATTGTCCCCCAAAAAAACTTTTTTAAAAAAGAAGAAAAATAACAAAAATACACACAATAAAATTCGTTTTCTATGTGTATCGCAGCATTTTTGGAATCGGGGTTGTACTTATGTTACCTGAGAACAAGATTTCCAAATGCAGCATCCCTGAGTTACAGAACAGAACTGACCTTCTGACCTGCATCTGCATCGCCTCTTTAACACGCGGTGGATCTTGTTTATCTTTGATCTCATATCGCAGGCAGCAGATCCCCCACCCGTCTGAGCGCCTGGTTGATGGAGCGGACGATGTTGGAGTTGAGAGACTTCCTTCTCTTAAAAAACCACAGGCGGCAGCAGCAGGTTTAAGGTCACTGCATCATGATTACGTTGCTGTGTCACGCGCACCAATCACTGCAGATGTTTCTTACTCTGAATACTTTACCAGTGTAAGTTTGGGATTGGGATGTGTGCGAGCTGAGTCACGGCATATTCTGGGTCCTGGGCACCATAACTAGCCTGGAGAGAGACAAGAATCATCAGTCTCTGTGTGGATCATTTCATAAATGATGCAAAATAACTGGCACCACCTGCTGGCGAAACACAGAGCTCCTTGATTACTACAAACATCTGCTCATAGATAGATTTAAAAAAAAAAAAAAATCATTTAAAAGTTTGTGTAAAATATTTATGTGTTTGGGTATGAACACGATGTTTGTTTTTTTAGATTGATTTGATCACAATTTTAATAATAATGATAATGACAAAAAATAATTGCTATTATTCTTTACTATAAAAGTAAATTAATAATAATAATACAACTATCATAATTATTAATAGTTGTTCTTACTATAAAATACATAATTAATAATAACAACAACAATAATAATAATAATAATAATAATAATAATAGATCATCTTAGAAACTGACAAAAAAAAAAATTGTAAGAAATGTAAATGTTTTGTTTTAGAAATCGTATTCTTCTGGTATTCAGACAGGTCTAGAAAAGTGCTATGTTTTAGTGATTACCTAAGATCCTCTGCATAATAAATCAAATATTGATGACAGAATGATGTGTTAATACTTTTGAGTCGTTTACTCTTACCAGCATACATTATATGGATCTAAGATTTTCAAATAAAGGACTCAAAGTCAAGTTATCTGTGTAAAGACAGAGAACATGTCAGTTTTATTCAGCAATGAAGAGGTTAATTAAACCAATAATAAACACTACTGTCAGGGTTCCTACACAATTCAGATTAATAATATTTATTTTAAAAAGTCATATAAGAGGAGTGTTTTTCATTGCGTCCTGACCAGCCAACCAAAAAATGTTTATCCATGCCAGAGCGAGTTTGATGTCGTCTAAAGCAAGTCGAGAAGTATAGCATGCAACTGAAACAGCTTGCAAAACACCTCTGCCCCAACATGTGCCTTAAACTGAACCAAATGTGGACATCCACCACCAATTTTTAAAGAAAATGCAGCAATATCTTCTTTGAATTGCATATATTCACCGCATCAAAAATATCCAAATTTTAAGTTTGTCTGATTTGTGAGTATTGTGATGTCGTTATTAAAAAGACTTTATTTTGGCTGCATTTGTCATCATGTCAAAGGACACTGAATACACCAGGCTGCACAAATACCATCAAAATTCAATTATTTAGCTATTTTAGACTAATTTTCTATTTTAATTTCTATATTTTATCAAATATCAAATATGGTTTGAAAAATCTACTGAGAAATCTAGAAATTTGAGTTGATGTCATTCATTGCCTTAACCTTTTACGAAAATTATTATTATTGTTATTCAAATGCAGTTGAAGAAAAAAAAACGTACCTGGGGACGCAGCTGACTGCTCAGGGATGTCAGTCAGTCTCCTCTAGGCTTTGTGCATAATGAATACTGAAAAAGTTCAGTCCCTTTAAGAAGGGACCGTAAAACTGAGTTAAATTTGATGTATTGTGGTCACAGAGAGAAATAAGCCTCTTGTATCCTCTATCCATCCTCTGGACCCCCCAGGCATGGCGGACTTATACCAGTGGTCATTCAACGGGAGATCCGGGTCCCATAAAATGCCCTCCCTTTTTATTTTATTTATTTTTTTTTCTAATTTATGATTTTTTTTTTAAAAAATCCCTCGGCAAAAATAGCATGCGTAAATCATCAATAACTCATATCTTGTCGGAGTCTGTCTAGGCCCGCCCTTCACTACATGGATTATTCAATGATTAGCATATCCCAGATAAAATCAATCAATCAAACACGGGGGATGGCACATTCCAATTAGCATAAAGAGAGACTTTTAAATTAGTATGGCTGCCCACATCTTCCGAGGATTAGCCAATCAAATATGGGGATTGGCACAGCTAATTTGCATAAAGAGAGCGCTATAAAAGAATGCAGCTGACCACGCCTTCCGAGAATTAGCCAATCAAATATGGGGGTTGGCACATTAAATTTGCATAAAGAGAGTGCTATAAAAGAATGCAGCTGACCACGCCTTCCGAGAATTAGCCAATCAAATATGGGGGTTGGCACATCTAATTTGCATAAAGAGAGCGCTATAAAAGAATGTAGCTGACCACGCCTTCCGAGAATTAGCCAATCAAATATGGGGGTTGGCACATCTAATTTGCATAAAGAGAGCGCTATAAAAGAATGTAGCTGACCACGCCTTCCGAGAATTAGCCAATCAAATATGGGGGTTAGCACATCTAATTTGCATAAAGAGAGTGCTATAAAATAATGCAGCTGACCACGCCTTCCGAGAATTAGCCAATCAAATATGGGGGTTGGCACATCTAATTTGCATAAAGAGTGCTATAAAATAATGCAGCTGACCACGCCTTCCGAGAATTAGCCAATCAAATATGGGGGTTGGCACATCTAATTTGCATAAAGAGAGTGCTATAAAATAATGCAGCTGACCACGCCTTCCGAGAATTAGCCAATCAAATATGGGGGTTGGCACATCTAATTTGCATAAAGAGAGTGCTATAAAAGAATGTAGC
Organism: Plectropomus leopardus; assembly: GCF_008729295.1. Lineage (NCBI taxonomy): Eukaryota > Metazoa > Chordata > Actinopteri > Perciformes > Serranidae > Plectropomus > Plectropomus leopardus. Next base: position 5,819,471 of record NC_056486.1, read on the forward strand.
TGACCACGCCTTCTGAGAATTAGCCAATCAAATATGGGGGTTAGCACATCTAATTTGCATAAAGAGAGTGCTATAAAATAATGCAGCTGACCACGCCTTCCGAGAATTAGCCAATCAAATATGGGGGTTGGCACATCTAATTTGCATAAAGAGAGCTCTATAAAAAAATGCAGCTGACCACACCTTCCGAGGATTAGCCAATCAAATACGGGGGATGGCAGTTTTTACATATAAAAGTACTATATATATATTTGTGTGTGTGTGTGTGTGTGTGTGTGTGTGTGCGTGTATATATATATATATATAATTTGTACTTTAATCGTATTTGAACCCTTATTTAACACTCTTTTCACTTTTTTCTATTGCCTCTGACTGTTGATCTGCTGAAATGTTAAGATTAATAAAGTCTAATTTAACCCTAGATGTTTTTTACTTAAAACTTACTAAAAAACCCGAGCAAAAGTGTCTAAATAATATTTGTCTCCATATAATGTATTCAAATCTATAATTCAAACTTTGTTCAAATGGCCCGCCAGAGACTTCCGGGAATTATTCGAAGCCTCGGATCAGTCACGTGACGCCCGTGTATTTCCGTTTCCGTGTCAGGAAATTATTCCAGTGCGCGAAAAATGAATTCATGTAAACAAAACACGGACAGAGAGTCAAACCATGACGCGAGCTGCGGTTCATAGAAAGAGAAGAAGAGGGAGAAAAAACAGGAGTTTGTAACAAACCTGCCAAAGGTATCTACCTTTTTCAAAGCTGTGTTCACTCTGTCATCAAAGACAAGCCTGAATCTCACTTCCTACTACACTGTGACAAATACAACGATTTATTACCACAACGATCAACGACATTTATCTCCTGGGTTTATCCACTTTCCAAATCTTCAGAAACCGCCTTATATATGTGGGGAGAAAAGTCAGTGTGCAAAATAACTGCACAACATGTGGAATAATGTCATATTTAAAAGAGAAACAAGCTCTACACTAAATGTTTCTATGTAACCGAACAGTATATACATATAATATGTGTCTCAAAAAATATATATAATAAATATATATATGTATAAAAAAGAATACCCCCCCCCAAAAAAAAAATTCTAAATTATATATATATATATAAAACAAATTAACATTAATCACAGTGATAGTTTACATACATATTTTAGGTGACATGCTGAATATAAAATCAGCTAAACTAATGAGGAAGTAAAGAAACTAAAAAATGTTATATGAATTTATCACATACTGCATCACAAGCAATAAGCATGCATTGAAGTAAGCAATTGCAGCTATATGTGTGTGTGTGTGTGTGTGTGTGTGTGTGTGTGTGTGTGTGTGTGTGAAGGGAAAGTGCTATAAGCTTTATCACATAATGTATCCCGTCCACACAGAGTAAACACAGACTGTTGTGTCTGTAATATATAAGTTTAAATTTCCATCAGTGAGCAACTGGTGAGAATAATTTGTAATTTGGTGTGTTTTGGTTATGTCTTGCAGGTCTGTTTGTTCTCTCCACCGTTAGGAGCACAGCGACGCTGTCATGTGGCCACAGCCAGACTCTGCACGCCGCGTGACCGCGTGTCAAAACAGCAGGTTTGTTGACATTTATTTCTCAAGAGCGAGTGTTTCTGTGCAGCAAATTTTTCCATCTCCAATGACATTTTTTCACAGATTAATATCTAAAGACCTGCCCTGTAAAAATCACATCTCCTGCCTTGTTTAGTTTGGCTTCAAGGAAGCTGCAAGCATGTTTTATTCTTTTCTTCTTATTCAGATTTTTCAATTCCAAATTGCTGGGGTTTTTTTTTTAAAAAATCTGTGAACCTTCACAGTATATCAATGTTGTATGAAACTGTAACATGACAGCAGATACCCTTGTAGATTTTGGATATCATAATATAGTAAAGTGTAATTTTCTGAACTTAACAGACAGTTGTAGCTGCTCTGTGATTTGCCTTCAGGTTCACATTACTGATGGTTATTCAGCAAAAATGTCTTTGTATGAATATTTTGTGAAAGCAGTCAACCTTAGAGTATTGTTTTAATATTGATATAGAGGTTTTGTCAAAAATATCATATTTGATATTTATCCACATATTTAAAATTCTAAATATGTATAATGTGCTCAGTGTGTAAAGTCAGTAAAAATATAAAACTGGGCCTTATGCCACAATACAATGAATAAAACAAGCGTATAATGTTAGAAATAGAACAGACAACACAACATAAAGGTAAGTCGTGGCAGCTTTTATTTGTACAGCACATTTCACACAGCAGGGCATTTCAAAGTGCTTTACAGTGCAATACAATATCAAAACATAAAGGACACAGGTTTACAGTAAAAGAGATAAGATATTAAGGGAAAATTAATTGGCAAATGATTTAAACGTAAAATGAAAATCATCAAAAATAGCAACAGTGAAGACAAGAGATGCAAAGACAAAAATATTATTTAAAATGATATAAAATAAAGTTTAAAATATGTTTACACTACATATAAGAGTTACCAGAACATTGCACATTTGATGAATTGCTCTGAGGATTTCTGTAGTTTCTGTAGTTTATGGAGCATTTCCAGACTTTATACTCTGTGACATCACACATTTGAGTTTTAGCACCTGAATTTTTGGATTTGGAAAAGCTTTTTTGTACAGTCTTAGATCAGACCAGTAACATGTACACACTTTGAAACCTGGACATAACAAAACACAAAAACATAGAAAAAGGCAATAAGCAACAACAAGCAGCCTGGCAACTAAGCAGTGTCTCAGAAATTGCTCCAAAAATTGTAAAAGGTGATGAGAAAACGACTTAAAAGTTATTTAAAATGTTATACTTAAATTTTTAAAATCAGGTAACTTTTTTTGCATTATTATTATTTAAATTTATTATTCAATTTTATCAAATGTCTCATTTCCTATTCCATTTTTTTTGTGCTAATTTCAGGAAATTTTCATGTAGATCTCCTGCATTTTTTGGGGTTATTTCTTATTAAGTTACTCGTTGCCTTTTTTTCCATGTTTTTGTGAGAAATCCAGCTAATTGGCTCAGGTTTCAAAGGGGTAAAATGAAGGAGTGCATTTATTATACTCTCACAATCAATTAGCATGAAGATATTTATGTGATTTTTAAAATTTTGCCAAGTTTGTGCATATTTACATTCACTTTGTTATGATTATTTCGTGCTTGTGATAATCTAAAGATACAAAAACAGATTTTATTCTCCCTACTGAAAGAATACAGTCAAAATGTCAAAATACAGCGTTTCATTCAAGGTCAACAGACTGCCCTTAACCCAAAGACGATGTGTGTATTCATGTTTAGTGTGTGACAAAATGTGATCTCAGTGCTTGGGGCCACTGTCGAGGGTTTCTGCAGCACAACAGCGGTTTCCAAAACACTAAAAAAATTGCATTAATGGTCATTTCAGCGCTGTCTAGGTGAGTTTGTCATCCTGAGATTGAGGCTGCAGTATTCTGAGAGTGAAGATGAGTTTGATAGCTTTTCTAAACCAGGGGTAGAAGAGAGCGTAAATCAGAGGGTTTGCACACGAGTTCAACAACATGATCCAAGACAGCAGGGCGTAATAAGACAAGCTGGTGGAGGTGTCCTCGCCCGCTAGAGAGGGATAATAATACGGACAGAAACACAGTAGAAACACTGCTATCACAATCCCGAGAGTCCTGGCTGCCTTTCTCTCTGATTTTTTAACTGCAGGTGCTGCAGAGACGGCAGCCGTCTGCATGCGAATGACACGAACCTGAGAAATAGCAACCACAAACACCCTCATATAGAGAACAACCATGACGGTGCAGGGCCCGACAAATGAGAAGAAGAGATCTAGCGTGCCTGAGATGTGGCTTATGACCACCACACACTCCCCGTGGCAGGAGCCGAACCTGTCCGGCCTCCCTAAGTGCCCCATCAGAATACAGCCGTTGTAGAGAAAAGAGCCGGCCCAGCACAGGCAGACTGACACTTTGGCTCTGTGCAGGGTGATCTTAGAGGAATAGAGCAGCGGGTCACAGATAGCCAGATAGCGGTCTATGGAGATGAGCACCATGTTGCCGATAGAGGCAGAGAGCAGTGTGTAAGAGACGTAAGGAGTGAGAGCGCACATCAGCCTCCCCAGCAGCCAGCACGTCTCCATGTAGCGCAGGCCTTCGACAGGCATCACCAGCAGCCCCACCACCAGGTCGGACACGGCCAGAGACTGCAGCAGGGTGTTGGTCGGGGTGCGAAGCTGCCGGAAGTGAGAGATGGAGACGAAGACCAGCAGGTTGAGGGTCACAGTGAGCAGAGAGACGAAGGCCAGCAGGGTGTAGAGGAGGGCGGTCTCAGAGCGGGGGCGCAGCAGACGCCTGCAGGAGGAGTTGAGGTCGGGGAAGCAGAGTGGAGCGCCCTCAGTGCTGTCCATCAGGGAGGAGGTGGAGGCAGAAGAAATGATCTAACTCTCTTCTAGACGATATATTTATCCTCCTACCACATCACCCTCCCAATTTTCCAATAACCCTTAGAGATGATGTCACTCCTGACCCTTGTCATCATAACCTTCAATCTCTCTATGGTATTTGTGCTTTTAGGTATTTTATAACAGGGTTTGTGCAAGGTGCTTGAGGTGCTTGAAGTACTTGAATTCAACACTTTAAAATTGAAGTCCTGCAATACCTTGAATCAGACATTTCTTAACTTGATCCTTCAAAAAACACTTGAATATAATTGAGAAGACACCAGAATGATAAGTTATTTTATGAAAGGAATTAGATAACTGTTTTATGGTTTTGGTTGCGTTACAAATGGCGCCTTAGCTCTCATTGGTTGGTTGACACCGGTGAATTGTGAGCATCAGGACATTTTGCTCGCCTGCTGCAGCAGCGTCAGCCGTTAGCACAAGTTTCGAGCTGTTATTCAGCAATATGTAAGCAGCAGTGAATATATATAATACATTCTTGTCCATTATATTTATCCTTATAAGAATGAGTGCTTGAAAAAGTACTTGAAAGTCCTTAAATTTGACTCACCCCTGTTTGTGCGAACCATGTTGTTAAGTGTTTTCAGCAGAATGCCAGTATCTCTGTAGCAGGTGATGATTCATGTTTAACCCTTTAGAACCAGACCAAAATGGCTTGATTTTTGTCAAAAACATGGGGCGTGCATCTACACGTACTACCCACACTGATTTGATACAAAGCTGTCTGAAAATTGGCAAAGTACCTTTTTAATAAAACATACTTATCATATTATATTACATTTCTGGCAAAGTATTAACATAAATCCTGCACACTGGACCTTTAAAAGCCACGTAAAGTTGGCACATGTTAGGAGAAATAAATGCCACTGTCATATTTATGAAGCGTATTTCCCAAAATGTTGGACAAGGGTTTTAGTGATGATATTGGCTGTATCTGTAATAATAGATAATTAGTATCTGTGTGAACCTACAGCTACAGTCACCTGACACTCTTAACAATCATCAGTTGAAGAGCACACAGCTTTTCATATTTATCCGTCTTAACCTTTGGTGAAACTTTTGTTTAATCTGCAGACGGATCCAAACTCCTCGGACTCACCGGGGGTGGCAGTCCTGATGACGCCGGCCTTCAGGCTCCATCTTTCATCGTACCGTCACTGCATCTGTTTGAAGGTGGAGGGCCATCAAAACAACATCTAAGACAACCTCAAAAGGTCAGCAAAGTTAAGATTATCTGCCAACTATACAGGATTATATGGAAGCACAATGCATTCACCTCAGCAGATTTTTGCCCCATTAAAACGTTTGTCATCATCCTGACATGGTGATCTTGTTAATGCTGCTTGTAAATGAAATCAGGCAAATGCTCAACACCTTTTGGACGATATGAGAAAAACCAAACTGACCAACCAAATGACAGGACGGTAAAATGAAACCTGCATGGCGATATGTTACAATTGTGACGTTGTATTATTGAGTTACATTATTCTGTTTTAACTATTGTACAGTTTTCTGAGTAATGTCCATTACTTGCCCATATCACCTGCCGGCCACAACTAATGATAGCGTCCTCGCGCTCGTCCACTAAAATTAAACCCATTTTGCCATCTCACTGATTCCATGCAAACGCAGCATAACATAAAAAAAACAAAAACAAAATTTTGTTACACAGAAAAAGTTTTTTTTTTCAGTATGACGTTCTGTCACTGTTTTAGTGTGAAAGAAATGAAACAAAAAAAAATGACATGGATTAAATATCAGAAGATTGTCATCAAAAAACACATCAGACTCCAAAAATATCAAAATGAAATCAAACTAACTTTTTATTGTCTGTGTTTTCTTTGTCAGTGTAATTCTTGTTGTTGCCAGCGTTTACTTTTCAATGCCAAAACGTAATGTCACTGTTGTAGCTCCGTAGATCTGAGTCTAAAACCAAGTGAATTGTCTTAAGTTAAATTTTCATCTGTTGTATTGACGGAAAAAAACTGCACCAAGCTTTTAAACTTTTTGACACATTTCCCGCGCTTGGATGAGTTCATTAAGAGTTGCTATTTGACTTGTTTACGTCCTTACAGTTTATTTTTTAACACCTCAGATTGGCGTCGTGCCTCAGAGAATCAGAGGTGCACTCGCTCTGCTAATGAGGCTCACTTTCAGACATTAATCACTGCTTGTTTTTCTGTGGGTGAGAAAGTATAATTTGATCTCAGAGGTACATAGTTACATGTGTTTGTTTGCATTATAGATGTTACATCATATTAGCATGGCAGTAAAGTAAAGTTGAGATGACTGATTATTTCAACAGGAATTGGCCTTAAAATGGACTTTATCCCACCTGCAAACAATGTAACAGCACACTTTTGATTTACCATTTAATGCCATGACGTTAGATTCTGGACGTGGAGTTTCGAATTGTCTTGAAGTGCTGGGTGTAAATGACGGACATTGGAGAGGCCCGAGTGTGAACCAATGTGAAAGAGCAAAAAAACAAAATGTAGTAAAACAAAGTCATATCCACTCTGTGTGGGCTGTCACATTTAATCCTTTGAAACCTGAGCAAATTGGCTTGATTTCTTACAAATACATTGGAAGAATGCAACAAGGAAATTTAGAAGAAATGGCCCAAAATTGAGCAAGAAACTTGTAAATCTGAAAATAAGCAAAATACTGTAACTATACTATTTATATTATGTAGTGTATAAAATGTCAGCGTGCAAAAGCGCAGTATTTAAAAACAATGGTTGTATTTTCAGAGCCAAAAAAACTGGCTGATGAGATTCCAGATCGAAGCCAGCAGACAGAAGCAATCAGTCTCCAGTGAAAAACTGACTTTAAATAAACTTAAAAAATGACAAAAGTTACTTTGTGCCTTCCTAAGCATGCACTAAAATATAACTGTGTACTTGATTACTGCCAGATTATTTAATTACTGTATGAAACTGGCTAATTTATGGTTGTGGTTGTGTTGTGGCTTTACTAATTGTATGTAGCCTGATTTTATCTGTATTTTAAGTGGAATTATTGCTTTTCTCACGTTCATTTTTTATCTAATTAACAAATTTCGGCAAGGCAATGTGTCTGTACGTATGACTGTGTGTGTCTGTGTTGTATGATGCAACAGCTTTCAGTCAAAAACAAATGTACTTGTGGGACAAACAAATATGTGTTAGCTCACAAACTTGTCTTGGCTCGACCAGGACGTCCGGCGGCATTGTGGACGCAGGACCTGCGTACCAGAAGGACCGGTCCGAGGAGGTGACCAAACGGCAGAGGCTATACGGCGGAGGAGAGCTCGCCAAGTTTCCTGATGTCAAATTCTCAGGTTAGTTTTGGCTTTTGTTTACAAAAAAGACAAGACAAAAAAGACAAGCTATTGTGTTGCCTTAATGATGTCATGGCCCCAAAACTCACAAAATAGCATGTTGAAAAAAATGACTAAGGGTAAAGCTACAGTATGATGAAAATGTCAAAATTTGACATGTCCAAAAAACAGCTGAAAACCACTTAGTATAGCATGTAGAGGCCTGTCATAGTATACAGTGTTGACGAAACATGAAAAAACAGCCCAAAAACCCATAAAATAGCATGTTGAAAAAATGACCCAAAAAGCAAGGCTATAGTATGACAAAAATGTCAAAATTTGACATGTCATACAAATGGCTGAAAACGATATAATATAGCTTGTAGAGATACCCTAATACTATAGAAAGTGGGAATAAAGGCCAGAAAGGCCCAAAATGTCATAACTTAGCACGTTGAAAATGTCAAATTTGGACGTCATAGAAATGGCTGAAAACGACATATTATATCAATAAATAGCATAATAAACCGTGAAAAAGTCTTTTGGGGGAGGCCCATTTTCAGAAAGATTGAGACACATGTTGGAAATTAAGTGCACTGAGCAAATATATACAGAAAATAAATAATCTTATCGTTGTTTTGCCGGTTCTACGAAACATCTTGAAGGGTCTCATGTCATCAGACACCCTCACTTTGGTGACCCAGACGGGGGCGAAAAGAAAAAGTAATATCCATGTTCCCTCATTCCTAAATGACCACTTGTGTTTTACTCTTTACTCATCTAATTATTTATGGCTGTCGACACATTTTAATTTATTTAATTGCCGCACTCGCTCAGTTCAGTTTTTCAGTCAGAATCAGAAATACCTTATTGATCCCCAGGGGGAAATTGTTGTTTGTTACAGTTGCTCTGATGACAGCATGGAGAATTATAGCAAGTTAAAAAAATATAAAATATACAATATAATTACAGTTAGAGTAAACAATTAGCACAGCATGTAAATATTTAAATAAAGCTTGTAAATATACTGAGGATTTTAGTGTGTAAAATATAAAATTGTGCTTTATGCTGCAATGCAATGCATAAACTAGCACGCAGGTTAAAAATATAACTTGTGTTTATGTGATAAACATGAAAATAACGATGTTCCTTTTTGTCTGTTATATATTAATGTTCAACATATTTCAGTAAAAAAAAATCCTGTTAACCGTGAGTTTTACGCATGCGCATGTGCGTGCAGCCAGACGCAGCACGTGCCGTCCGCCCTCTCACGTACGCTGTGACGTTTGTGCGTGACGTTGACACAAACAAACAGAGAGCACTATACCAGAGTTGACTTGACAAAAGCGAATTAAATGAAAGTAAACGGAAGAAGACCAGATTGCGAGTCAGCTGCCGATAACTAAAGTGTCGCCGAAGTGGTCGCTTGTTGAAGTAACTTGACGCGTTAATTAAAGCCCGCGGCTGTCATGGATCTGTTAGCTTGTAGCGCTAGCTGAAGGTGCTAAGCTGTTAGCTTCGTCTGCTGACGTCGGTCTGCAAGTTTGGCGTTTTTCTGAGGGTTTCAGTGTCTTTCCGCTTCAGAGAGCAAAAGGTAATGAACACCATTCATGTGCAATGTACCTTTATTGTGCTTCGGTTGACAGTGAGAGATAACTTGTGTGTTATGCTTGTATGTATGCTACTGTTCGCTGTTATGCTACTGCTAGCTGTCAGTGCGATCATGACCTGCTGTGTGTTTTAGCCCTCAGCCCGAAAGGCTACCTGATTCAGTTTAATGCAGATACAATCAAAAGTTATATTATTTATTGATTTTTATGATGACTATGTCTTAGCATTGTTATCTGAACTAATAATGGTGGTCCTATGCTACAGTTAGTTGCAATGTAATGGTGTTATGGAATTATTTTAGTATACTGAATACTAAATGGATAATTTTTTGTAATATTACAGCTTTGGATTTGTATGATTTTTTAATAATTTTGTTTGTTCAGTGACAATTACACTCATACTGCTCTGAACACAAAATGTGCTTTTCAAAACAAGGGTGTAAAATATTGTACATAAATATGAAATTATATTTTCATTGGGTTTGTTTTTCAACTAACATCAGTCCTAAGCATAATAATAAAAATATTTATTATTTTTCAGTACTTTTAACCATGACATTTTTGTCATGTTTTAATCATGATGCCACTATGTTTTTTCAATGAAAAAGAAAATCAAAAAAAGAATTATTTTCAATATACTACATGCATAGTACATTTTTTAAAAAAAATATGCTTATCACAGCCTGGGATATGACAATGATGGGCAGCAACACTGAAGAAGACCCT